>NC_065579.1:123772642-124080663 GCF_024542745.1 Macaca thibetana thibetana
CTGGTCTCAAACTCCTGGACTCAAGTGATCTGCCCGCCTCAGCCTCCCAAAGTGCTGAGACTACAAAGCATTAGCCACCCTTCCTGGCCAAGAGCGCAAATATCTCAGTGTAAGAAGCACAGTGGTCAAGAAGAGGAGATACAACCACTGTAATCTATATAGACCTCAGAAAAACTTTTAGTTTAGTAAAAAAAAATGTTTTCCATAATAAATGATTAAATGCAGTAGCCTGTGCATAGGCAATTCTTCTGGGATCTTATACAGCCTCCTGTCTCAACATATATTAATACCACAACTGCAGTGAATTTCCTATTTCTCATGTCTGCCCAACTGTTGCAGTCATGGGTGATTATCCAATATCCGCTCTACCCAAAAGGACAGGCCTACGGCAGGTATGATAATCCCATCCTCCCTGCCAAGTGATTGGTTTAGGAAAGGGCATGTGATCAGTTTTGTCCCTTAAGACCAAAGGGGATACCTACTGAGGGGGCTTCTGGGAAACCTAGCTTAACTCTGGTTGAGCCATCTTGTTGCCACCATGAGGATGAAGCCAATACAGAGAGTTGATTTAAACAAGGCAATTACCAAGATGAGAAATTGGAACCTTCAAGTATTGTGTGTGAGCTGCCCTACCTCAGGATATCTTAAGATAATAGATTCCCTTAAGACATGTGAAATAATCTCTTTCCATATTACCTTATTAACCCAATTAATGTGTGGGTTCCCTGTTACTTTAGGAGATCTTTAATGATATCCTTTACATTGAACTAAAAGCTTTGACAAGGGGAGGATGTTTTGTTTATCTTTGTATCCCAAAACCTAACACAGTATCTCAGATATAGGAGATGCATAATTCATATATGTAGGGCTGAACTGAACCAAATATCAAACATAAGATGTACAAAATGAATTTCCCATTGCCTCTAGATCTCCTGGATACCAAACAGCTAAATAAGCAACCCAGATTATAGACAGTATGACACGAGAGTAGGTGAGAATTATTGGCGTCAGGAGACAGTACTACAATTGACCTCAATACATTAGTCAGATTGCACATGACAGACAGTAAATCAAAAATAATCAGGAATCAATGAGATATACATATGAAAATCACTGTATGGAGAGTGATTGAAAAAGACCCCAGAGGATTATTTTGTTTAAAGGAAGCATAGCCCTGGACTTTTGGTATTACAGCACTAATCATTCAAATACAGAATACGACAGAGAAGAGAAACGACATTTTCATATCTGGAACATCCAGGAGGATATGCCAGCAGTAGCTAGATGTTTGGAGGATCCTGAAGATATTGGGTCTGTGTCCACACTAATAAAACACAAAGGCTAAATCAGATCCCCTCCACTTCATTTGTAAGAACTGCCTGGATCACAGAGGTGCTTTGAAACTTAGCAAGGATTCAGGGGCTTCTAATGAACACCCAAATATTCCTCAGAAAAGAAAAAAAATCATTCCTTCCTGATATTCCTCAGAAAAGAAGCTATGTGCAGGCACTGACTCAGGGGGTTTCACACCCACCAAGCCATGTTAGTGTCCTCAACAACTCAGAAGTATTCTCACTATCCCCATTTTAAAACTGGCTCAACTGGGCAGTTATTGTCATTAACCAAGGGATCCAACTAATGGTAGATACAAGGAATGCCATGTAACATAGAATTCTAACAGAGGCCCTCTGCTAGGAAAACAACAGGGCTCAGTGATAGGAAAATCTCAGTAAGGAAGGAAGGAACACTTCCCCGAGAAATGAGTGAGGAAGCTAACCCCATTCCTGCCGTTGCTACTAACTTCTGAGACTATGAAATGTCAGCACTATTCAAACAGTCATAGAAACCTTCACAGAGGGGAGATACAGGCAGGACAGGTTTTGGAAGTATAGAAAGCTTAAATATACTCCTAATGCCATCAGCTTGAAAATAAAAGAGGCATATGGACATCTGAACCTTACAAGTTCAAGTGTACTCCACTTATGAAGTATAGTACAGCATTCTCTATCTCTATTCCAAAAGTGTGCATAAGCACTCCCCCTACCCCAGCGCGCGTGCACACACACACACACACACACACAGGTTTCTCTTTGCACATTTTATTCTTTTATTTATTTATTTATTTTATTATTATACGTTAAGTTCTAGGGTACATGTGCACAACATGCAGGTTTGTTACATATGTATACATGTGCCATGTTGGTGTGCTGCACCCATTAACTCATCATTTACATTAGGTATATCTCCTAATGCTCTCTCTCCCCCCTCCCCTCTTTTCATAATAGGCCCTGGTGTGTGATGTTCCCCTTCCTGTGTCCAAGTGATCTCACTGTTCAATTCCCACCTATGAGTGAGAACATGCAGTGTTTGGTTTTCTGTTCTTGTGATAGTTTGCTGAGAATGATGGTTTCCAGCTGTATCCATGTCCCTACAAAGGACACGAACTCATCCTTTTTTTATGGCTGCATAGTATTCCATGGTGTATATGTGCCACATTTTCTTAATCCAGTCTGTCATTGATGGACATTTGGGTTGACATGGAGTTTCGCTATTGTTGCCCAGGCTGGAGTGCAATGGCGCGATCTCAGCTCACCGCAACCTCTGCCTCTTGTGTTCAAGCGATTCTCCTGCCTCAGCCTCCCAAATAGCTGGGATTACAGGCATGCAGCACCACGTCTGGCTAATTTTTGTGTTTTTAGTAGAGACGGGGTTTCTCGATGTTGGTCAGGCTGGCCTCAAACTCCCGAGCTCAGGTGATCCACCCGCCTCGGCCTCCCAAAGTGCTGGGATTACAGGCATGAGCCACTGCGCCTGGCCACACATTTTATTCTCACCAGAATCAGAGACATGTCTATCCCTAAGATATTATTTTGTTAATTTTAGAGACAGGTTCTCTCTGTCACCCGGGCTCTGGAGTGCAGTGGCGCAATTATGCTCACAGTCTTGAACTCCTGGACTCAAGCGATCTTCCTGCCTCAGCCTCTCAAGTAGCTAGGACTATAGGCATCCAACACCACACCTGGCTATTTAAATTTTTTTTTTTTTTGTAGAAACAGGTCTTATTATATTGCCCAGGTTGGCCTTGAGCTCTTGGCTTCAAGTGATCCTCTTGTCTTAGCCTCCCAAAGCACTGAGATTACAAGCCTAAGCCACGGTGCCTGGTAGCCTAAGAATGTTTTCTTTTAGATTTTCTTGAACAAAAGTGCAAACAGAAAATACAGTGTTAGTGTATTTTTGCCCATGAGATTTCTCTCCATAACAGAATTCAGAAAAATTAAAATTAAATAAATGCACAGACTTTCTGATCCAGAGGATTCTTTTTTTTTTTTTTTTTTTTTTTTTTTTTTTTTTTTTGAGACGGAGTCTCACTCTGTCGCCCAGGCTGGAGTGCAGTAGCCGGATCTCAGCTCACTGCAAGCTCCGCCTCCCGGGTTCACGTCATTCTCCTGCCTCAGCCTCCCGAGTAGCTGGGACTACAGGCGCCCGCCACCTCTCCTGGCTAGTTTTTTGTATTTTTTAGTAGAGACGGGGTTTCACCGGGTTAGCCAGGATGGTCTCGATCTCCTGACCTTGTGATCCGCCCGTCTCAGCCTCCCAAAGTGCTGGGATAACAGGCTTGAGCCACTGCGCCCGGCCGAGGATTCTTTCATAGCATTACTTTCTTAAATTTTAAGAATAGAAAATGTAACTCTGGCTTTGAGATATGATTATTAGAGTTAGAAGAATCAAATAATAACCAGGTACTTTATGTTGATTTGCTTTCATGAAACAGCCATTAATCATTTCATTTTCACAATGACCTGTGAAATAAAGTATTATTATGACCTCTATTTTACATCATTATTATTATTATTACTTCTTTTTTTTATTATACTTTAAGTTCTAGGGTACATGTGCACAACGTGCAGGTTTGTTACATATGTATACATGTGCCATGTTGGTGTGCTGCACCCATTAACGCGTCATTTAAATTAGGTATATCTCCTAATGCTATCCCTCCCCCCTCCCCCAACCCCACGACAGGCCCCGGTGTGTAATGTTCCCCTTCCTGTGTCCAAGTGTTCTCATTGTTCAATTCCCAACTATGAGTGAGAACATGCGGTGTTTGTTTTTTTGTCCTTGCGATAGTTTGCTGAGAATGATGGTTTATTACTTCTATTATAGTAAAGCTGAAACTTAGAGAGGTTAAAGGAGTTGATGGGTTAGGTTCAGACACCGAAGTATCCAGAGGTCAATAATCCGGGCAGAACTGTGAGTTTTGTGCTTGATACTGGATGGAGTTGGGCATAAATGAACTAGGTCAAGACAAACAGAAAGCAAGTTCATGTGAGCAGCTTGGAATGAGAACACTAATCAAGAAGACATTGAGAAGGTTGACAGTCAGGTGGTTCAGAACCCCAGACTCCACAGGAATAGAAAGAGGATGCAAGAGATCTTGTTATACTCAGGTATGGCTACCAGGAGAGCAGGGATCCTGACTGTCTTCATCACAACTGTGTCCTTAGGGCTTATGACAATGCCTGAAAATAACAGGCAGGAATGAAAGGGATTAAAAACTTGGTCCGACAGCCTAGAAGAGAAATGTGGGGTGCCAGCTATACAGAGGCTATAAAGTCTTTGTCAGAGCTCTTTGCTCATGAATGATGGAAACATAATTATAACTAATTTAAGCAACCTGGAATTTATTGGCTCATACAACAAACTAGAGAATAGGCAGGGTCAAACAGACCTTGTAGATGCCAAGAATGTTTTCTTTCTCCTTGCTTTTGCCATTGCTTCTTTTACGCAGTTCGTTCATGTTCTCTGGTGTGTTCCTTTACACATGTCATTCACTCCGTTGGGTGTGCTATCACAAAAGGGTATAAAACCACAACCAAAGGCACATCCAAGTGTATGTCCTTATAGACTCACAATCAGAGAGGAAAGAGAGCTCTTCTCTGCTAGCTCCTGCAGGTTAAATCATGGGCAAGGATGCCGATTGACTATCATAGCCATTGTAGCCAGGTTAGAGGACATAGTAGTCTGTGTAGCGACTGGCTTAACCAGAAGCAGACGCCATCCTGTGGTCCAGGAGGGCGGGTACCATGACTGGCAGTCCTATGCAGGGCAACTTGGTCAGATGTGTGAAAAGAACATTTTCCCCAATAAAAGGGAGTTCCTGTTACCAGAAGAAGTGGTAGAAGGATGTTGGGCAGCAGAAGCAGCCAATCTTCCCTACAAGGGCTCTTACCTTTGAGGCAAACATATCCAAGCGAAGGAAGGAACCATTGCTAAGCCATGACATTCTAGTTCTGGGATATGCCACAACATCTGGCTCACTCTGATACCATGTGTCCCAGTCCTACCCTCCTTGGTGCCAGAAATCAAATGATCCATGATGACCTGCTTTCTGGTCTGCAGACAAAACCTCCTAGTTCCAACTGAAATTTAAATTTAACTTGGTCCCTTGTAGTGAAACAGTACTGCGGGATAGGTACCATATTAATAGCATCAACCTTTTTATTAATGTGATTTCAAATAATATTTTGCATTTTCAATGACTTGGTTACGTGGCACCTTGGGTATAATAATTATTAAATTCTTTCATCTGTTCCGAAGCAAAGAGATGCATTACTTTGTTTTTCACCCAAAGAATATCAATAATACCACATTATTAATTTTATTGGGATCCCCTGAATCTGAAAGCTTAAAACTTTATTAAAAAGGCCCTCACCCTTGCACTTCTTATTCCCTTTTCCATAAATCCAACACAAAAACACATGAGGTGCCAACAGCTGAAACCTTTTGCCAAGATGGGCTTAATGCTTTTAAATGGCCAGAAGCACACTCACACTCTCAGGGCCCCACTTCTAGAGCTCCACGTTTAATGAACAATGGCTCTTGGAAAACCTCATGCTGGATTCCAGCCGATACTCACAGCTCACAACTTTGCTGTCAAGATGCCAACTGTGCAAGGCCCTAACAAGAGTTTCCCAGTGCATCGGGCTCCTCCCAGTCAATAGCTGTCATTCCCACAGGCTCAGCTGGTCCTCAGCAAGTAAGAAGGAGCATCCTCCCCACCAACTGACCCTTTAAATAGCCTTGCCACATTTCCATTGTAAAATATTCACTTTCCTTTCTGTTCTCTTCTCCAACTTCTGGGGAAACAAGTGAGAAACTGCTAAGTGATGCTGCCTCCTTGTTTGCAACTTTCCTATCATCTCCTCTTCAAAAAAGCCGGTTCAGTCAGTTTTGTGGCAGTAAACATGGCCTTCGGGGCAGGCTCTAGAGCTGTCAATAATGACTATGTTTAGCCACGTCTTACCAAATGTCATTAATGTTAGGTTTTGTTTTTGTTTTTGTTTTTTTTAGAGACAAGGTCTTGCTCTGTGTCTCAGGCTAGAGTGCAGTGGCTCAAACAGCTCACTGTAACCTTGAACTTCTGGCTTAAGCACTCCTCCTGCCTCAGCCTCCTAAGTAGCTGGGACTACAGGTGTGTGCCACCACACCCAGCTAGTTTTTAATTTTAATTTTTTTTTTTTTTTTTTTTTTTTTTTGTAGAGACGGGGGTCTTGTTGTGTTTGAGACGGGGGTCTCAAACTCCTGACTTCAAGAGATCTGCCTTGGCCTCTGAAGTGCTGAGATTACAGGTGTGAGCCACCACACCCATCCTAATGTCAGATTTTTAAGCAAGTATTTGCACTAGTATTTGAAGAGTGTATTTTGGAATCTTCCTGAAATTTGTATAAATCAGAACATGGGGTGAAGGTGACTTGGTTTAAGGAAGAAAGTGGTAATATAGACGTTGCCACTCCAGCCCCTGACAATACTATATATATCTTTTACTGAACATAAATTCAACAAGTGCTTGGGTATAAAAGACAGTAAGGATTAGCATGAGAAAGAAATAATGTAAGTGATTCCACCTATGAAGCCACTTCATAAAGGTGAGCGTTAGATGGGACTTAAGAATATTCTCAGTGGGGCTCAGTTCCTGGATACCTCTCATGGTGTCAGCACAGCACAGTGTAATGACTCTACTATTTAAAGGGAGGCATTTTTCATACAACCCGGTCACTAACCTCAAGACAACTACTTTATCTGGTGCTTAATCTAAGAAACAGAAATAGTGACTTAAGTTGCAACTCTGGACTTAACAAGAGGTGCAATGTGTGACATGGCAACCCAAACGATGTTCAAGGGTTACTTATTAAACAGGATTTTTGTCTTTGTGATTTTCTGATCTGATGGTGTCCACTGGGCCAGGGATGGAAAGCAGTTTTCCACTCGAATGCCAACTCCAGTTGATTGGTAGTGGCTGCCTGGGCACCGCTTCGAGAAGGATTCTAAGGCCCAGTGGGAAAGAGTGCTATGATTGATCAGCAATGTCTGCCATAGGCCCAGACGTGGCTGCAGAAGTGTCACCCATTTCTTTCGCTGAGAGGGAAATGAGGGTTGTATTGTGTTTTTCCTTTCCAAATACTGGGCATTTGATTTTTTTTTTTTTTTCCTTGTGGAGCCAGGGCTAGCTGAGGTTTTTGTTCCTGGCCATGTGGGGGACAAAGGAGTTAGGGGGTCATGGAAAAGCATCTGTGGAGTTCACTGACCTAGGTCATCAGGGTCAGCACACTTTTTAAAAATACAGTCTCAATTGTAGCTACTCGACTCTGCTGTTGTAGTGGGAAAGCAGCCAAGACAATACATCTCAAATGGGCACAGCTGCGTGCCAATAAATCTTTATTTACAAAACAGGCCATGGTCAACCCCAATCTAGATTGTGAGAGATATGGGTAGGAATTAATGCACAGATGGTGAAGGTGAAATCAGGGGAAAATTTCTTTCTAGAAAGGAATTTAGGAGCAAACCTGAAAAGTCCCTTTTGAAGTGATGAAGAACCCTGAAGTCGTCGGACCTGAAATGTTCCTTTCAATTAAAAGTCAGTAATGCAATCATGGGCTCCTCCACATGCAAGCAAGAGGCTGCTGCCTATCAAGCATGGTTCAAGAGCCAAGTACCCCCAAAGGCATCATCTTGCTAGTCTGAAATTTCCGCCAATTGATGCTTTCTCCAGAAAGCCCTTGTTGAAAAGCAAAGCTGTCTCCACGGAACACTTAATCCAATAACCTACCAGCACTTGGAGAACATATTAGTTAAGAGAGAGCAGGACTGTGATGGAGCAGAACGTGGGACCTGTAAGTTTTGAGTGGAAAATGCTGTAAAACAGGAAAATGATATCATAAAAAGGAGTCAGGGCTTGTTGCACTGGCTGGACGGGCAGGACTTGGTAGGGAGAGTGGGGGGTGAACAATAAACAAGAGCAGCTCTGCTGAGCTGAAGCCAGCAGCATTTGAGAGAGCTGCATGGAGTCCTGGCAGGGGACCAGAGCCACCTTAGAGCAGGGATGGCGCCAGTAGGAGGAATTTCAAGCAGGGAAGAGTCGAAGACTGGAGGGCTCACGCCCAAGTTGCACCTGGGGACCACTGCTTAGAGTGTTTTTCGGAGAGGCCAGTGAGAAGCTCAGGTTTGAAGTCAGATTCTATCAACCTGGGGTGAAATCCCAGCTCTGCAGTTACCCACCTTATAATCTTGGAGGAATTATTTAACCCCTTTAAGGCTCTGGTTTGCCATCTGTAAAATAGAAAAACAGTTCCATCCTAAGGTTGTTCATGAGGAATATATGCACGGTGTCTTAAAAGGCCAGTTCTTGGCTCACAGTGAGTTTCCAGGAAAGAGAGCCTATAGTCATCCCACTATTCAGTCTCAGCAGAAAACTGGCATCGCTTGGTTCAGCACTTCTTTGTGCTGAATGTGTGAATGCAAAAGGGAAGAAGGCAGAGGTTACTAGCGGATTCTGGCTCAGTCTTTACCCTAGAGCTAGATGTCTGAACTTCTCTCTTTCTTTAAGTTGAAGAAGCAAATCCACTTGGCTGTTGAGACATTTCCAACAAGAATTCATTTAAATCAGAAACTCATACAACCAGGAGATTCCTAGGCATTGTCCCATTTCTCTGTGTGCACCACAGAAAGCTTGCAATGACCCAGTAAAAGGAGTATTAGTGCCTCATCTGTCCTCATAAGGCATCAGGAACACAATGAGCTACTTCCCAGTCACCTCTGGACAGCCAAGGGGTTGGCCAGATGGCATAGTGACCACCAGCATTCATCCTCATTCTTCTTGCTGAGAAAAATCTCAATTTTTATACATTATCTACCCCTCCCTCACACAACTCAGGTGCTAATCCCCCCTTCAGGGGGAAACCTAATTGGCATAAACCAATTGCCATGTGAAGGGACCTGGGACAGAAGCCAGTTCATCAGAGAGAATCTCAGGGCTACTGCTTGGAAATCTGGGATAAAGGAACCCTCTCTTCTCTGTATATAGAAAGCTGAGATGTGAGGACTAAACTGCCACAGCCATTCTTGCTACTAAAAAGGAAGAAAATCTGATAACAAACCACATGTGGAGAAGGCAGAGTAGAGATAATTCAGAGAACACTGGCAGCCTCTTCAACTGTACCTGAAGTTAGAACCCTTAGGTTCTCAGTTACACGAGCCAAAAAGCAGTTCTTATGGTTTAAGCTGGTTTGAAATGGGGTTTCTCCTGGTCATATGGATTCTTCCACTTTCAGGATCCCCATAACCCCCAGCAATGCCAACAAGAACTCCACCCTTTCCTCAAATGGCTCAGATTTCCTGACAACAAACACAATTTCCTAGTGCACAGAACAGACCCCTGGCTTGCTTCCCTTAGACCATGAAGCAAAAGGACAAAGGAACAAAGGTGAACTTTGGTTGGCACCTTCCTCTCTGAGCCCATCTCTTGCTCCTGACCATTCCTCTCCATCAGGACACTCGGGCCAACTTCAAGTTCCAAAAGCAGGTCCGATATCAGCTCTTAACTTCTGCTAAGTCTCCAGATTCTACTGGCACTCCTGTGCCTAAGAGTGAATGTGTGAGTG
Organism: Macaca thibetana thibetana; assembly: GCF_024542745.1. NCBI lineage: Eukaryota > Metazoa > Chordata > Mammalia > Primates > Cercopithecidae > Macaca > Macaca thibetana. The sequence goes on from NC_065579.1 coordinate 123,782,581, forward strand.
CAGGGGTAAGCGTGTGAATATCTGCGTGAGTGTATGGGTAAGTGTAAGCGTAGGAATGCGTGTGTGAGTATGCGAGTGTACGAATGTGTATGTAGTTTGCAAGACCTGCACAAGCTGTTTCTGGAAAAGTGCTCCACCTAGGGGCAGACAGTCAAACTGATGCCCTCTGATAGCACGGGTAGTAGGCATGGCCTGGAAATGGCCATTGAGAGGAAGGAAGGAAAATAGAATATTTTACCCATGAGGTTCAGCATCTTCTCTTAATAAAAGTAATGCCTGAAAGGTTATGGAACAAGGGGAAAAAAGAAACATATATATATATATTTGAGACAGGGTCATGCTCTGTTGCCCAGGCTGGAATCTGGAGGTATGATTCCCTGCAGTTAGAGCTCACTGCAGCCTCTAACTCCTGGGCTCAAGGAATCCTCCCATCTCAGCCTCTCAAGAACGATATTTCTAATTACAATGGAAAACAGTACTTTAAACAAATCGAAGTTTGAAAATTTATACTTGGCCTATAGAAGAGGGGCTGTAAGCCCTAAGGGGTCAGCCAGGTGAAATCCATGAGTCCTATGGATCCCATTCTCCTGTGGCAAACTAGAGATGGCATCCCTATTGAAGCGGGGACACCGCCATTCAGCCCCAAGTGATAATGATGGCCAAGTGGTGCCAAAACTCTGAATTAAAAACAAAACACATCAGAACAATTTGTCCAGATTTGTACCGGAACTATCCTAATTTTCTGCATGGTGGCTACTAATTCACAAGGTATTCTAACTGTAAGTCACCAATTTGCAACTCATGCTGTCCATTCTCTGTTGTTTCTTAAAACTGAAGAAGGTTTAACTTAGGACTCCCTTAAATTTTCATTGTCCTGAGAGTATTTACAAATATGACTCAACTCACAAAAATACAATTGACCACCCACACCTCAGTCTGAAGCAAGGTATACCTGGATGATTATACATGCATCTAGGCAATACAACACAATTTAAACCTGGGATAGAGAGGGAGAAGTTGACAGCACTGAGTTTCTGAGTTATGTTTTTCATCCTACAGGATATGAATCACCCCAGGCTCCATCCCTTAGCAGGGTAAATCTCTTTGTCAGAAGCATGAGGAATCAGAAATGTTCTGTCTCCTGACTTCATAAAAATATTTGACTAATGAACAAAGTCTCCAGTTCCAAAGGTGATCCTGATCTCCTGTCTAGGGAAACTTTTAAGAAGTTCATTGAATCAAGTAGTGAGTAATTTACAATATCCTGGATAACTGTCTAGGGACGTGGTTATAATATAACTCACACTGGGATTCCAGTTAACGATATACTAGCCTCCAGTCTAGTTTCACCACGTGCTTCTTAAAGTGGAAGATGTCCAAGGTCCTTGCTTTTGAACAATTATCTTTATCAAATCAGAACAAACCCCTGACTGAGTGATTTTTAAATTTTATTGTTCTGAAGCCCAACTGCAAAAATAAGTGGCTGAGTGTTCAGAAATACAGCAGGAATATTACCCACTTGCTAATCTAGCTAGAAATTGCACTGCTCTCTAGATGACAGTAAAAACAGGTAACATTTATTGAGTACTTACTATGTGCCAAGCACTACTTTCAACACTTTTCATCTATAGATTTATTACCGTGCTCAAAAACCCTAGGGGGTGGGTCCAATTATTATGCCCATTTTTCAAATAAGGCAGAGAGGGATTAAGAAAATTATACAAGGTTTTCCAGTTGGTAGCTGGTAGAGCCAGGTTTGAACCCAGGAATTCCGGCCCTACAGCCCAAGCTAACTGCTTTACAAGACTGAGATGCAGATTCGATAGACCTTTTGAATTAGAATAGAAGAAATATAGACTGAGGACACTTGATGTCACAGGAAAAGAGTGCCTGGAAATCAAAAGTTGTTACTGGAGTCAGACTATGTGGTGGACTGGTCAACTTTCAGAAGTCTGATTTTATTTTACTGATTGCTATTCTTTTGATAACTCTAAAGTTAGTGAGAGCAGATGGGACTGAAAGTGGGTAGAAGCAGGAGGAAGAAGAGATAAAGGTGGAACATGGGCTGCTTCAAGTACCCAAGGCAGTCACGTGCTCAAAGTTCTTCCCTGTAGAGGCCAAAGAGAATTTCATTTGACTGTTTCTGTTTAAAACACAAATGGCTGTATTGTAACACAATGCACACTTACAAAGCATTCATTCTTTCCTATCCATTAATTTACTTAGGTTATCTAAGAGCAGAACTTGAATGAGTGAAGAGACTAATTTCAAGTCTTACTTGGGTAACCCTTACTTACAAGGGTTAATTTTTCGTGTTGAGTGATGAAGCTGGGGCCTCTGAGTGGATGAATGAGCGGTCAGAGGAGACCTAAGAGAATTCCAGTGACAAGCTCCACTTTGTTCCCAGTTCCTTGAAGTTAGGTGGGAAGCTTCACATGCACCAGGCACGAAATCAAACCTTCTCTGTGGTTACCTATTATCACCGATGGGTCTCTGAGTCATGGTTTCTTCTTTTGTCCCACTACTGTAGTCTATTCATACCTCTATTACAGTAATTCCATTGCCTGTGATAATGGTTCATTGCTATACTCTTGATACGCAGCACAGTGCCTCATGTATACTAGGAACAAGAGTCAGGTTTGTTGAATGACTGGATTAAAGATGCTCAACTAGACTAACACATGAAACTAGTCAATAATATGAATAAAAGTAATCATTAGTATTTATTGAGCATGAATGAGCCAAGTGCTTACATGTATTATAACTTCATTTAATCTCTCAACCACTCTATAATGTAGGCATTATCCTGATTCTCTCCATTTTACAGTTAAAGAAATGAGGCACAGAGAAGTGATTTCCTCAAGGCCACTTAGTTAGCCTGGACTTGACCTCAGGCCATCGTGATGTTAGAGCCAGATCTATAAACGTTGAACTGTATCTCTCCCTTTATTTTACTGTCCTGACTGAATGCAATCAGGCACACTATGTGTTCTCACTAATTCTTCTCAAATACTTTCCCACTATAGTAACTCTCTCAGAACGGTACCTGCCCATAGTCACAAATCGCTGTAACCCCATTTCATAACCAGGCTCCCTCAAATGTCATTAAATCCTAGCAGTGGCTTTAAGATAGAAATAAATATGCAAGATGCTTGAATTAGCAAGGTTTCCCATTTTCCTCTTTCCCTAGCTTTAGAGTTGACTTGATTGCCTCATTAATCTCAAGGGAATGTGTTGCATTCACCACACGTCCAAAAGATGTGCAGCATTTCACAAAGCAGCAGAATGAAGACAATAAAACCCTGCATCTCCTATGCCGGGAGCTGCAGAGTGTGGACAAGAAGAAAATTGGTGCAAACGGCTCCTAGCTGTTTCTCAGAGATGTAAGAAAAAAGTGGAGAGAAATTTCTATTTGCTTATTTTCTTTTGTTTACATTAATGTCATTCCATGCCTTTGGGAAATCAGAACTTTCTGGAATTTCTCGATTCTGGGATGTTTTGTTGAATTTCATTTCTTCTTACTAAAGATGATGCTGGCTTGGAGAAGAGACGTGCATATGGTATATTCCTCAAAACACGTATGTTCCCATCTCCAGAAGGAAACTAGAAAATATCATGCAGCTACATTTCATTTATAGGGAGAGAGTGCTTCTAGAGGAGAAAGGTGGTTGCAGGTAACAGATGCCTGTCTGAATAAAATCATAAAAGCTTGCAGAAAACACATAACACCTACTTCAAAAGACCTCAAACAGGAAATAATCAGGGTGCTGCTTTAACAATGGAGATACAAACTAGGACAAGACTGTCCATCAAGCAGATGAGTAGTACAGATCAGACATGGGGAAGGAAAAAAACCACAAAACAGTTCTGCGCTAAAAGTATGCTTCCCCTCGCTTTTTACAAATCTATACTATGTGGCTAGAAACCATGCATTGTATAAGAGATGGTTCTTCTTTTCAGCAAAGGAAGATAAAATTAGAAGGTATTCCTTCAATGAACATGTAGTGGCCCAGGGGCAGAAAAAGTCAATGGTAATCTTAGGGCATGAACCGCCTGCCTCGGCCTCCCCAAGTGGTGGGATTAGGGTTGAATCAATAGATGCTGTTTATTGCTCCAGGTGAGCAGTGCCATCGGGTTGATGTAAAGCACATTTCAAGGAGCTGCATTTCAACACTATTATGAGTGCTGCATGAGGTCAAGGGTGTGCCCAGAAAGCAGGCCCAGCCTATGCAGGTAGCTGCATAGGGTGTACCCAGAAGTGCAAGTAGCTGTGTTGTCTTCCAGGGACTCCCATGAGGAACTCTCTAACCTTGGCTTCTACTATACTTATGTTGAGACTCACGGCGAACAAGCTTTCCTTCCTTCCTTCCTTCCTTCCTTCCTTCCTTCCTTCCTTCCTTCCTTCCTTCCTTCCTTCCTTCCTTCCTTCCTTCCCTCCCTGCCTCCCTCCCTCCCTCTCTCCTTCCTTCCCTCCCTCCCTCCCTCCCTCCCTCCTTCCTCCTTCCTTCCTTCCTTCCTTCCTCATGGAGTCTCACTCTGTCACTCAGGCTGCAGTGCAGTAGCAAGATCTCGGCTCACTGCAACCTCCGCCTCCCGGGCTCAAACGATTCTCCTGCCTCAGCCTCCTGAGTAGCCGGGATTACAGGTGCGTGCCACCATGCCTGGCTAGTTTTTGTATCTTTAGTAGAGATGTGGTTTCACCATGTTGGTCAGGCTGGTCTCGAACTCCTGACCTTGTGATCTGCCCGCCTCGGCCTCCCAAAATGCTGGGATTACAGGTGTGAGCCACCGTGCCTGGCCAGCTTAAAAGCTTTTTAAGGCATTGACCACTGCCCAGTGAAAAAAAAAGAAATAGTCAACATCCATATTTTGTGAACAGGCAACAATATGAGTGAATCCATCAAATGGAGATAAAGAAAGCCCCATACTGACTTCTCAAGGCTTGGCACCCACCTCTAAAAGGATGCAGAGTCACAAGATACTATGGATTGGGGAGCAGATCCATGCCCCCAATTGTTCTTTCATTTCAACCATATGCCCCTGACCTTCAAGAGTCTTCTGTGTCCATGGTCAAGCCCCATGTACCTCTCTGGTGCCCCTTGCTCCACGCCCCCTCTTCCCCCTCTGCCTTCTAACACACTACAACATCTGGCTGCATGGCCACTGCACACCCTGTTGCCTCCATATGGAACCCTTAGCCTCTTCCTTTTCCTGGTTAAGTCCTACTCAGTCTTCAGCTGTCAGCTAAAGAGTCATGTCCGGAGAAAGCTGTCCCTGATTCCCTCAGCCTAGGCCAGGTTCTTCTGATAAATAACTTCTCAGAACAGTGATTCTTTTCTTCAACTTACCTTAGTCTGCAATTACACATTTATCTATGGGACTATTTAATTTTGATCTTTTCCATGGGGCTGTGGGGTTTTGAGAGCTGGAAACTACTTTGTCTGCTTTTGGTCTCTATTGTTTCTCCATCCTTCATGGCACATTGTAGGGCTCAAGGAATATTTGTCGAGTAAAGAAATACTCAGTGTTTTCAGTTAACATATTAAGGACCAGAAAAAAAGACAGTAGTACAGGCTATTATTCATCTTTTATTCTCAGTGAAATTAATCATTTATTCAAGATGAAAACTAGACTCCCCTGCTGAATAAAGTACCCTGTCCTCTGAGTTAGAAAGATTAACTATTAAAAATTTTATATAGGTGAATCACTTTTTGCTTTGACTGCCAGGGCACACCAAGTAGCTCAAAGCTAAATTTTGGGTCTGCGCTTAATAACAGGTACTGTTTTGCAGGTGGTTCTGCGTAATGCATTTCTAAATAAGCATCCCCAAAGATGCAAAGCAGGTGTTCTTAGCTGCTGAACGCTTACATACAGGAAGAAAAAGCAGGTGTTCCAAGGATCTTTCAGGGAGAAACTGCTTTATTAAAAAATTTTTTGTAGAGACAAGGTCTCACTCTGTTGCCCAGGCTAGAGAGCAATGGCTGTTCACAGGTACCCACAGTGCACTGCATCCTTGAATTTCTGGACTCAAGTGATCCTCTCACTTTGGCCTCCAAAGTAGCTGGGGCTACAGGTGTGTGCCACTGCACCCAGCTGAGAAATATTATGTTAGATTGCAACCCACTGAAATCTGGCCAAATTATCTTCAGGCTCAAAACCCTCAAATGCAAACCTGTTTTGTTTTTTTTTTTTTTTAATTATTATACTTTAAGTTCTGGGATACATGTGCAGAATGTGCAGGTTTGTTACATAGGTATATATGTGCCATGGTGGTTTTATGCACCCATCAACCAATCATCTAGGTTTTAAGCCCCGTGTGCATTACGTATTTCTCCTAATGCTATCCGTCCCCTTGCCTCCAACTCCCCAATAGGCCCCGGTGTGTGATGTTTCCTTCCCTGTGTCCAGGTGTTCTCATTGTTCAACTCCTACTTATGAGTGAAAACATGCGGTGTTTGGTTTTCTGTTCCTGCGTTAGTTTGCCGAGAATGATGGTTTCCAGCTTCATCTATGTCCCTGCAAAGGACATGAACTCATTCTCTTTATGGCTGCATAGTATTCCATGGTGTATATGTGCCACATTTTCTTTGTCTAGTCTATCACTGATGGGCATTTGGGTTGGTTCCAAGTCTTTGCTATTGCAAATGGTGCTGCAACAAACATATGTGTGCATGTGTCTTTATAGTACAATGATTTATAATCCTATGGGTATATACCTGGTAATGGGGTTGCTGGATCAAATAATATTTCTGGTTCTAGATCCTTGAGGAATCACCACACTGTCTTTCACAATGGTTGAACTAATTTATACTCCCACCAACAGTGTAAAAGCATTCCTATTCCTCCACATCCTCTCCAGCATCTGTTGTTTCCTGACTTTTTAATGATTGCCATTCTAGCTGGCATGAGATAATATCTCACTGTGGTTTTGATTTGCATTTCTCTAATGACCAGTGACGATGAGCTTTTTTTTCATATGCTTGTTGGCCACATAAATGTCTTCTTTTGAGAAGTGTCTGTTCATATCCTTCGCCCACTTTTTGATGTTTTTTCTTTTTCTCGTAAATTTGTTTAAGTTCTTTGTAGATTCTGGATATTAGCCCTTTGTCAGATGGATAGATTGCATAATTTTTCTCCCATTCTGTAGCTTGCCTGTTCACTCTGATGATAGTTTCTTTTGCGCACAGAAGCTCTTTAGTTTAATTAGGTCCCATTTGTCAATTTTGGCTTTTGTTGCCATTGCTTTTGGTGTTTTAGTCATGAAGTCTTTGCCCACGCCTGTGTCCTGAATGGTACTGCCTAGGGCAAACCTGATTCTATTATAAAGCAGACACCATCGCCATTGTGTTCGTTTCATATGGCTACTGTGACAAATTACCATACGCTGATGACTTAAAATGGCTGAAATTTGTCGTTCAGGTTTGGTGTTTGATCTGCTGGGGTTGATAAGCAAAATAATCCCTGGGAAAAATCTCAGAAGGGGGAGTGGCTTGATTAAACCAGCAGAATTGCTTTCTAGCAACAGCTGTGACTTGTATGAAAAAGGATATCAAAAACAACAACAACAACAACAACAACAACAACAACCCTACATTCTTTTCATCTATGGAGCAATCATATGTCTCAGGTGCCATGGTTTCTACCTTACATTCATGATCAGATTTATTTCTCACCAATAACCCTACAAAGTAAGCATTTTGACACTTGAAAAAAATTCAGGCTCAGGAGGTTAAGTGATTTTCTCCAGGTCACTGACCTAGCAACTGGCAGAACAAGGGCTCAAATTCAGGTGAATGTGTCTTCCGAGTCACTGTGCTAAACTCCCTCTTTCTGAATTAGAGATGTTCAGGTTTCAGATGAGTCAAGATGTTTGATCTGCTGGGGTTGATAATCCCTGGAAAGCACTTCAGGGACCTGAATGGGACATGAGAATGGAGAAATGCCCAATAATATGTAACACTCATACTGTGGAAGACTATTTCACAGCCTCTTGTGTGGATTTAAGTAGGTAGTCTACTTTTACTCTGGTCTAATATTTAATTGACCATCATCAGAAGAAGCCAAAAGCTTTTTGGAAAAAGAAAGATGGATCCAAAAGAGCAGAGGAACTTTGTGAAGCAAAGATGCCAGGGAGGATAAATGGCCAACAATGTGTTACCAGATGTGCCCTCCCTGAGAACACTGGACTTGGCAGGGGTAAACAATGAGAGAGGAAGTCAGAGACGGAAAGGACCAGGGAAAGTTCAGGTCTCCCTCCCTCCCACGCCCTCACTCCCCATTGTGGCTCGCACTGAGTCAGCCCAGATGGGAAGAAGGCAGAGACCTCACCCACCCAGTGCCCAACCTATCCATGGCCTGGAAGTAAGTGAGGATGAGATTTGTGAGGGCAGCTTAGATACACCCAGGCGCTACTTGGTCCCCCTTTTCCTCCATCCTCACATAGCCCCAGTGATGCCAGTAGTCAGATCTCTGGGAGAGAGTACACCAGCCAGGCCCTTGGATTCTGGTGCCAGCCCTAGTATTAATTACTGAATGACTTTGCATAAGGCACTTTGTGTCTCTGGGCATTTCTTGTATGAAGAGTCATCTGAGGTTGAATTAGATTAGGGATTGCACATACAAGTGCCAACAGAGGCCAGGCAGGTAATGAAAATGTAGCAGGCTCAGTACAGGATGGCAGGGAACAGTGGGGACTAGAGAGCACATGTTTTGTCCAGTGAGGGCATCCCCAGTGTCTCCAGATCCTCCAATTTTTTCACAGGAAGCCACAATTCAGACCTTTATATAAAGTCTCCCAATCTTTAAGTGTTGGCAACAAACCAAGCCTGCAGGGCAGTTGGCAATCTTGAGTCTAGATGTGCCTTGCCCCAAAAGCTAGTCACTAGCCACATGTGACTATTTCATCTTAAATTAATTACAATTAAACAAAAATTAAAAATTCAGTTCCTCAGTCACACCAGCCACCTTTCAACTGCTCAGCAGCCACAGGTATTAGTGGTTACCATACTGGATAACACAGATCTGAAACATGTCCAACTTTGTAGAAAATTCTCTCGGATTGCCCTGGCCTAAGAGATGTTTAAGATAACGTTCGGCTATTAAAACGAAAAATAAAGACAAAATGAAACAAATATTACTTTCTTAATTGATAGGAAACAACACTACTGGAATTTCATGGCATAACTTTAACACAAAAATATCGGTGTCATTATTTTATTTTCACTCTGATGAGTTCCCTTCAGTTGCATTTAAATTGGTTTCTGCAGATCTGTTAATAGAAGCAGCCTGATACTTCCTAATCTGCTTCAACATACAAAGTACATTCATAGGGATTTGAAATCTAAACTTACATTAAAAGGAGAGGGGCCGGGTGTGGTGGCTCACGCCTGTAATCCCAGCACTTTGGGAGGCCGAGGCTGGCGGATCACTTGAGGTCAGAAGATTGAGGCCATTCTGACTAACATGGTGAAACCCAGTCTCTACTGAAAATACAAAAAATTAGCTGGGTGTGGTGGCGTGCACCTGTAGTCCCAGCTACTCAGGAGGCTGAGGCAGGAAAATCGCTTGAACCCAGGAGGCAGAGGTTGCAGTGAGTTCAGATCATGCCACTGCACTCCAGCCTAGGCGACAAAGCGAGACTCAGTCTCAAAATAAAACAAACAAAACAAAAACAAAAACAAAAAAAAAAGGAGAGTGGGCAGGGGAGACAGAAACCCTGCTAGGTGAGGTATCACTTCCATACAGAGCTTTTAACTGGCTGTGCAAGAGCCTCCAATGTGATAAGCTGCAATGTTTTAGGTCAGGAGTCAACAAACTTTTCTATAAAGGACCAGACTGTAAATATTTTCAGCTCTGTGGGCTATATGATCACTATGGCAATTATTCATTTCTGCCTTATAACATGAAAGCAGCTATCAACATGTAAGCAAATGTGCATGACTTTGTTTCAATAAAACTTTATCTGTGGACACCAAAATTTGAATTTTGTATAATTTTCATGTGTCAAATAGTTACTTGATTTCCCCCCACAACCATTTAAAAATGAAAAAGAAAAAAAATTCTTAGCTCAGGACAGTAGCAAAATAGGCATTGTGCTGAATTTGGCCCACAGGCAGTAGTAGCTTGCAGACCTCTATGCCCTGAAAGCTCTCTGATGGAGAGACTGGTGAACCATAGGGCAGGGAGAGCTGAGCTCTGACTTATATATATGACTCACTGGGCATGAGTCCAATGTAAGTTGTATAGTTAGCCAACGTTGTTCAGGAATGAAGGGAAAGACCATAAGGGCCCTTTTTTTGTGAGACAAAATTTATTGACATAGTCGGTCCTCATTATTTACAAATTCAAACTTGCCTACTGGTTAGAATTCATTCACAACTCCAAAATCAACACTCAAGGTACTTTAAAAAAAAAAATAGAGACAGCATCTAGCTCTGTTGCCCAGGCTGTAGTGCAGTGGCACAATCATAGCTCACTGCAGCCTTAAACTCCTGGGCTCAAGTGATCCTCCTGCCTTGGCCTCCCAAAGTGCTGCAATTACAGGCATGAGCCACCATACTTGGTCTTTGCTCGAGGTATTTTTGCAATCATTCTCTGACTTGTGGGGAACAGCAAAAAATTTGAGTCACCCAATGCTCCTGTTCTCAGCTTAGGTATAACAAAATAAAGCATTGTCCTTTTGTTTCAGCTCATGTTAGGTACACGTGTCCCTTTCATAGTCTATTTAGCAACAGGTTTTTCACATGTTGGTGTTTTTGGTTGGTGATTTTGCTGTTTAAAATGCCCCCCAAGGACAGTGCTGAACTGCTGAATTAGCTGTAGTCTGAATGTGTATTTCCAAAATTCATAGTTTGAAGCCTAATCACCAGTGTAAGAATGATAGGAGATAGGGCCTCTGGGACATGATTAGCTCATGAGAACACAGCCCTCATGAACGGGATTAGTGACCTCATGAAAGAGGCCCCAGAGAGCTGCCTTACCCCTTCTACCAAGTGAAGACACATGAGAAGGTACCATTTATGAACCAGAAAGTGGACCCTTCTCAGTGTCTACCAAATCAAGTGGACTGTCAAGTGGCATTAGCAGGACCCTCATCCATTGATGCCGAATGGGCTGGTGTCTTCATGGTGAATTTCCCAGCCTCCAGAACTGTGAGAAATACATTTCTGTTGTTTATAAGCTACCCAGCTTATGGTATTTTGTCAGAGCAGCCCAAATGGACAAAGTTCCTAAGTGGAAGACAGATGCAATGTCCTTGTAAAAAAAATAATATGTCTTAGATAAGCTTCATTCAAACATGAATTATAGTACTGTTGGCATGAGTTCAATGTTAACGAATCAACTATATATATTAAATAATGTGTCTTTAAACAGAAACACACTTAAAACAAGGTTATGTACTGACTGGCTGATGAGAATGTTGTGACGAGGTTTATAGCAGCATAACTCATTTCCCCCTAGGTGTGATGTTTCAGTATTTGCTAATTTGGTGTTCATGGCAACTTTATTGAATATAACTAGCTCAAATAATGAGAATTGACTGTATACTGACACTAAAAAGAAGTCATTGTGATATGTCGTATATTCCTTTCTGCTACCTTATAAATTGCAGGCCGGGTGTGGTGGCCCACACCTGTAATGCCAACACTTTGAGAGGCTTAGGCAGGCGGATCATGAGGTCAGGAGCTCAAGACCAGCCTGGCCAGTATGGTGAAACCCTGTCTCTACTAAAAATACAAAAAAAAAAAAAATTAGCCAGGCGTGGTGGTGCAAGCCTATAGTCCCAGCTACTCGGGAGGCTGAAGCAGGAGAATTGCTTGAACCCGGGAGGCGGAAGGTGCAGTGGGCAGAGATTGCACCACTGCACTCCAGCCTGGGTTACAGAGCAAGACTCCATCTCAAAAAACAAACAAACAAACAAACAAAAACAAAACAAAAACAAATTGTGTTTAAGCTTTAGTGAGAAAGGCTGAAACTATTTTAAATAAAGTTTTTGGATGACTTCATGATTTTAGGTTTCCATAATTCTGTGGTTCTGGTCTCCCAGATAACCAGGCTGTTGTCTGGTACTGTGTGTGGCAATAGAAAGTTATTTTAAAAGTCTTCACTTAATAGGTCATTTATCTGCCAACCCACAAACTGTGCTCCAACTAGTGAAACACTTCAGCAGGACTCCACTGGAGACTTCACTGATGAACATTTTGCTGCATTGTACGTATTTAACACAGCTTTCTGGACTGCCTGGATGGTACTGCATACCAACCATAATTAATGACTCAAATATAAGTATTCACTGCCTGTGTCAACCAGAAGACCTGGCACCTTTATTACATCCTTGGATGTGATTGTTATTTGCAAACACTGCATAAAAATCACTGGCTTCGTCTTTTGGAAATGCATCATGTGGGGTGGTCCAACAGAGGAAGTTATTTGGAAACGGAAGAGGATGTTGGGGACTGGATCCATTTGAGAGCTGAGGTTCAGACAGAGCCAAAAAAAAAAAAAAAAAAAGGTGTTTCAAATGCATTTAAAAGTATATTAACAAGTAAGCTGATGTGTCTTTGGGACACACACTCATTTAAAAAAATTAATGACTAACTTCTCTTGACCAAATACTATTTTTCTGTGATTACTTATGCAGTTACTGGTGTTAAGGTCCTCATCATGGCCTCAGCCTCTTCCCCAAGCATTTCTAAATACTATATGACATTATAATGCTTCCTATGTGCCAGGCACTATTCTAGGCACTTCAAATATATAAGCCCATTTAACCCTCAAAAAATCTTATGAGGTAGGTACAATTATTATCGTCTTCATTTTATAGATGAAGAAAGTGAGGCATAGATATGTCATGTCACCTTCCCAGGGTCACACAGCAAATTAGTGGCAGAGCCAGAATTTGAATTCAGGGAGTCTTGTTTCAGAGTCTTTTCACTTCACTCCCTATTGCTACATGGACTCTCAATAAAGCACTGAATAACTGTGCAGGAAACCCAACTCCAATGCAACAAGGACCTTTATACAGTAGTTCTTCTCACTAGCAGGAATATTCAACTCATTATTCTTTCTTTTATTTTCTTTCCCTTCCTAATTCTTTTATTTCGTTACTTCTTCTATCAAGGCCTCATTACGTACAGCAAACTTCACCCTTTTTGGCATATAGTCTGTAAGTTTTTGACAAACATATACAGTCACGTAACCATCATCACAATCATGATTGAACAGTTCTAGCACCTCAAAAAAGTCCTTCATGTCCCTTTGTAGTCAACCCTTATCCCCACTCCAGCCAAGGATGACTCACTTTGGGGCATCCATAAGCCCCAAAGGATCTTTGCACAGATTTCAAAAATAGAACTTGAATTATATGGGCAATTTATAAATTTTTATTATCACTGTCTCTAACTGGAATTTAGTGTTTCTTCAATTGTGAATATAGGTAACAAACTATAGAAATATTAGCAGTACTTCTGACTCAGTCACCAATAGAAACCACAGATATTTTGAGATCACATCATGGTGGTTACATATATTGCAAAATATTGTTTATACTCCTGACAACTTTGACATTACAGTAGTTATTAGATCTATTACTAGAAATTGTTTTTTATTGCATTAATATATAAGAACCTTTGTTTTTATAATATATAAAATTTTTATAGTATTCAATGTTTTAGAAACTGTTATTTCAAAATAATTTAAGTTTAATTTTAAAAGATATTTTTCTAAGAAAGGGTTCATAAGCTTTGCCAACTTACTAAAGAAATCCCATTTTCTAAAGCATGGCCCTAAGAGAAATCTCATTTTGGCAAAACAAGTCATTCTTCACTTATCCCACCATCCTGGGCAACAAAGAAACAAAACACACAAATAAGCAAAAAACGCTCTGGCTATTCATCAAGACAACATTTCCTCCAAGTGAAAGATAAAGAAATAAATAAGATTCAATTACTGCCCAGACTGATGGAGGAACTACATATCTTTTTTTTTTTTTTTTTTTTTTGAGACAGAATCTTGCCTTGTAACCCAAGCCAGAGTGTGGTGGTGCCATCTCAGCTCTCTGCAACCTCCACCTCCCAGGTTCAAGCGATTTTCCAGCCTCAGCCTCCCAAGTAGCTGGGATTACAGGTGCGAACCACCACACTCGGGTAATTTTTGTATTTTTAGTAGAGACGTTTCGCCATGTTGGCCAGGCTGGTCTCCAACTCCTGACCTCAAGCGATCCGCCCGCCTCGGCCTCCCAAAGTGCTGGGATTACAGGCATGAGCCACCACGCCCAGCCAGAATTACATATCTTCTCTTAAAGCTCTTTCTTTAAGCCAAATGATGCCACTGCCGTCTGCCGAGGAGGACTGTTCAACAGTACCACCTGCCTCTTCTATGGAAATCCGCAGAGACTACAAGGACGCTTGCCCTTCCAGTTCTCTGCATCTGCCACAGGGCTGACAGGGACCTCAGACAGAGGAACCAGCCATCTGTGAGCTCAAGAATGACTCTAAAAGGGAGAATGGGTTATCAGCCACTCTAAAGATCAGGCAGAAGCTGAACATTTACATTCTCCAACTATTTGGGATTACTTTTAAATCAGGATTGTATTGTTATATTTATATTTATATATTTTTTAGAGACAAGATCTCGCTCTGTCACCCAGGCTGGAGTGCAGTGGTGTGATCATAGCTCACTGCAGCATCGAACTCCTGGACTCAAGCGATCCTCCCACTTTGGTCTCCCAAAGCAACAGGATTACAGGTGAAAGCCACAGCACCGTCAGGATTGTATTATTAAGGCACATGTGCCTTAGTCTGTCACCTCTGAATTGTTTCTCTCTTACTAATATAAGAAGCAAATCCACAGAAAAAGAGGGATGGAAATAAGCAATTTTCATAAGAAATACAGCCAATAAATATACAAAAATCCTTCACTGATAATCAGAAATAAATATTAAACAAATGAGATATTTTTTCTCCTATTAGATTGTCAGAAACAGAATTACTTTTATAAGACAAAAGAATTGAGGTAAGATATATGTTGACTACCTTAAATCCTAATGTGGGATTTAAATAAAAAAGCAACTTCTTTAAAAATTCAAAGGTGAATTTAAAATTTGCTTAGGAAGGTCATTTCTGAAGCTGATTTCAAGAGACAAAGCTAAAATAATGAATGTAAGATTCTAAATAACAAGTTATATAGATGCAATATAGAAAATTCATAGGTGCTGTTGACTTTAGCTTTGGTAATTAGGACTTGAACTATAACAGTCTTTTATTTCTACCTACCCCCAACCCTCTGCTTTTATGTACTTTACCTCTCCTTACCTCTCTACAGCCAGACAGTGACTTAGGCAAATAGGAAGGTAGGTGATGGGCTATTATTGCTTTAAAAGGCTTTCATCTCTTCCATGGTTTTTCGTAGTGTTATTATCTCTCATCAGTAGTTAATTTATATAGTATTTCCATGATGCCTTCTTAACAACATCCAGTGTATTAGCGTCACCTCCTACTTACATGGTAAATTCATTTCAACACTGCATTGGCCAGAAAGGACATGCAGTAAATGTTAATCAATTCTACTGCCGTAAGAAACACACATGGAGTTAAAGTTCACAAGAAACAGAAGCTAGAGAACTATCAGCATAGTTGAACTTGCTGCTCATTAGTTCACGATCACACTCCCCCAAGGTGAAGAGAGACATTGTCACCTGAAACCAGTGCTAGCAGTAGTTATCCTGTTCGCACAGCATAGCCTACTGCCCACGGGGGAAAGTTCACTTCCAATGCACAATATTTAATTGAAAAATTAAATATTGACCCTGCTGGCCAGCCTACACCTAAATCTCATCTCTAATCGATCTGCAGTTCAATAACACGCATGTCTTCTTTTGCCCCTACCTTTCGTGATGGCTTCAGCCGAAACATAAAAGTGCTTTAAAAGATTAATAATAGTTCCACCTTGGTGCCAGGTGCAGTAAATTCCCAATTCATTCAATCCTCACAGTGATGTTTTGCACTTGATACAAAGTAGATGCAAAATAATGTTTTATAAAAGCACCACAATGGGGTAGGTATTATTTTTAATTTTTTTTTCCAGAAGACTTAGGATTAATTAGTAACTCTCCAAAGACCCCAAAGCACAGTAAGTGGGGGAGCCAAGAGTTGAACCCCATCTAACTCCAGAGGATATGCTTAATGACTACACTATATTACCCTCTTATTCTTTAATGCTAAAATAAGCTTTCAGCATTAAAAAGAAATGAAACTGTCAGATGACAATTAGTTTCAAAGTCTACCATAACAGGTTAGGCCTTTTAATACCTTTAATACCACAGCTTTTACTAAAGATTGATCAAGAACTCAGGCCATTTCCTAAATACCTCACACAAAGGCAACTCTAAGCAACTGCTAATTAAAATACGGCATATGCCATGTTATCAATAGGAATCCGAAGTTAAACAACAGCATGGGCTAAGTGTGGAGCTTCTGGCATATGCTGGGATGTAACAAGCCTTCTCTTTAAATCAGGTGTTGCACCCATATAGTTTGCTAAGGATAAGGTATGAATAAGGAAATGCTGGGGCTGTAATGAGTAGGTTTTCATTATTGTGGATTTGAAATAAACTTTTAAAACTCTGTGTGTGTGTGTGCGCATGTGTGTGTGTGTTGGGTAGAGGATTACGGAGATTAACATTCAAAAGACAGTCAACAGAGAATAGTCCAGAGGTGGAAGGAATTTACAATTTAGGCTTAGAGTATTTTCACATTAACACCAATCTATTGGTAATGCCTGCCTGGAGTCCTGTTTCCGGAAGTATTGTGAGACCTGAGTTCTATAAAGAAAGGGTGCTGTGTTGATTAATAATGTCTGTCCTGGCAGGGGAAGGGAGGGTAGCATATTAACTGCATAGTTGCTTTTCTCAGGACTAGAACATTCACAGGAGTGCCATATTTGTTCATTATCACAGAGCTATCTCAGAGCTGCCAACTAGGACTGAAAGGAAAGATCACACTGCAGACCCAGGATATTTAAATCAGAAAATAATTTGAACAGTGAAAACACAAGGGTCTATGGGATTTATCCTCAGATGTAATAAGATAAGCCCACAGATGCGCTTGGGGGCTGAGATGACAGAAAGGCCACTTGGCTGAGAAACAGGAGGGAAAAAGAGCCAAGCAATATGGCTGAGAATTTGTTCTCCATACTGGTACAAGAGAGCTTTGTAGATTTGCTATTTCTTTGGCTCAGCCTCATAGGTTTTGGAAATGTGACTATTTATAGGGATTCTTATTTTTCTTATTTCCTTCACTCATCTCTTAAAAGTTTTAAGCAAAGTCTACTTGAAAAATGTCAGCCTGTCTCAGGTGTGCAAAGAGAAAATTAAGTTTTGTCAATGTTTGGTCAGAATATAAAACGAGGGGAAAACTGACCTCTGGTGGTAGATTTGGAAAATCCCTAATACAAAGATTTCCAAAAAGTGATCCAGGAAGCATTAACTCCTCAACATTTTCCATGGGAGAAGGGCTCTGTGGTAAAAAGAACTCTGGGAAACAATTACATATTATATAAATATAAATATATAATATAATATAAATATATTTATATTTATATGTTATATAATATATTGTTATATATTATTTAATATACCTGTTTTTTGGCAACTCATGGTGTTTATCTAAGTCCTTAAGAATTCCTGCAGAAGAGAAACTATTTAATGCCTTTTAATTCAGCATTTCCTAAATTTGTTTGAATATAAACATGAACTATATTTTTAAAATGAACCTAATATTTTGGGAGACATGAACCTTAGGGAGAAGAATATAAGATCACGTTTTCCCCATCCAATATGGAGAATTCCTTTCAGAGCTCTTCTCTGATAAAACCTTAGAACACTTGTGTTTTTATATGTAGCCTTCCCTTCCATGTTCTCCTCCATGACTGTGTTCAGTAAGAAGCTAGGTAAATGTTTGTTTGTTTGTTTTTTGTTGTTCTTTTTCTGAGACGGAGTCTTACTCTGTCATCCAGGCTGTAGTGCAGTGGCTCCTTCTCGGCTCACTGCAACATTCACCTCCCAGGCTCAAGTAATTCTCCTGCCTCAGCCTCCCAAGTAGCTGGGATTATAGGCATGCGCCACCATGCCCAGTTAATTTTTGTATTTTTAGTAAAGACTGGGTTTCACCATGTTGGCCAGGCTGGTCTCGAACTCCTGACCTTGAGTGATCTGCCCACCTCGACCTCCCAAATGCTGGGATTACAGACATGAGCCACCACACCCAGCCAAGGAGCTAGGTAAATGTTAAAGAATAATTTCCCAGTTAGAGACAAATAATTTACATATTTCAAGTTAACAAGCATCTACTGAAGAAAAGCTAGTAGCTGTATCAGTGCACTCAAGCTTTTCAGTTGTAACTATGCATTAGAAATCTTAAAAAGGTCAACATAGTTTATAGATGGCTCTTCTAATACAGAAGCTCTTCAGAACTGGGAGTTGGTAAAACAGTGGCTCAGACTATTTTGTGCTCTGGGGCCATATAATTTTGGGGTTTGATGACAACCAGTTCTGCATCTCACTAGCTGTGTGACCTGGGGCATATTACATAACCTCTCTGTTCTCAGTGATCTCATCTGTGAAATGGAAATCACAATATCTCCTAGTTCTGCTGGGGATTAAATAACTTAACCCTTGTAAAGTTCTTAAAAGAACAAGTGTTAACTCATTTAATCCCCAGCAGAACTAGGAGGTACTGTGATTTGGCAGTTGGCTAGTAATCTGTTGTTTCTTAATTTGCACCACTAAAGTTAGGTGTATGAGGCATCATTTAAAACGAAAACAGGCCTGGCCCGGTACTCACGCCTGTAATCCCAGCACTTTGGGAGGCCGAGGCAGGTGGATCATGAGATCAGGAGATGGAGACCATCCTGGCTAACACAGTGAAACCCCGTCTCTACTAAAAATACAAAAAATTAGCTGGGCGTGGTGGCGGGCACCTGTAGTCCCAGTCACTGGGGAGGCTGAGGCAGGAGAATAGTGTGAACCCGGGAGGCGGAGCTTGCAGTGAGCCGAGATCACGCCACTGCACTCCAGCCTGGGCGGGAGAGAGAGACTCTGTCTCAAGAAAAAAAAAAAAAAAAAGAAAATAGATTTTTTTTTCTTTTAAAAATACTGTACTTTTGTTTTAGATCCTGAGACTACTAAGAAATTTTAGCTGATTGTCACTAAAATGTATTATGGTGGTATTTTAAACTATTAACACTTTTTCTTTGGAAAAACCAGGAAAGTTTTCCTCTTCTTAATATTAAAAAATCTGTGGTAAAACAGATAAAACACAAATTGATCATTTAAACCATTTTTAAGTGTACAGTTCAGTGCTATTAAGTACATTCACGTTGTTGTGCAACCATCACTCTCATCCTTCACTAGAACATTTTCATTATCTCAAACTGAAACGCTGTGCCCATTAAACTGTAGCTCCCCATTCCCTCTTCCCTACAGCTCTTGGCAACCACCACTCTGCTTTCCATCTCTATGAATGTGACTACACTAGGTACCTCATATAAGTAAGATCATACAGTATTCATCCTTTTGTGACTGGCTTATTTCATGTAGCATAATGCCCTCAAGGGTCATCCATATTGTAGCATGTGTCAGGATTTCATAATACACACCATTTTGGCAGCTTTTTTCACTCTTTTACTTAATACATTTGAGAGATCTACCTGACACTTTTCAAAGGTCTCACCGTATTCTATTAGATGTAAGCACCATCATTTATCCACTCCTCTCTGATCAGCAACCATACAAATTGCTCCCATAATTTTGCTATTATAACAATGTTAAAGTGAACACACTTGTGCATATATCATTTTGTATTTGAGATAGTTTAACTGGAAGATAAATCCCTAAAAGTTATGCTACCTGGTCAATAAGAATGTGCATTTAGAATTTTGATAAGCACTGCCAAGCTAACTTCTAAAAATATTGCCCCTACTGGTATTCTCATCAACAGTATACAAGAGCCTTTTTGTCCATATCCTTCCAATGAGGAGTATTTAAAATATTTTTTGTCCTTGCCAGTCTCATAGGTGATGAGCATGGTTATTTAAAATAGGTATCCCGACACAAAGAAAAGATAAATATTCACGGTGATAGATATCCCAATTACCCTGATTTGATCATTACACATTGTATACATGTATCAAAATATCACATGTATCCCTAAAATGTGCAAAACTATGACATATTAGTACAAAATCCACATACATGAAATAAAAGAGGTATAAGGGAGGACTTGCTGGTATGCAATGCGGGCAGAAGGGTGCTCGGGGTGAAATTTGAGGGCATCAGAGTCCTCTGACTCTATTTGGAGACTCTCTCTTTTTTTTTTTTTTTTTTTTGAGATGGAGTCTCACTCACTCTGCTGCACAGGCTGGTGTCCAGGGGCACGATCTCTGCTCACTGCAACTTCTGCCTCCCGGATTCAAGTGATTCTCCTGCCTCAGCCTCCCAAGTAGCTGGGATTACAGGCATGCACCACCATGTCTGGCTAATTTTTGTATTTTTTGTGGAGACAGGGTTTCATCATGTTGACCATGCTGGTCTCAAACTCCTGACCTCAAGTGATCCACGCACCTCAGCCTCCCAAAGTGCTGGGATTACAGGCGTGAGCCAGCACACCCGGGCCTGGATGACTCTTTTTATTGATCCAAGGCAGAGAACAGTATTCCAGTACAAACAGGACTAGAAAGAGTTCTGCTTGGTACTATAATCAGGACTGATATTGAGTAGAAATGCACACATACAGCTGTGCTTGGTTAAGATACTGGCAATTCCACCATAGTGGTTGGCAACTGACCAGTCCCCTGAGCCCCACTGTTGAATCCCAGCCACCTCCCCACAATCCAGCACCTCAAGGGTAAAATCTACTGCCAAAAGAGGCCCTTTTAGACCCTGCCAATGCCTATTTAGGCTGATCCTTATTTGTGCTGAGAGGCTGTTAATGGTTTCAATATTGCTCCTGCCTACCTGGGTCTAACTTTTTGTAAGACTCCCTTCTATTTTTGAGCCTCTAGCACTGTTGTAAAGATGTTGTCTGTCTATTTCAATTACAAGATCCTGTCTTTCTCATTCATTCTTTCACTCTCAAAATGTTTATTGAGTACCTCGTATATGGCAATTGCTGGAACAGGATCCCAGAACATTACTGTGAAGAGGGCAAATGCTGTCCCAGGCCTCAGGGAACTTATACACCAGGAGGGAAGGCAGGTGAAAAGTAACTGAAGAGACAAATTAATTCCTGCTAGTAATGAGTGCTATAAAGAAAACAGGGAAGGCTCTAAAGGTGAGTTAATGAATGACTAACTTCTGCCCTCATTGCATATCTGTGCATCTTCTCTTATACCTACTTTAAATAATCAAGTTCAGCACCTATCAGGCTGGCAACAATGAAACAATTTCGGAATACTCCTTGTTGCAGGGATATGGAAAAACAGGCTCTCACATTCATTTTTGATGAGAATGACAGTGGGCACAATATTTGTGGACGCTCACTTCTCAGAGGGAGCTCCTTTAGTAGAGAAGCCAGAGAAGCCCCATTCTGAGACTTAAAGGAAAAAGATACAGGAACAACGGAGGGTAAGAAGCCAGGCAGCATTGTGCAGTGGGTGCAAAAAATCCAAGTGGAAAATCACTGCTTATGTTTTAGAGGGAATCAAAGAAGGCAAGAATGAGCACAGGGAGCTAAGGAGGTGAGGTTAGAGACAATGTCTGGGACCAGGTCAAGTCCAGCCTTACAGATTACAGCAAAGAGTTTAAGACAGTCTTATTTGTAACTTAAGAAAAGTCCTGCATCCTTTAAGTCTGTATTCTCCAATGCTTCTCAAGGTACTCGAATCAAGGAGACAATCAGTAAGAGTTTGTTTGAGAAGTACACTGATCCCCTGTAGCTTTCTTCTATCTCTGCCTGGCACTCTTTAGTTCCTTTGACAGCTGCTTGAACAGTACAAATATGCCCAGAGTTAAAGAACTGGTATCTTCCACTTCCCCAACATCTGTTATGCTCTTCCACATCTTTGCCCCCTTTAAAACAAACAAATGAAATTTCCATCCCTGAGTACACTTTACTCAATGATAAAATCAACCAATAATTACTGAGCACTTTCTATGTGCTCAGCATTCTTTCAAGTGCTTTGCCTATATTGACTCATTTCATCTGCTGAGCAACTCTGTAAGGTAGGTTTTAATATCTCCCACATTTTACAGATGAGGAAACTGAGACAAAGGGAGATTAATCATTTTGACCACAATCATGCAAGTGGTAAGTGGTAGGGCAAGATCTCCAGAGTCAACGTCCTTGACTGCTACATCTCTCCAGCAGGCGCCAGCATGTGGAACTGCAATGATTTCACCAGAGGAAGCATTTTGAGACATAAAATGCTGTTCCTAACTGTTGCACATTTCACTTATGTGCAGTTCATAGTTTTGCATATTTTACATCGATGTTCTTCAAACCGTTTTTGTCTGTCAGATATGAACTTCTGAGAGCATCTCATGAAGAAACATTTTGAGACCTCATCTGGTTGTGTTGCCTACATGCCTGGCAGTTTGGTTTCTATAGCATTGCTACCATTATGACAATGCTTGTGCAACTGTTCAAATATTCCATCCTCTTCTTATTATATTATAAAAGCAGTGGAAAATGGAAAATAAAACCCAAGTAATGATACTAAGCATACAAAGCACTCCCTTACTCCAATTAAGCTAAAGATGAAAATCATTGCACATATAAAAAGAATCAACTATTTGCTTTGCTCAGTTGTCCACTGGACTTAAGTTGGTGAAGCTGCTCAACTGCGAATAAAAAGAAAATACTTCTATAAATGTGTGTATAAATATTGGAAATATAGGAAATATGTCTAAGGCATAGTACAATTAGTACATTTTAATTTTTTTTGTTTATTTTGCTCTGTAGGAAAAGACCTATAAAATGTAAGCATATCATTCAACTTCGGGGTGTTTGACTTTCATTTGAAAGTAGGGGAGTAACTGTATTTATTAATTTTCTTCATCATCTGCTAGTAATGCAAATATTTTGCTAATATGCCATATCACATATCACATCCTGTCCAAGCCCTGCTTGACAAGTCAATGCGTACTCACATGCAAACACACATAAACTCACTTTCTGTTCTATCTAACATAACAAAGAGTTCAGCATTTACAGAAACGTCCACTTACCTTTAACTAGTGAGTATTCTCTTGCCTTTCTTTTGTTTTTACTGTAATAATCTTGAGATTTTCTTTGCTATGCATAGATGTCATCTTTTTCTTTCACATATTCTTTCTTCTGGATTTCTCATCAAAGCCTGTAATACAGAAGAGAGAAGCTCCTTAATTTCTGTAGGCACAGGCGGAGAAACTATAAATCTCAAGTCAGTGACACTTCTAATTTATTTCTAATTTTCCCCAGGCTGACTACAGTTTAATTACAGTTTTAGAAATTCGCCTAATTACATGAGATTTAGAATAGAGTTCTCTCGAAATACAGATGAAATTGAGGCTAGTCTCCTTAACAACTAAAGATTTCATACCAATTTGTCTTCTTACAGGATGCATGTCACTGAACACACCGTTTTAGACTTCTACTGTCTCTGTAGGAGGAGATTCTGAAGTGCTCAAAGTTATCTACACTCAGTTGCAAAATCAGGGCTGTCAAATGGGAGAGAGAACTCAGTAATACATCCCCTCGGAAGCCATGTTTCAGAGTTACTGAAACCAGAATGGCATTCCTGAATCTTGTTTTTAACAGATGTCAGTGTGGTGAGAATGAAACACATCATGAATACTGATGAAATCTAGCGTGCATATCACGCCATAAGATATCCTCATGTATACGTATTTCTCATTCTCCCTACTACAGAAAAGAAAACAGCTTTCCCCCCAGAAGCTCCACTTAGGTCAATAAGCATGCTTCTCCCTTGTCACTTGTGAGGTCACACTGTTTCACACGCACCCGTGTGTAAAAACAGGACAAGGAGGAAGGCAGAAGTGGCAGATGTGGTATCCCTTGTTCTGCCATGTGGTAAGTGAAACTCTCTGTGGCACCATCCGCATGGCACCTCCCCACACCACCTGCCCCTCCACTCCCCCTGGATGTGCAAGGCGTCTAGGTGCAAGGTGGCACAAGAAGCAGGAAGTCAATGGGATTTCTTCACAAACACCTTTGCCCTCTCTCTCCTTACTGATGCTATAGAACAAAGCCATTTTTCTAGCAGGAACTCAATATTCAAGGAGCTTAACTCAAATGAGAGCATGGAAAGGAGAATAGGTTGAGAGTTTCTTGCAGGCAATATTTTTTAGTACCCTTTTAGGAGGAAAGCATGTTGGGCATGGAGTCACGGTTTGGGTAGTACTAAGATCGGTATGAAGAATTCTCACACCCAGTCATCTTCTTGGTCCTCATGATCTCTCGGTGAAACATTAGGCAAAAAAAGGATACACTAGAGATGTGTTTTAGTCTAAGCTCCCACTTTACAAATAAGATAGATAAGGTCCAGAAAGAGAGAGAGAAAGCAACTTGTAAAATGTTACACAGGGCAGAGCTGGAACTGGAATGACACAGTACATTTTCTGCCTTATCACATCATCTCTCCACATCTTTCTTGTGTCTGCCTGGAGACAAAAGCTCCTTGAGGGATTAAGCCCTGTAAACAATGATATACCAAGCAGTGTCTAATGTCATGTGCAAAGAACTAGTTAAATCCTTTACTTCTTTAGTGGGTGTTAACAAAGTCTACACAGCTGCTGTCAACTTGGATCACAAAGACAGAAAAAAGAGAAATAAATAGATATCTTCTGATTGCTTTCAATAGCTACTATTTATTAAGTGTACAACATAAGCCATACACTATGCCAGGCACATCACTTGTATTCTGCTAATGCTTCTAGAAACTCCAAAGATAATATGGATGCTATTATACTAGGAAGGTAAGGAAAGGAAGTCAGGGAAATAGATACCTTGTCTGAGGTTACACATAACTGGTTAGTTCTCAGATTCCATTCCTGCCTGCAATAAGCAGCACTATAAACCAAAAAAATATGCATCTATTTGAAAACCCCAGAATCCAGGAATAGAAACAAAGTGGACAGTATTTGGAAGGAAACTAAAGAGAGAAAGAAAGGAAAACTGAGATAAGAGCATTGTGGGAATCTATCTTTTTTTTTTTTTTAAGATGGAGCCTTGCTCTGTCGCCCAGGCTGGAGTGCAGTGGTGCGATCTTGGCTCACTGCAAGCTATGCCTCCTGGGTCCACGCCATTCTCCTGACTTGGCCTCCCGAGTAGCTGGGACTACAGGCGTCTGCCAGCACACCTGACTAATTTTTTGTATTTTTAGTAGAGACGGGGTTTCACCATATTAGCCAGGATGGTCTCCATCTCCTGACCTTGTGATCCACCCATCTCGGCCTCCCAAAGTGCTGGGATTACAGGCGTGAGCCACCGCGCCCAGCTTGTGAGAATCTATTCTATAAGTGTTAACACGCAGGAGGGATATGTCTTAAGATCTATGAACACACCAAATATGCAAATATAATTAAAGCACTTGACTCCACCTATACAATTTGGTACAAGATACTTGTGATATTGGGTATCTGGGAATGAGCAAAGAAATTTAAGATCTCAGTGAGATGGGGTAGATGAGTTACAATCACCTACTGTTGTTAGTTTGCTAGGGCTGCCATAACAAAATACCAAAGACTGCACGGCTTACACAACAAAATGTATGTTCTCACATTTCTGCAGGCTGAAAGTTCAAGATCAAGGTGTCAACAGGGCGGGTGTCCTCTGAGGCCTCTCTCCTTGGCTTGCAGATGGCCACCTCTTTACATGGTCTTTCCTCTGTACCCAAACACCCCTGGTACCTCTTTTTGTGCCCATATTTCTTCTTATAAAGACAACAGTCACACTGTATTAGGGCCCATCCTCAAGGCCTAATTTTAACTTCATCACCTCTTTAGAGACCCTATCTACACACACAGTCATATTCTGAGGTGCTATGAATTAGGACTTCAATATATCAGTCTAGGGGCTGGCATAATTCAGCCCTTAACACTCACCAAGCGACTAGTTCTGGTACCACAGAGATGAAAATCCAGACACCTGAAAAGTAACAACCTGTCATCAACCTTCAGTGTCATTCATGAAGAGGTGAAGCCCTCTAATATTTGAATTCAAGTGTAGGAATCTAAGGGTTTACTACAGGTTTTAGGTTTTAAAAAAAAAAAAAAAAAAAAAAAAAAAAACGGAGAGGAAGGCCATTCAATAAACCTTGGTCATGATGGTCTAAACCAAGTGTCAGAAAACTACTGCTTGCCAGTAGTTTTAAATCTAGTATGCTGCATATTTTTCTAAATAAAGTTTTATTGGCACACATCCATGTCTATTCATTTATGTATTCATTGTCTATGGCTGTTAGCGAGCTACAACGGCAGTTGAATAGCTGTAACAGAAACTGTCTGGTCCACAGGGCTGAAAATATCCACTATCTGGCCCTTCACAGAGAAGTTTGCCAACTCCTGGTTTAAACTGTGTTAATCAGGTTCCTTTACAGTAGGGCTTTTCAAGGTCTTTCCAATCTTCAAGGGGAAGATAGACAGTAAAATTGCATCTTACCTGGGAGGTAGTTTCTAAAGTCAGTTCAAAGTGAAAACTGTGTAGAGTCAAAATAACTGGAAAATCCCTTAGGGAAAGTGCCAACATAGAGCCCACGAACTACATCTTCATGAATATAGGCAGTTTTTCCTTCAAAGCTGCGACAGATAAAATTTTCTTCAAGCACTACATAAAAGACTCTATTTATGGACCATTTGTATAAAAAGATGCGTATCTTTAAATAACAGAATCATTCTCAGCATAAAAGACTTGAAAAAACTGAGACCAATCAAAGGACAGGAGACTGAGTTACCATCTCCTACTCACTTGCTGAATTTGCAGAAGTTATATATGCGCTGGAAATGACTCTACTGGAGTTTGCTTCCTTTCTCAGCTTACTTAACCAGAGAGTCTCCCTCCCTCACTTTTCTTATCCCACAGAAACCTCTAATATATGAAATCTCTAATAATAAATCTCTAATAATAAAACCTCTAATAATGCAATCAATATTCTGTGGAGCACACTTTGGGAAATGCTGAAATACTAAAAAACATAGGTGTTATGGATCAATCAATCAGACAGAAATATGTACAATGCTTTCCTAACACTGATAATAAAAAAAACTATAGGATAAACCACAATGAGATACCATTTCACACCCACTAGGACAGATATATGGGGAACGAAAGGAAAATAAGAAGTGTTGGTGAGAATGTGGAAAAACTGGAACTCTAGTGTATTGATGATGGTATTGTAAAATGGTGCAGCCACTGTGAAAAGCTGTTTAGTAGTCTCTCACAAGGTTAAATACAGAATTACCATATGATCCAGCAATTCCATCTCTGGGCAAATACCCAAAAGAATTGAAAGGAGGGCCTTGAACAGATATTTGCACACTAGTGTTCATAGAAATATTATCCACAATTACCAAAGGTGGAAACAATCCAAATGTCCATCAACAGGTTAATGGATAAACAAAATACAGCATACACATACCATGGACTATAATTCTTTTCACCTTAAAAAGGAATGAGATTCTGATATATGTTACAGCATAAATGAGTCTTAAAAACATTATACTAAATGAAATAGGCCAGACATGAAAGGACAAATATTGTATGATTCCACTTACATGGAGTGATTAGTATCTGGAATAGTTGAATAGTAATTACTATCTAGAACAGTTGAATTCACAGAGACAGAAAGTAGAGCAGAGTTTACAAGAGGCTGGGGGTACTGGGGAATGGGAAGTTACTGTTTAATGGGCATAGAGTTTCAGTTCAGAATGATGAAAAATGTTCTGGAGATGGTGGTCGTGGTTGTTCAACATTGTGAATGCATTTAGACAGGGTCCTACACTGTCATCCAGGCTGGAGTGCAGTGGCACAATCATGGCTCACTGCAGTCTCAAACCCCCAGGCTCAAGCGACCCTCCCACCTCAGCCTCCCAAGTAGCTGGGACCACAGGCATGCGCCACCACGCCCAGTTTTTTTAAAAAAAATTTATAGAGATGAGGTCTCACTATGTTGCCCAGGCTGGTCTGGAACTCCTAGGCTCAAGCAATCCTCCTGCATCTGCCTTCCAAAGTACTGGGTTCACAGGCATGAGCCACTGTGCCTGGCGAACTGTAATTTTTAAATTGTTAAAATGGTAACTTTTATGTTATCTATGTGTGTATATATACAAAATATATAATATAAAATATAAAATATTATATACACTAGTGTATATACTAGTATACTATTCATACTATTATATATAACATACACTATTATATATGTAGTATGTATTATATAATAAATATTAATCAAAATATATAATACATACTATTATATATCAGTATATTATTTACAATAATATTTAATACTATATTAAATATATATACCATATATACTATACAGTATATACTATATATTATATATTGTATATGCTATATATAATATATGCTATATATAAATATATATAATATATTATATATGCTATCTATACTATATAATATATTATATATGCTATATATACTATATATAATATAGTTTGGGCCTCAGTACATATATAGTATATATAGTATATACTGTATATATAGTATATATTATATAATATAATAGTATATATATATACACACTGTTGAGATAGGGTCTCGCCTTGTCACCCAGGCTGGGGTGCAGTGATGCAATCGTGGCTCACTGCAGCCTCAAACCTCTTGGCTCATGTGATCCTCCCACTTCAGCCTCCTGAGTACCTGGGACTACACAGGCAGCATTACCACACCTGGGTAACTTTTAATTTTTTTTGTAGAGACAGGTTCTCGCTTTGTTGCTCAGGCTATTCTCGAACTCTTGGCTTCAAATGATTCTTGGGCCTTGACATCCCAAAGTGCTGGGATTACAGGCATGAGCCACTGTGTCCGGCCTTGTTATGCATATTTTACCACAATAAAAAAATGTTCAAGACAAAAAAGGATGTAGAAGCAAAATTGTAGGAATGGGGATGGGGCAGACTTAAATTATTTAGACATCACTTGAATGTGTCATTCTGCTAAAAAATCTAGCTGTTGACAAGTTCCTGGCTTGCTTAGGTGACAATTTCAATACTTGGAAGGCAGAGGATGCTACAAGGGGAAGTGTTCATCCAGGAAAACCTTTTGGGCAATAGAGAAATGAAGCAAAAAAGTGGTCACACACTCTTGGAGTTCAAAGCAGTTGAGAGAGGGATGCTGGGGTCCTCGCTTGGCTCCTCTCTGGTTCCCGTACTGCCTCCCACCACCCAATCTCCATCTTCACCCTTCCACTCACCCCCATTCACTGTACATTCAGCAGCCAAAGTGGGGGTAAAATATGGAAATATACAGAAGAAAATGCAACAAACTCCTATCCATGCACCCATCATTCAAAACTAACAAATGTTGTTTTCATATTTTTTCACATCCTGTCTTTACCGTTTTAAGTGATAGAACCACACAGAATTTATCTTCTATGTTAATTTCTCCAGTCCAATTCTTCCTTCATCTTCAGAGGCAACCATTCTTCCGAATTTGGAAGATATTTAGTTCGTGTGTGTGTGTGTATGTGTGTCCAAATATATTCTATGATTTTGTAATTTTAAACTTTTTATAAAGTGTATTATGCTGCCTATGAAATTTTACTCAACATGGTTTTTTGAGATCTAGATTATTAACTTTTGCATAGTGTTCTGTTGTATGACTGAATTATAGTTTAATTCTCCATTTGTGGACTGATGGCTATTTGGGTAGTGTCCAATTTTTGTTATAACAAAGGATGTGACAACACACATCCTCATGGTTCTCCTGTACACAGGCCTCTCTGTTTAGTTGTGAGAGGTGTTTGGGGAACAACCTACACGAGAGTACATGGCAGCACTGTGTGGGTATATGCAGGAATTTCTCCTGGTAAATCTCACCTGGGGTGGTCCAATCCTCCAAGGTATTATTTGGAAATGTGGGACAATCTTTTGTGAGATGGGGATGGAATGGGGGGATGCTAAATTTTCTACAGTGCATGAGAGTCCTGAATAACAAAGACTTGTCCCACACAAAACACCAACAGTCCCTCCTTTGAGAAATGCTGCTGATTTCTGTCCCGAAGCAGAATCTTGGTGTTGTAGAATCTGTGTGTTTAGAAGTCTAACTAGGGAATGACAACTTGCTCTCCAAAGTACCACCTGCCACGGCTCAGAGTGCCTATTTACCTCAATTCTTTGCCAAGTCTCACTGTCAGCCTTTTGAATTTCTGCTATTCTGACGGGCATAAAATGCAGTTTAATTATGATTTTTAAACTTGCATTTCCTGCTTTTATTACCACTGTGGAAAACCTTTTCATATTTTTACTGCTCATTCATGTCTCCCCCTTGTGGAAGTGCCTGTTAATAAGCTATCTATTTTTCTATTGGGTAGTTTAAATTTCCCTTTTTGATTTGTAGGAGTTCATTAGAGATTCTGGAAACTTGCTTTTGGTAGTTATTTGGGGTTGCAAATGCCTTCTACCAGTTTGTTGCTTGTCTTTTTATTTTATGGTGCTATGCTATGCAGAAATTATACATTTCGATATAGTGAAATTCATCCAATCTTGAGTGTGATTTTTGAGTCTCTAGTTTATAAAATCTACTTTATTCTAAGATTCCTTTTTTCCCCATCTAAAGGTTTTATATTTTTATTTCTTATATTTAAGTATTTAATCCATCTCACAATTTATTCTTGTACAAAATGTGACGTAGGAATCTGATTTTTTCTTCTTATGGGCTATCAGTTGTAACAATACCACTTACTTTTGATACTGTGTTTTCCTCTGTAACTTCTAAAGCATCCTATATCATATAGAAAGAACCATATTTGTTTAGTTCAACATTGGGCTCTCTTTTCTGTCCTATTGATCTATTTTTCAATTACCCTTCACCAATAATACTATCTATGGCTTTATAATAAATTCTTGAATGTGGCTGGGCATGGTGACTCATGCCCGTAATCCCAGCACTTTGGGAAGCCGAGGTGGGTGGATCACTTGAGGCCAGAAGCTTGAGACCAGCCTGGCCAATGTGGTGAAAACCCATCTCTACTAAAAAAAAAAAATACAAAAATTAGCCAGGTGTGGTGATGCAAACCTGTAATCCCAGCTACTTGAGGGGCTAAGGCACGAGAATCGCTTGAACCTAGGAGGCACAGGTTGCACTGAGGCAAGATCATGCCATTGTACTCCAGCCTGGGCAATAGAGTGAGAGACTCTGTCAACAACAACAACAACAACAAAATTATTGATTACTTACATTTTCATTCAAATTTCAGAATGCTGGGGATTTTGCTTAGAACTACAATGAATTTATAAATACTTATAAATACTCAACATTTCATGATATTGATCTTCCTCTTCCACGTATATAGTATCTCTTGTCATTTCTTTAGTTCTTTTAAAAATAATTTACAATAACCTTTTTTTCCTGAAGCAGATGTATATTTTCTTAAAACTTACTTTGAGTTTCTGAGTGGTTTTGAGCTCTGGAGTAATTTTTTTCAAACCCAAATCTGAAGATAGCAAATCACCCCTCCCCGAATGTAGCTCCTCTGAGACTTTCTGTTACACTTAGAATGAAATTCAAACTCCATACTGGAGCATGATTATAGGACATGGTTTCCTATCTTCCTCCCGGACTTATATTGTATGTTCTGTTAGTCATTAAGCTTTGGCCACAGTGGTTTTCTTTACTTTTTTTTTTTTTTTTTTTAAGGTTAGTCAAGTGAGGCAGTGAGAGTGGAGTGGTTTTCTTTATGTACTCAAACACACCAAGCTCATTTTATTTTGGGACACTTGTCCTTGAGGCTTTGTTTTTTCTGGAATCTTGTTCCCCAGATATGCATATGGCTAGTTTCTTCCTGCTGTTTGGGCCTCAGTTCAGATGTCTTCTCTCAGAGAAACCATCCCTGCCCACCAGAGAGTAGCCCTCCAGTCATCCATAATGCCATAGCTTCTTCATTTCTTCACAGCACTTGCCACTATTTGAATTTATCTTCTTTGAACTCTTTATTGGTGTATCATTCCCCATGATAGACCATAAGCTCCACATGATCGAGGACTTGCTGTCTTGTTCTTTTCTGTGTCCCCAGAACCTACAACAATTCCTGGCACGTGGCAACTGTTCAATGAATATGAGCTGAATGGATAACTGAGTGGAAAAATGAACTCACATGGATCTCCCCCAATGCCCCTGGTTGCTCCTCCTGTGTCCTCTTATATCAACAAAGGAGTATTTCCTTTCTCCCACTGGCCACGCATATATTAGCAGTAAATAATGATGTAAGACATTTCTAGTCTCTTGAAGAAATAGTTTAACTGCAGAAATACTTATAAAAGGGATTCCAAACACATTTATGTTCTGCATACCATGTTTCCAAGTGGCTTAGAATAGTGAAAGTGCCACTGTCTATTCGGCCCATTTCTACTCCTAAGAGATGGCTATTAAGTTTATTTGCATAAATCCAGAAACTTTTTATCCATTTACAAATCCCCAGCTAGCTAATCTATCTTAGATTACACAATTTGAATGATTCAACAAAGAAGTTTCTTTTTTTTTTTTTTTTTTTTTTTGAGATGGGGTCTCACTCTGTCACTCAGGCTGTGATGCAATTGTAGCCTGCAGCCTTGAACTTCTGTACTCAAGCAATCCTCCTAACTCAGCCTCCTGAGTAGCTGGAATTACAAGTGCACACCATCATGCTCAGTTAATTTTTTAATTGTTTTGTAGAGATGGGATCTCACTGTGTTGTCCAGGCTGGTCTTAAACTCCTGGCCTCAAGTGAACCTCCTGCTTCAACCTCCCAAAGTGCTGGGATTATAGGCATGAGCCACTATGCCCTGCCAAGAAGTTTTATTCTTATTGAAAAAGTGTTATTTTTAAGTGAATCTGAATTTGTTAAGAAGGCAGATTGTCAATCCCACTTCTAGAGGTTCCGATTCCACAAACCAGAGGTGCAGCCTTCATTTTCAATAAGCACCCTAGATTATTCTAACACATGTAGTCCAACAACCATTTATGAGAAATACTCACCTACATTAAGGCAATTTAATGTCATCCTTATTTAAGACGATGCAGCCTCCCAAACACTAGGGGGCAGATGGAGCCACATGTGCACCCACTGACTTGCTATGTCGTGTCCCCTTTGCCCAAGAAGAGGGCATAGCGGATCCATGTGCCTCCACTGAGGCCCTGAGAACCGGACCTGCTTATGAAGCCACATAAACAATCAGGAAACAGCTCAAAACTGGTAGTGAGGAAATGGGTTCTAGACTCTGAGTGGCTTTGGGCCAGTTTCTTTATATGCAAAATGAGAAGGTGGGCCAGTATGATG
The DNA here is from genome assembly GCF_024542745.1 of Macaca thibetana thibetana. Taxonomy (NCBI): domain Eukaryota; kingdom Metazoa; phylum Chordata; class Mammalia; order Primates; family Cercopithecidae; genus Macaca; species Macaca thibetana. Next base: position 123,816,070 of record NC_065579.1, read on the forward strand.
TTGTGATAGAATAAGAAATCTCTATTTGTTCTTCCCCAGTTCCTGGCACAGAGTTTCTGAAACTCTTGTAACTTCCGGAGTGATTGGGGTAAGAGGAACATCTTTTGTTACTCTTAATAAGCCCCTTTCAACCACATCTGAGTTTATGTTAATGAGATGTCTGGGGGATTCCAGCCCCAGACAGCTTCAGGGTGGGGGATGGTTGCCAGAGGAACCAACCATGTGATTATAGAGTTGGAACTTTCAGTCCCACCCCCTGACCTCCAGGGAGGGGAGACAGGCTGGAGGTTGAGTTCAATCACCAGTAGCCACAATGTACTCAATCATGCCTAATTAATGGAACCTCCATAAAAACCCTGACCAATGGGGTTTGGAGAGCCTCCTGGTGAATGCATTCACTTTTTGGGAGAGCAGCACACCCCAAACTCCACTGGCACAGAAACTCCTGCTTTTTGGACCCCTCTAGACTTTACCCTATATGAACATCTTCATCTGGCTGTTTGTCTGCATCCTTTATAATATCTTTTCTAATGAACTGGTAAGTGAAGTGGTTCTCTGAGTTCTATGAGCTATTATAGCTAATTGTCAAACATGAGCAGGCGGTCATAGGAACCCCTAATTTGTAGTTAAGTTGGTCAAAAGTGCAGGGGGCCCAGGACTTGCACATGGCGTCTGAAATGGGGGTTGTCTTATGGGCCTGAGCCCTTAACCTGTGAGGCTAAAACCACCTTTGCAAAATTATGACAGTAAGAGAAATCTGACACAGCCAACTCCATCTTGCTTCCAGCAACACACACTTGCTGTCCTCACTCATTCCTGGGTGTAGGCCAAGCTAACTTTCAAAGGCATTTGGTTTATAGTTTAAGCTTAAAACAAGAATGACAATAGCCCTTCTGCAAACTAAACTGCCTTTGTAAAACTAATGAAAGCCCACAAGGTTCGAATTACTTACCTGAATTCTGCTAAGATGTAGGCACAGTTAAAACAATAACCAGCCATTGTTCTGGAGCTCACAAGATCTGTAACTTCCCCAATTACTCCTGTAGATACATCACTATTGTAGAACCCAAGATTGGTCTTTTGAGATGTTTTTCAGACTTTTGCATTTTGATGACTAACTTCACCCGTATCAGGGACTCGGCTGGACCTGTGGCCCCCACCCAGAGGTTGACAGCACACGAGGACCATTTTCCACACCCCTATGATTTCATCTCCCAACCAATCAGCATTCCCCATTCCCTAGCCCCCTGCCCACCAAAGTATCCTTGAAAAACCCTAGCCTCTTTGGGGAGACTGATTTGAGTAATAGCCCCAATCCTTCTGCTTGGCCAGCCTTGCATTAATTAAACTCTTTCTTTACTGCAAAAATGCTGTCTCAGTGAATTGAGTTTATCTGTATAGCAGGCAAGAAGAACCCGTTTGGGGGATTACAGTGTCTGATGCTAATTTCAGGTCGATTTTGTGAAATCAAAATTGAACTGAATTGAATTAAGGACACCCAGTTGGTGTATGAAGAGTTGGAGAACTGATTGCTTAGTGTGGAAAACCCACACATTTGGTATCAGAAGTGTTGTGATTATTGAAATAAAGTTGTTTTATTCTTTCAACCACATAGTTGTAAAAGTGCATTCCAGCTCTATCATTTTATGGGAGACTTCAATATCTCATGGATTTCTGTGTGATTAGGTTACGCCTGGGTCTCACCCCATACCTTCCAAATTTTCTAGGAGGAACTTATATCATGTTTGTAATGGAGAAGAAAATAACCAACACATTTTAAAAGATAACATTTCCCATTATTACTCAAGCAGGATTTTCACAAGCTAAGATGATTGCTTCTGTTTCAGTGCTAAGTTCACTACTCATCTCCATAAACATAAAGAAACAACAAAATCTCTACACACACTTATCCACCAGATTGTTTTAAACAATTTTCAAGCTTGTTTTAATAGGCAAAACTGGCTCTGCAATGCTAAACTAGACATAAATAGCCCAAGGATCCAATTTCAGCCAAAATCTCATACCACATGGAGAAATTAAGCAATTCTTAAATATTTAATAATACTCTGTAATTTTTTAGACTCCTGGGCTCCAAAATTTCTGACAAAGTAATTCCTAAGCCACAATTAACAAAAATAGGCAACCTTCCAAAAAGTTTCGCAAAGCCAAAGTAAACTCCTCCGAGCACTCCCGCTGCAGTGAGAGTGATGCATATGAGTGACATAGCCGCCAGAAATGACAGCAGCCAGAAAGGGTTTGGAGCTTGCCCTGAACTGGTGTCTGCTGAAAAGGCTCATAAAAAGAAGGTTGTGATTAGAAGATCATGACATTTCCAGCACCCACTTATTAGCATGTCTGGAGAATCACAGAACTCTTTACAACGAGTTCACGTCACAGGATATTTACAAATACTGCTATTCCAGTCTTCAGAGCAATTCGGTCTCTGCTCTAATAGCAGACGAAGGATGCAGACGCCCTAGCCAATCACTGCAGGTTGCCTCCTAAGAAAGATTCCTGCCACCCCTTGGTTGCTCAGGACATAAACCTATATATTCTTCTTCCCCATCATCCCACTTCTCATTCATCAAACCCCCTGCTTAAAACTCCTCAGTGACTTCTGATTTTACATAGACTGAAACTTAAACTCCAGCTCCTATGTGGATACCTATCTACCTCTGAAATCTCATTTCATGCCAGTCTTCCCTTTACTCTCAATACACCCCACAATGGCCTCCTTTTCCCACCTTATGGGTCAAGCCCATTCTCACTGCAGGGACTTGGCACTTGCTGTGTCACTGCTTGGATCATTATTTCTCTAGATCTTCACACAGCTGGCTCCACCTCGTAATTCCAATTCAACTCACATGGGCTTCCCAGATCACTATATCCTAAATAGTATTAAGCTACATTTGTGTTATTCTCTACTCCTGTTTGTTTTCTGTCTGGTCCTGAAATTACAGTTTATTTGCTTGATGGTTTTCTCATCCCACTAGAATTTCACCTCCAAGGGGAGGGAGATATTGCTTTGTCCTGTTCACTGCTACATCCTCATAGCCTGGGACAATGCACATAGTAGATACTCAGTGACTATTTGTCAAATAAATGCATGTGTTTTATTTATTTATTTATTTAATTTATTTTTTTCTGAAATGGAGTCTTGCTTTGCCACCCAGGCTGGAGTGCAATGCGTGATCTCGGCTCACTACAACCTCAGCCTCCCAGGATCAAGCAATTCTCCTGCCTCAGCCTCCTGAGTAGCTGGGATTACAGGCATGTACCACCACGCCTGGCTCATTTTTGTATTTTTAGTGGAGACGAGGTTTCACCATGTTGGTTAAGCTGGTCTCGGACCCCTGACTTCATGATCTGCCCGCTTCGGCCTTGTAAAGTGCTGGGATTTGCAGGCGTGAGCCACCGTGCCTGGCCTACAAATTTTTTTTTTCCTTGAGATGGAGTCTCAATCTGTCGCCCTGGCTGGAGTGCAGTGGTGTGACCTCAGCTTACTCTGCCTCCCTGGTTCAACTGATTCTCCTGCCTCAGCCTCCCTAGTAGCTAGGAATAAAGGCACACACCACCACACCTGGCTAATTTTTGCATTTTTAGTAGAGATGAGGTTTTGTCACGTTGTCCAGGCCAGTCTTGAACTCACCTCAGGTGATCAGCCCGCCTTGGCCTCCCAAAGTGCTGAGATTATAGGCGTGAGTCACCCGCACCCGGCCATGTGTTATTTTAGATTAAATTAGAACCCAACTTTTCAATGTTCTCCCTCTACTCAGCGTTAAAACTCAGTTTGTTGCTTGGAAGACAAGTTAATTTGCAGAAGAGACATATCTCACTCTCTATGAATATCCTCATTGTCACCCCACAACTAGTTTAGAATCTCTGACATAGTACATGTTCCTCTGAAAACGTAAGACCCTTTGGAGACATCAGTCAAATGAAATGTAAGCCTCATTGACAAGCTAAGATGACTGTTACAGTGCTTCTTGAGGGAATGATTGTGTAGGTAGTGACTGCTGGAAGTGAAGGGCTCAGAGTCTGAGTGGGTTGATCCACATGTCACACAGATTGAAGCAGGTAGAATTTTTTTTTAATGCTAGGGAAATTTTGCTGAGGTACTCTGTGTTCTAGCCAGGCATTCAATATAGGGGTGGTTCATTTGTGGCTCAAATGAGAGGATCAACTAACTGAAGTTTTAAATGGGTGTCAGATGAAGGGAATTCCCCCCTGACTTGCACAGTGAGCTACAGAGTGGTAGTGACGGCCAATTTTCTACACAGTATCATAATTTATAAATCTCTTTTATATACGCATCATCTCTTTTGCTTCTTAGGGAAAATCTGTGAGGTTGGCCAAATGTAGTTATTGTACCTATTTCATATATGTGAAGATGAGACTCAAGATTCCATAATGAGTAAATAACCAGAAACTTGATTTGCAATCAAGATCTTATAAGATCATCTTCTAGAGATCCTAATGTACCAATAAGAAAGATATTGAAGAAGGCATTTAAAAAATCAACTTTATTCAGGTATAACATATATACACAATAAAATATTCCCATTTTAAGTGTGGAGTTAAACAGATTTTAACAAATATATACACTCCTTACCCACCACCACAATCAAGATATGGAATCCTTCTCTTTTTTTGAACAAATTTAGGAGATACATTGTAAATTTTGTTACAGGTATATAATGTGTAGTGATCAAGTCAGGGTATTTAGAAGATAACAAAACATTTTTCTCTCTTAAGAAGTTCCTTTATATCCCTTTGTGCTCATTTCTCTCTCTTACTTCCTGTCCTTCCCTTAGGAAACCACTGATCTGCTCTCTGACATTACGTATTACTTTTTCTAGAATTTCATAAGAATAGAATCATATACTCTGAATTTTTTTGTGTCTCTGGCTCCTTTTGGTTTGTTTGTATGATGTTTTTGAGATTCATCCATGTTATGGCACATATTAGTAGTTTGTTCTTTTTTATTGTTTCATTTTATAGTATTCTATTGTATGGCTATGTCACAATTTGTTTATCCATTCACCTTCTGATGGACATTTGGATTCTTTCCTGTTTGGGTTATCATAAATGCCACTCTCATGGACATTCCAATACAATTTTTTTTTTTTCCTTTTATTGAGACAGAGTCTCACTCTATTGCCCAGGCTGCGATCTCAGATCACTGCAACCTCCACTTCCTCGGTTCAAGGGATTCTCGTGGCTCAGCCTCCCAAGTAGCTGGGATTACAGGCGTGTGCCACCACACCCAGCTAATTTTTGTATTTTTAGTAGAGACAAGGTATCACCATGTTAGGCAGGCTGGTCTCGAACTCCTGACCTCAGGTGATCCACCTGCCTCGGCCTCCCAAAGTGCTGGGATTACAGGCGTGAGCCACCACGCCTGGCCCCAATACAAATCTTTTGTGGGCATATATTTTCATTGCTTTTCAGTAAATACTTTGGAGTGGAATTGTGATATTCTATGATCCAGGAATTTTTAATTTTATAAAAAACGGAGATCTATGGTCTAAAATGGTTTTACCATTTTATATTTACACCAGCAGTGTATGGGAATTCCAGTTGCTCCATATCCTCGCTGATACTTGGCATTGTTAGTCTTTACATTTTAGCCATTTTAATAGCTATGAAGTAGTGGGCATCTCACTGTAATTTGAGTTTGCATTTCCTAGATGACTAATAATGTTGAGCATCATTTTTGGGGGCTTATTGCTCATTTGTATAACTTCTGCAAAGGGCAATTTGAGAGACAAGAGATACAAATAATTTTGTGTCTCATGCAAGAATTTGTTTTATTGTAGAAACAATTTTGAAAAATGCAACCTGGAAAAAATTATAAAATATTCAGACTATAAAGAATAAAGAAAACTTTAACATGGTCAAAATGCCCACATTTTTAATTTTTTCTTTAGTATACACTCCTTGAATTTTTTTAGTAAACATTCATGCAATGCTCTAACAAACTGGGGAGGCTGAGTTTTCAGGTAGAAGCGAGCAAAGAAGGAAAAGGCTTTGCTCTCTTTATTTCCATTCCCTAGACTTCATTTTACAGACGATGGGCTCAATTATTCACAGCATCTTTTTATATCTAGCCTCGTAAAACTGTAAGGTGAATCATTACAAAATTAATATTCAACAGGCTTTATATAACTCTGTTTAATTCAATGCATAACTCAGATTTTTATCACCCCAAGGCCTCTCAAGATCTATAAATGCAACCAACTTAATAAGATACCATGTGTTTTAACTCTAACATTACCTCAAAGACCTCCATACCACACAACCACTAAATTTAGACTAGATAACCAAATAGACATCTATGACAGAAATGAACTGTATTTAAAAAGTCAAGTCCTGCATGAAGACTTGCATGATGACAATGAAGATTGTGTTCTAATACATTCGTTTTGAGAACCTTACAGTTTTGATTTTAAAAGGAGCTTTATTTTGCTTCCAGAGCACTAAGCTACAAGTGTTTTATGCCACATAACCCAAAAGAGTTGACTCTTAAATAATCATCACTTGCCAGGAGGTGAAAAAGCGGATGAATGCATCTAGATATTACCTCCTGGCTCCCATTCAAATAAATGTGTATAACTTCCATCCTAAAAGGAATCTTATAGATCATCCAGCCCTATGATCACATTTTCTGGACAAGGAAACCAAGGCCCAGACAAGTGAAATGATCAGCCTGAGGTCAGACAACCAGCTAAGACTGAATGTGAAATCCAGGTCTTCTGAATCAGATTCTAAATTCTTAGTCTTGTGATTTTTCTTCCTAAGGCTTTTGTTTTGTTTTGTTTTCAATAGTTATACAGGTTCAATGCAGAAATTTTGGAAAACCCAGAAAAGCACAAAGAAAAACTGTTAGACCAATTTTTAACAATTTAAAATTGTTAATCCCAATACTTGAAGATAATCACTCAAACTTTTAGTAGGGCACTATGATATAGAAACTAAGAGGGCTGCTTCTGGAGTACACACATTTGGCTCCTTATCCTGACTCCCATGCTTGGCAAGCTTGTGGGCGTGGGAGTTACTTTACCTTCTTCAGCCTCAGTTTCCCTGCCAGTAAAATGGGGAGAACAAGGTCACTGATTTCTCAAGGTTGTGAGAATGAAGTGAGATGAAATTTGTAAAGCATCTCATACAATGCCTGCAGACAATAATCATTAGCCATCATGATTATCTACTTTCAGACATTTATTTATGTTTACGTTTTCATGCTTTAAAAAAGTAAACCAGCTCAGGCCAAATGTAGTGGCTCATGCCTGTAATCCCAGCACTCTGGGAGGCCCAGGCAGGAGGATCACTTGAGCCCAGCAGTTAGAGACCAGCCTGAAAAGAATTAGCCAGGCACGATGGCATAGGCCTGTAGTTCCAGTTACTTGGGAGACTGAGGTGGGAGGATCGCTTGAGCCCAAGTTCATTCCAGCCTGGGTGACAGGGTGAGACACTGTCTCAGAAAAACAAAATAGGCTGGGGGTGGTGGCACACACCACTAATCCCAGCACTTTGGGAGGCCAAGGCAGGCAGATCACCTGAGGTCAGGAGTTCAAGACCAGCCTGTCCAACATGGGGAAACCCCATCTCTACTGAAAATACAAAAAGTTAGCTGGGCGTGGTTGTACACGCCTATAATCCCAGTTGCTCGGGAGGCTATGGCAGAAGAATCGCTTGAACCCAGGAGGCGGAGGTTGCAGTGAGCCAAGATTGTGCCATTGCACTCCAGCTTGGGTGACAAGAGTGAAAGTCTCCCTTCAAAAAAAAAAAAAAAACAAACAAAAAACAATGCAACAACAACAACAAAAAAAGTAAGCCAGTTCTGTGGCCTTTTTCCATCTGATGGTACATTTGCCATGAAAAGTCATTTTCTGATGACCTTCCCACTAAATCAAACTTTCCAGAGAAGTCCAAATTTAAACAGTGATCTGAAGAGCTGCACACTGGGGCTCTGACTAATAAGAAGAAATTCCCACAATCCAGCTAATCCCTCAGAGTTTTAGGTTATGTACAAGGCTGCAGCCATATCCTAATGATGACTTCTAGCAGAGCTTCAGAAAGAATGTGGCTCCCTCCCTCCCCTCGGAGCCTCTGCCTTTTCAGTGCTTCCAGGAACCAGCAGGGCCCCAAGGACCTTTCCACATCAGGGGAATCTCAAAGCATGATGTGTGATGTCTTCATAGCCAGGGTGGTGATTTCCAAGTAAAGTAGGGATGGTTTTTGAGAATTAAAAAATGTCCTGCTGTGATCTCTTTTCTTTCTATCCTACACCAAAACAAACAAACAATAAACCACTACCTACATTTGTGAGACTCCAGAAAGAACTGTTGGCCTGGCAATGATCAGTGACTGATGGGTGATAGCTGTAGGAAGTGCTGTGATAAGGTTTATGAAGCTGTAGCCTGGATCAATGGAAGAGTATATTGTGATTGATTAGGCATGTCTGCATTGGAAGGTGGCAACAGCAGGGTGGTACACAAGCCATGGTGCTGTCCTCCCTGGTCTATTTTAATGTATTCTCTTTATAGGTATGAAAAATAAGGTTTACAGCAATGAGGTATCATGGCTTATCCATCCATGAGTACAGAGTATGGCAAAACTGAAACTAGCAACCATTCCTTATGGTTTGTAGCTCAGCAATCCTCTCTCCATGCCAGGCTGCCTTTCTTCTCTGGTGGGTGAGATGGTTTCCTTCTTATAACCACTAGGTGGTCCTGGCATGTTACAACTTATTCAGAGATCACTTCCATAATGAAAAAATTATGCCAAGATAATTTAAAAAACCCACCAGTCCCAGTTTTGTGTTAAGGCTCTGGCAACAGCCAGCACACAGCTGTTGCGAGGAGGCATATTCTCTTTTGACAAAAGACAGGTGGCTGGTTGTGTCATGTTGGTCTGAGATAACATAATGTGCAGAAAGAGAGACAAGCAGGGAAGGAGAGATTTCTTTCCCAGACTCTCACATAAATGGATTTCTTCTTTGCCTAATGGAGCTCTAAATAAATAAAATACAAAACAAATGTTTACAATATTGTTGAGACCCTGAGTTGCTGAGAGATAGCTGTAGAGTTTTATTCTAATTTGTATCCTCTCCAGGAAAATGGAATTCAACACAAACTTTATAATGGTAGGAGGAAGAAGGTATCATCATTTATTCCTTCATATGTTCACCCGATATTTACTAAGTGCCAGGCAGTGCAAAGTACTAGGGATACAACAGTGATCGGAAGATGAATAGTTTCTGTCCTCACATGAAGTCTACTGGGAAAGATGAACTATTAACAAGCATTGTAATAAGTGTGTATACACAAAGAAGAAGATAGTATTGAGGGAGCAACTGGGTAGAGGTGAAGGATCAACAGGATTGGCATGCTTAAGTAGAAAGGGCATGTGATTTGGAGCTGGACGAAAGTGAAATTGTTTCTTGCCACTTACCAAGTGGGTGACCTTGAGCAAGTCATTTAGACTTTCTACCCCAATTTCCTTATCTATGAAACAAAGCTAATAATTTCTACCCTGTCAGAATTATGCTAGGTATTGAGTTAAAGTTCATTAAGTTCCCAGGGAAGTCTGTCACAGAGTATGAGTTCAACACATATTTGTCAAGTGAATGAAAGAATCATTATGAAATACACATTGGATCTCTAATAGAAAAAGGGACACTTGGGCAGAGACTGATGAAACAGAGAGAAACTAGACATTAGTCTTGTCTTATACCTATTTAGAGACTGAGAATATATAGCAAATAGCAAATTCATAAAGAAGCACATTTCATGTAGCTAGGTCAGGGAGTACTCTACAACAGAACTATTTAACAGAAACATAACACGGGTCACAAATGAGAGGCACATGTGTAATTTTCAGATTTCCGCAGCCACATTAATAAAAGTAAAAAAGAAAAATAGAATGTTTAGTAATATATTTAACCCAACATAGCCAAAACATTATTATTTTACATATAGCCAATGTAAGTTTATTGATACAATATTTTGCATTCTATTTTTTCTACTAAGACTTCAAAATCCAGTGTGTGCTTTATATTTACACTACATCTCAATTTGGCCTTGCCATGTTTCAGATGCTCAGTTGCCACGTGTGGCTAATGGCTTCCATACTGGACAACACAATTCCAGAAGTGTGGGGATGGGAGAGTTTATTGAAGACACAGACAGTCAGGTGGGCTTAGGGAAGAGGTGAAGAGATGGGCTTGAGTAGATGGGCATTAAAAGACCTGATTTGGTGTTTTTACAAGCTGTATCTATGTACAGTGTCTTGTGTTGCAGCACCTTATAGAAGCCTCCTTCATCTGGCTGGCTCTGTGTCAGGGACCTTCTGAATCTACTCCTGGTGCAGGGGTCATACTCTTGCATTTGGTCCTTACTCTCTGATGGCACCTTCAGACTCTCAGATTGTCCTTTGCTCTCTGGTACCCTCTGACTTGGCACCGTGCATAGCGCCTGGTACCTGGAAACCACATGTATGTAAAAGCAGACTCCTTGGCTGCATAATACAGTTCTAAATAAATAAAATACAAAGTGATTCCTGGAGCTAGCCAAACTCTGGCTCTCAAAGCCACTAGGACTATCAGAGTTGTCCTCTAGCCTAGGGAGACACACAGAGAGTGTCAAGTTTAAAAAATCCCAGGAATATTACCTGTAGAAGACCAGTCTCATCATGGATTCCCAGTGGGGGAGAGATGGGCACGTGACCTGGCTGGAGGCATGGCATTTGGCAGAGAGGAACTGGAAAAAGGAGGAGATGATGACCTGACCCTTTGAGAGCAGGTCCTGGCCAAGTGCATTCTCTAAGGTGAAACGCAGAAAGGCAATCCATGTGGCCAAGAAAGGTGCAGTGATATGTACCAGAAAGAAATTCAGATGACGGATAAAGGATGAGTGAGAAAAATGGATGTGAAAGGAGGGAGGCAGAAGCCTAGAAAACAAGAGTCCCCACAAGAACCTGGTATCTCCTCACCTAAGCAAGCATTGATGTGTCCCCCACACTAGGACCCAAGCGGGATCGCAGTGGTGGGCTGGACCCAGGTCTGCCTCCTCCTCAGGCCTATACCATCCCACAGCCCAGGGCAATCAAATAAGTAAGAGAAGTAGATTGGATGAGGAGGCAGAACACATTCTCCTGCTGTATACCCAGTGATAACAGTAGCAATGAAGAAGGAGGAATTTGAGTGGGCTTTAATCTCAGTTCAATAGTATCATCATAGGAACTCCTGTCCCGTGTGTAGAAGGAGATACTCCCTGACTCTACCCAACTAACAGCAAGTAGGAATGTGACCCCAAGTGTGGCTAGGTATTTTAATTTTTCCGAAGTTTTAACTATGGATTTTATGTGACACTTTCCAATTTTTTAATGTTTTTAACTATGTTAATAAATTTTTAAACATTGTGCTGGCTCCTACTATGTGAGCCAAAGAAAACAAACCACAGGGCTGGCAGCTTGAGACTTCTACTGTAGGTTCAGGATCCTATTCCACCATCACCTGGCCATTTGTAGCTTCTCACTTCCATTTTGTTCTGAGGCTTAAATCAGAACGACTTGACATCAGTTCCATTTTGCTTTGAGGCTTAATTCAGATTATGCACATCAAGGGCTTAGCTTAGTTTCTGGCACATAGTGAAGGCAGTTAATAACTGGTACCTAGTATCTGTAAAGAACTTCTGAGATTTATTTCCAACTATTATATAGGGATTGAATCACAGGATGCCCCCAGAGACAAAACATCTGAAACAGGGCTCCTCTCCCTCATATGATATGATTCCCTATCTCTTCATTTCCATTTCACAGCTAAGATTTATGACACTTTCATTTTACTTTGTCAATTCATGAAACTCAAAGTCGTTGCACAAAGGAAGTGAGAAAAACAAAAAACAAACAAACAAAACAACAACAAAAAAAACGCCAACCGAGGTAGAAGTGTAACTTGATATACGTTTTCTAGAAAGTAGTTTGATCATGCTCAGCAAAAGACTAAAAAGAACGCATATGCCTTTTGACTCAGCTATTCTATTTCAAGGAATTTAGCCTAAGGGAAAAATGATGGTTTTTCATAAAGGCTTAGTCCCAAAAATGTTTATGACAGTGTAGTCTATAATAGAAACAATTAAGGAAATTAAATGCCCGTAAAGAAGAGATTGGTTGCAAAAGTTATGCTACACTAGAAAGCTGATTTTTCTCCATCACAGCCCCCTCATTACTTTCAGAGCACTTACTATGTTAATCGTGTCTCCTGCAGTAAACTCCAGGAAAGCACGGTCCTTGTCTGTCCTGTTCACCATTGTATACACCATTGTTTATGAGCTGGCACACAACAGACACAAATGAATATTTAAATACATACAAGACAGTTTATGTAGTATGATTCCATTTTTGTGAGAAAAAGAAAAAAAAAAAAAAGCAAGCATGTGTCTGTACGTTATTAGTGCTTTCCCCCAGATGGGGTCAGCAAACTAGACCCTGGACTCACTAAATAAAGTTTTATTGGAACACAGCCACACTCTTTCTTTTACATGTTGTCTATGGCTGCTTTTGTACTAAAATGGCACAGTTGAGTAGCTGCAACACAGTTTGTGAGTTTGTGTTGCCCACAAAGCTAAAAATATTCACTATGTGGCCCTATAGAGAAAAAGTTTGCAGACTCCTGCTTTAAATGGTATAAGTTCCTTTTGTGCTGTCTAATTCACACAAACACACACACACGTGTGTGTGTATTTAACAATGAACATGTATTACTTTTGTAACCATGAAAAGTTAAAGTTGTTTTTGCAAAAGAAAGACAGGAATGAAGGAACAAAGAAAAAAGAAAAAAAGTAAGGAATTATTTGTTCATGTTTACCAGTATAGAAAAATGTCCACAGCAAGCAAAATTTTAAGTGTGGTATGAACAGGACGGTTATATTTTTGTAATGTCTGGATAAAGAACTGAAAGGAAAAAATGGTTAGCATGGCTGTATCTGGGTAAGGGAACTATAAATGGCTTTTATTTCCTTCTTTGTTCTTCGTTGTATTTTCTCAATTTTCCAGAATAAATATGCTTTATTTTTGTAATAAGAAAAAGAGAAAATAAGTTATATTGAAGATAGAGAAAATAAAATGTTAGTCTACATAAAAAGCAACAATGTTAACTCCACTGCCGCCATGGCACCTGTGAAAAAGCTTGTGGCCAAGGGGGGCAAAAAAAAGAAGCAGGTTCTGAAGTTTCCTCTTGATTGCACCCACCCTGTAGAAGATGGAATCATAGATGCTGCCAATTTTGAGCAGTTTTTGCAAGAAAGGATCAAAGTGAACGGAAAAGCTGGGAACCTTGGGGGAGGGGTGGCGACCATCGAAAGGAGCAAGAGCAAGATCACTATGACATCTGAGGTGCTTTCTCCAAAAGGTATTTGAAATATCTCACCAAAAAATATTTGAAGAATAATAATTTACGTGACTGGTTGTGCATAGTTGCTAACAGCAAAGACAGTTATGAATTACATTACTTCCAGATTAACCAGGACGAAGAAGAGGAGGAAGATGAGGATTAAATTTCATTTATCCAGAATATTTTGTATGAGTTCTTGAATGAAACTTGGGAACCAAAAAAAAAAAAAAAAGCAACAATGTTTCTACCAGGTTTTGAACATCTACTTGGGGTCCTGGGAGTGTGTCCCTTTGGGCACATTGCTTGTCATTACTGCCCTCCACTAAAATGGTAACATGGCCAAGGTTGAAGTGTTAAAATCTTGTGCCACTTTTTTTTCCCCTAAATTATTTATGTTGTCCTCCAAACAGAATGGATGTTTTTCTTTATATTAAAAAGTTTTAAAAAGTCCACTGAATTATTTCTGAAGCACAGTTTACCATTTCTATCTAGACTAGAAAGTATATTTAGAAAAGAAGTTTTCTGGCTTAGTAGCCGACCCTTGTCCCCACAATCACATTTCCCTAATTTCAGCCTTAGCTGACGTTGACAGTTCTAGCAATATGGACAGCTCCCACCGCATTATTCCACCATTTGTCTCTCTGCTTTTAGGAGGAGGTAACACCCGCCAGGGGCAGCCCTCAACAATGGGGAGCAGTGGATAAATGCTTCAGCCTCTGGGCTGCAGACTTGGCAGACAGGAGCCCCTGTTGCCCATAGAAGCCATCTTTCTTGGCTTTTCTCCATCTCTTGTTCACTCTCTCCACTTCCTTCTCCTGCTTCCTGGGAATCTCCTCTCCCAAAATAGCTTCCTGCACCCAAGATACTGTCTCAGGTTCTGCTTTGGAGGAACTCACACTAAAAGAGTTCGTAAGCAAATGGCAAATTAATAACAAAAATTACACCACAGAGCCCAGAAAGCTCTCATAGATGGAGTCAAATAGAGCTCATTAGCTTCTAGGATACATGTGCTCATTACATGACTATTGATTAGATTTTTACATTGGGCCATGTGGGCTGGGTATACTATGGTGAACTAGATAGACACAGTCTATGCTCACAGAGCATGAGGCATTAAACAATGATTATGCAAATTATACTAACAGAAAGGACAGGAAAGATGGGAAAATACAGGAAAAACTAGTCTAGTCTGAGATTTAACATGGGTTTCTGAGAACACAACATTTAAACTGAGCCTTAAAGTAGGGGTTAGCCAAAAAGTAGGGAAGAGCTACAATGTGTCCTCAGCATACGAAGACTGAACATGGAAGGCGGACATTTGATGGGCTAATTAATCATGTTACAGGATTTGAAGATTTCAAAAAATATATAGCCAGTCAAATTCTCCCCTTTCATCTGACATGGTTAAATATCCTGTGAGCAGAACAAGTATTTGGATATCTTCAGGGTATTAATTACTGAGAGGACCAAAGTTGGCCGTTAAGATTCAAACATGGTTTGGAAAAACACGCTTGTAATCAGAGCCAGTGTACTTGGTAGATTCTACTCTTATTACCTAGGGAGAATGTGGGTCTTCCATGAGGTGGCAAAAAAAAAAAAAAAACAGTCTAACCTTGAAGCTGATGGGCTGGTTTAAAAAAAAAGGAGTCTAATTTGCTCCAAAGACCCACTGCTTCCGATTCACAAAGATGTCAGTTAAAACTGGTTTGAAGAACACCTGCCTGCTGATTCATTCTGAAATGGGGAATCAACTCAGAAGAATCTGATCCTTACAAACCTCTAGGGCACACACACTTCCTGAGACTCTGAATGTGCTTAACTTCCTGCTAAACACACAGTGCTTTATGTGCTAACAAACGCAATAAATACACCATTGGTACTTCTATGTTTATGATCCACTGCCTTTTTTCTTGCAGCGATCTTGTAAGAATTTCACTTCATATTTTTATTATTCTCACTGCATACTAATACTTCAAACATTTCAGTAAATTATGGTTCTCTGGTTCCTACTTCAGAATCATTTAACTGATTTAATGAGCTCTGTCTAATTATTGCATTTCACCTTTCTTATTAAAGTGCAGCAGTGTTTTGGCTGAAATAGCTGGTAATAGCTCAAATACTCAGAAAGGAAAAAAAATGAGGATGGATAATGCAGGACTCACTACAGCGCATTTTATGCTAACATAATTTTTAAGAATATACAGATATATGTATACCTTAATCCACTCATACATTCATTACATATTTATAAAATGCCTGTATGTGCTATGCATTTGTGAAAGATACCAGAACAGCTTTAATGGTGCTTTCTTAGATTGGCATCCTTTTATCAGGGGCACAAAACACACTGATTAAAAACTCTGGAGTCAGACTGCATATATCGAAATCTTGGCTTCACCATTAGCCATGTGACCTTGGGCAAAACAATGAGCCAATCCGTGCCTCAGTTTTCCCATCTGCAAAACGATAGTTAAAGTATTATTAGCATCTACCTCCACAGGACTGTTGCGGGCATTAAATTAGTCAGTACATACATAACATGTCAAAAGACTACCAGGGGCATAACAGGCACTTGGCAATTGTTACCTCTTTTGTGTTCCCTATTGAATTGTGCTGGTCTATAACAAACTCACAGCAACTGTAGGTGTCTCTATCTACTTATCTATTTAATCAGTTATCCATTATTTATTTTTATTTATTGTTTACCTCCATCAAATTATAGGATACATGAACAGAGAGACTAAATGCCCAGTGCCCGGCATTGTGCTTGGTTATAGTAAGGCACTAGTAAATGTTTGTTGAATGAATGAACCAAGGAATAAATGATTCTCTGTCAGCATGCATGACCCCTCTCATTCCCCACAGCCTTTCGCTTCAGAGATTTCCATCACACATGTCTATCATATGGCATTTGTTGGAAATTCCACATGGTTTTATACCCAGATGGTGCCCGTGACAAAGGGAAGGCGTTCTGGCATGCGTGAAAGTTACGATGCCAGATGACAAGCCAATTCACTGTATTATTCATCATCAAATGTTGTTGGCCAGAGAACCGACTGCTGTCTGCTGAGCTCCACAATGGTCAAGTGAAGAGGCTGATTTTTAACGGAAGGTAGTAGCATCTTTAGAGAGACAGGGTGATGTGGTAGGAAGATGAGGTTTAAAAAGTGAGATGTTCCTCAGTCTTGTCTCGGCTTAGCAAGGTTGGGCAAGTCACTTCACTCTTTGGGGCTCTCGGATTACTGTATTTGTAAACGGAGGACACAAATTGTCATCAGTAATTCCCAAAACTGGTTGCACACCAGAATCTTCTGGAAAGCTTTTTAAAATACAGTTTCTTTTTGGCTAGCAGGAGGCAAATTTTTAACATAAAGGGCCAGATATTCCAGGTTTTGCAGGCCATATGATCTCTGTCACAACTACTCAGACTTGACTCTGCCATTATGTAACCAAAGCAACCACAGACAATATGGAAACAAATGGGTGTGTCTGGATTTGACCAGGTTGCCCACAGGACACAGCTTCCCGAGCCCTCCTCTAGGCCATCTGTGGCCTCCCAGCGTAAGGGCCAGTTCTCTGCAGATTTACAAAAGCTCCTCTAAGTGACGTCAGCAGCAGAGATGTTTGTGAACCACCAGATACATGATCCATAGGGCTCCTTCCAGCTCTAATTGGAGCTGAGATTCTACATTTCTTATTTTCACCATGAGAAACGGCTATTCTTGGTCAACACTATCTAAACAATAATTCTCATATTCTTTCAAATGCATCACATTTGGATATTAGCTTTCTACATCTGAAGTTTCTGGTCTCTCAAAATTCAATTTGCTACTCTACCAGGAAGAGTCTGAATAGTTCCTTCCATCGTGTTTAGATCTAAAGCACCTCTCTGTGTGTGTGATATCCCCGTCACTTCTTTGTAAGTGACATTTTCATTAAGTTGCAAACTAGAGGTTTAATATTATCTCTTTAAGGCAATAAAGCACACAGTACACACCTCCACTTTAAGAAACAACGACACATAAAAATGTGAAATTGGTGAGGCCTGGTGGCTCAGGCCTGTAATCCCAGCACTTTGGAAGGCCGAGGTGGGAGGATTGCAAGAAGCCGGGAGTTTGAGAACATCCTGGGAAACATAGTGAGACCCCCATCTCTAAAATCAATAAATCAATAAATAAAAGTAACCAGGCTGGGCAACACAGTGAGACCTCCATCTCTAAAATAATAAAAATTATCCAGGCACACACCTATAGTCCCACCCACTCGAGCAGCTGAGGTGAGAGAATCACTTGAGCCCAGGAGTTTGAGGCCATGGTGAGCTATGATTACACCACTGCACGCTGCCCTGGAGGACAAAGTGAGACTCTGTCTCAAAAGAAAAAAAAAAAAAGAAACAGATCATGGACTCTTAAAATAAACAGTGAAATTATGAAGCAGTTAAGGGGTGTTTATAGTATTTGGGCTACGCTAGGATTTCCTTTGTATAGAAAACCTCTTTTCTACTGAAATCATGAGTGTCAGGTGATAATACATCCTGTATTTTTCCAGGACGGCCCCAGTTTTTACCTGTTGTCTCTGAGCAATTAACAGAGTGCCACCTTTCCCTCTCAAAAGTGCCCCGTTTGGACGATACATAACATGGTATCATCCTTCCTGTAGGTGAAATAGCCAAAATGATTGCTCCATTTATTTTATACTTGGTAAGAGGCAGGCCTGCTCTGGGGGCCTTCTCTATGTTATCCCAATGAATCCTCATGATATTTTGCTGATGGGTGATGTCCTAAGGTTGGGTCTCTCTAAAAGCAGACCCTGAGGCAAGGAGTCAGGGACGAGGAATTTTTCTGGGAAATATTACCAAGAAGCATAGGTAGGGAAGTGAGGAATGGAGTCAGGGAAGGGAAGGATGCCAAAACATGGTGCCTTCGGGAACAGTAACCAGAGCCGCAAGTAACCAAAGCTCAGTATTGCCAGGAACTGTCTGAGACTGTGTGAGCATGCCTCAGAATGTTCCCATGGAGGGGCTGGGAGGCCGCAGTTTTATCCTGCAGTTTTACTCCTCATTGGTTGAGGGTCACTCCTGGAGATGTTCCGTCTCCTTCCCTGATGTCTGGCCTGTGTCATAGGGAGAAGCAGTTCACTCCTATGGCTAGAGAAAGCCCTCAGGTAAAAGACACAGACAGCCTTGTCAGTGTGCGTGAGAACTGTCTGAAGACAACTTCTGGGGTAGGCCCAGGGCCACTAACAGCACGGCTACAGGGAGAATGAGGCTTGGCAAGGTTAAGTCACTTGCCCAGAGCTACATAATTGGTGGGTGCTGGAGACAGGATCTTGACTCATGCATTCGGCTCTGCAGAGCTTACCCTTAGCCATGCATAGACCTCCCTGTGCCTACACCTGAGTCACTTGTGCATCACCCAGTATCTGTGCACTGGCCTTGTTTCTGTCCTGAGAGGCCCTGGCAATGGCTCGCTGTACAGCCAGGGAGCCCAAGGCCTCTGCCACAGCCACCGACTGAGGTACTTGTGGCAGGCGATTCCTCCTGGTCTCTCAGGGAAACGATCGATGAACTCTTCTTCCTCTCTCCCCGTGCACTGCTCAGAAGCATAATAATTTCATATGGCTTCTCCCAAGACACCCCTAGAAGACCATGTAGCCAGCTTGTCACAAAGCCAGCTTTCTCATCTATGATGCACTTCCTTGTATTCACCTCCTTGCCCTCCCTGCTTACTCACTATTCACACTCACACCTGCTTCCCTGTGATTGCACTCTGCAATAAAGTGCTAGTACCCAAGCTTTCATTTTGTAATGGAACATAATCTGCATGCAGTAAGTTTTGACAAATGCCTACACCTATGTGACCCACCCTTGCATCCAGATCTAGAGCAACCATCAGCCCAGGAAGTTTCCTTAGGCCCCTCACCAGTCAATCCGCTCTTCTCACATTCCTAGGCAACCACTGTTCTGATTTATTTCAGCATCAAGCTTCACCTGTCCTAGAATATCATATCAATGGAATCATGGAATCTAACACATACAGTTTTGCCTGGGGGATCTGTTTTTCGGGGAACCTGGGTGAGGTTCTAACTTGGTATATTTTGAGTTTTTCTCATAATTCTGGTCCATTGAAGTACATGTACCATACATCACTTCCATGGTAGACCAAAATAATTACAAATACTGGTATTTAAAGTTCATGATCAAAATATTTTCATGTAATGAGTGATATTCAAAGCAATGACCTGAGTGTATCATAGATCCTATTTTTTTATCTTCATAGTAAGTCTTTAGGATAGCTATTATCTTTGGCTTATAGACTAGGAAATTAAGGCTCCAGTTAGGCTGAGTAGTGACTTGAGATGACACAATGTAATAGAGGCAGGGTTGGGATTTGAGCCAGACTGCATCTGACTCCAAGTCTTATGCTCTTTCATAAAATACTCTACTTATATAAGTTATCCGAAGAGAAACTCCTCAACTATTAGTAACCATGACTCTAAGGAAGTCCATAAGCAAACTTTGGCTCATAATGCATAAAGCTAAAGGTATAAGGAAATTTGCAAAACTAGGACTCTCTCTGCACAAAGAAATGACTGCCTTATCTCCTAAGTACAGCTTTGAAAGGCTCTCTATTAGAGATCCACCCAGTAGAAAGATTACTGGGTATCAGAAGATTATTAATCACTTATTCCCACAGCAGGCAGGTTCCTGAAACACTACTCTGGAAGCAAGAGGGAGTAAACAGTGAATAGGTGAAGCCTCACCTTGATTCATTTGGAAAAGTACACTATACCCTTTACTTAACTCATGTACCCATTCAAACATATTTGTGGGGCAACTACCATGTGCATACTCTGCTGCTCCCAATTCTGAGGTTATAGCAGCAAACAAGGCTGACTTTCTGAATAAATGATCAACTGATCTGTGTTAAACTTTTGCTTATAGTAATTAAAAATACATGCTGGTCACTTTTTTTGCCCATCAATACCTATTCTGTCAGAAATGGGAAGGTTATGTTGGCCAGGAAGTTTTCTGGTAACAGGACAGAGGCATTTTTTGACCATTTAGAGAGCACCTCGAAAATATGCTAGCTTGGCAGGTGAGTGCAGTAGGATAACGTAATATTAGCGGTAATATTAGCAGTGCCCTTACCCATAGACTGTGTGCAGGTCAGAAAGTAAACTGTCACCTATATATGATTACTAAGGCAGATATGGCCTGGGAATGGTGTTTTTCTTTTTCCTTTTCTCTAAAACATGAAACTGGGACTACAGATTAAGTAAAGACCATGTGATACTCAGTATGCAATGGTTTGTAAATGTTTTAAATGTGGAGACCCCTTTCTTATAGAAGTGGTCCTTCTACGACAGGAAGGAAAAACTGACAGAATTAGAATATCACTACTTTGCGGCTCTTAACGAATTAATGGATCCATCACTGATTGCTAATATCCCAGAATGACCACCTGATGCAATGGGGCTCCTAATGCAATTCACCTCCTTGCCCTCCCCCAGGCAAAATTGTATGTGTTAGATTCCACGATTCCATTGATATGATATTCTAGGACAGGTGAAGCTTGATGCTGAAATAAATCAGAACAGTGGTTGCCTAGGAATGTGAGAAGAGCGGATTGACTGGTGAGGGGCCTAAGGAAACTTCCTGGGCTGATGGTTGCTCTAGATCTGGATGCAAGGGTGGGTCACATAGGTGTAGGCATTTGTCAAAACTTACTGCATGCAGATTATGTTCCATTACAAAATGAAAGCTTGGGTACTAGCACTTTATTGCAGAGTGCAATCCCAGGGAAGCAGGTGTGAGGGAACACACACCATCAATAAATTAGTCTTGAGAAAACAAAATTGAACCTGAATCTTAACAACTATTTCAATCCAACTACCAACAAGCATCAAACAGAACACTGAATTACAACATGGCAATGAAATTAACAAAATCCAGACTGTGAGAAACTCTGCAGGTCAAATAACCAATTTTCTTCAATGTCTAAACTGCAAGGGGAAATAACAGAGATGGAGGGAAAACTTACACATTAAAAGAGGCTTTATAGACATACCAACCAATCCCCAAAAGCTGATGTTATTTGGACCTTAATTCAAAAACAATCTTCAGCCGAGCACGGTGGCTTACACCTGTAATCCCAGCACTTTGGGAAGCCAAGGCAGGCGGATCATGAGGTCAGGAGATCAAGATCATCCTGGCCAACACGGTAAAACCCCATCTCTACTAAAAATGCAAAAAAATAGCCAGGCGCAGTGGTGGGCTCCCAGCTGAGGCAGGAGAATGGCATGAACCCAGGAGGTGGAGGCGGCAGTGAGCTGGGATTGCACCACTGCACTCCAGCCTGCGTGACAGAGTGAGACTCCATCTCAAAAAAAAAAAAAAAAAAAAAAAAAAACTTCAGAAAATACAAAATTCCATGAGACATTTAGGTTAACATTGACTGGATTATTCTTTTTTAAAATTATTATTATACTTTAAGTTCTAGGGTACATGTGCACAACATGCAGGTTTGTTTCATAAGTATACATGTGACATGTTGGCTTGCTGCACCCATAGACTCGTCATTTACATTAGGTATTTCTCCCAATGCTCTCTCTCCCCCAGCCCCCACCCCCCGACAGGCCTCAGTGTGTGATGTTCCCCACCCTGTGTCCATGTGTTCTTATTGTTCAATTCCCACCTATGAGTGAGAACATGTGGTGTTTGGTTTTCTGTCTTTCTGATAGTTTGCTGAGAATGATGGTTTCCAGCTTCATCTATGTCCCTGCAAAGGACATGAACTCATCCTTTTTCACGGCTGCATAGTCTTCCATGGTGTATATGTACCACATTTTCTTTTTTTTTTTTTGAGACGGAGTCTCGCTCTGTCCCCCAGGCTAGAGTGCAGTGGCGCGATCTCGGCTCACTGCAAGCTCTGCCTCTTGGGTTCACGCCATTCTCCTGCCTCAGCCTCCCGAGTAGCTGGGACTACAGGTGCCCGCCACCGCGCCCGGCTAATTTTTTGTATTTTTAGTAGAGATGGGGTTTCACCGTGGTCTCGATCTCCTCACCTTGTGATCCGCCCGCCTCGGCCTATGTGCCACATTTTCTTAATCCAGTCTATCATTGATGGACATTTGGGTTGGTTCCAAGTCTTTGTTATTGTGAATAGTGCCACATAAACATACGTGTGCATGTGTCTTTATAGTAGAATGATTTACAATCCTTTGGGTATATAACCAGTAATGGGATTGCTGGGTCAAATGGTATTTCTAGTTCTAGATCCTTGAGGAATCACCACACTGTCTTCCACAATGGTTGAACTAGTTTACAGTCCCACCAACAGTGTAAGAGTGTTCCTAGTTCTCCACATCCTCTCCAGCATCTGTTGTTTCCTGACTTTTTAATGATCGCCATTCTAACTGGTGTGAGATGGTATCTCATTGTGGTTTTGATTTGCATTTCTCTGATGACCAGTGCTGATGAGCATTCTTTCATGTGTCTGTTGGCTGCATAAATGTCTTCTTTTGAGAAGTGTCTGTTCATATCCTTCACCCACTTTTTGATGGGGTTGTTTGTTTTTTTCTTGTAAATTTGTTTAAGTTCTTTGTAGATTCTGGAAATTAGTCCTTTGTCAGATGGGCAGATTGCAAAATTTATTCTCATTCTGTAGGTTGCCCGTTCACTCTGATGGTAGTTTCTTTTGCTGTACAGAAGCTCTTTAGTTTAATTAGAAACTGGATTATTCTTAAATGTTAAAGGTATGATATTGTTTTTGTGGAAAAACAGTCCTTATCTTTTGAGGATACACACTGAAATATTTTCAGAAAAATAATATGATATATGAGATGTGCTTCAAAATAATAAGGAGGGGAGAAATGGGGTACTGATATAGCACAGTCGGCCATGAGTTGATAATTGTTGAAACCTGCGTGCTGGATACAGGAATGATAATCATACATTTTGCCTTTGTTTATGTTTGTATTTTCTCATAACACAAAGTTAAAATCAACAAACAGAAAAGCAAAAAAATTTTTTTTTTTTTTTTTTTTTTTTTTTAGACAGGATCACTCTGTCACCCAGGCTGGAGTGCAGTGGCTCAATCATGGCTCACTACAGCCTTGACCTACTGAGTTCAACTGATCCTCCCATCTCAGGCTCCTGAGTAGCCAGAACTACAGGCATGCACCACCACACCCAGCTAATTTTTTATTTTTATTTTTATTTTTATTTTTTGTAGAGTCAGGGTCTCACAATGTTGCCCAGGCTGATCTTGAACTCCTGGGCTCCAGCCATCTGCCCACCTTCTCTTCCCAAAGTGCTGGGATTACAGGTATGAGTCACTGTGCCTGGCTAGAAGTCTTCTAAAAAATAAAACCTTAATGAGAATCCCAGTCTTCTGCGCAAAGCAAAAGTTAGAAAGCCAGAACATGCTTATTTGTCCCCATCTCTCTCCCCCAGAGGTCCTGCTATGGTTTCTAAGGCACTGGTGAGATGGAAAGAGCATGGGCTTTGGAGCCAATGAGAAGTGAAGGTACTCTCTGGGTCTGCAATTTGACATGTCACTTTGGTTCTCTGAGCTCAACTTTCCCATCTCTGGAAAGAAGCTAATAAAGCTAAGAAATACTTCACCAAGAAGCACTTGTGACTTAAGAGAAGTAGCATCTGAGTGGTAAATAACTGGCATTATTTGGACACAAATCCATCTGCCTCTTAAAATCCACGCTCACAACTACCACACTACACAGTCTTCTAGAGTGGCACCTGACTGTTTGTGAATTGGCTATGGAGATTCACAGCCAGTAGAGACCTAGGTTCAAAAAAGTTGTTTCACTCATTGTAGGCAGTGAAACCTGTGGTCCCCCAAATCAAGCTTCCCATGTTTCAATCCTAGCTCTCCCATTACCAGCTACATGACTGAGCAAGTCACCTGACCTTGTCAAGCCTCCATTTTTAATTCTATAACATGGGTTAATAAAAGAATGTGCCTAGGGTTTTTTGTGAGAAATAAGTGACACAATCACAACTGTAGTGTCTCAGCTCTTCTCAACCCCAGTATATACCTCCCATCTCCAGAAGAAGAATATGACTAGTCTGTCCAAGCACCACATTCTCCTGATCATGACTGGTTTAGGTGTGGGTACAGAATCCATGCTAGGTAAATGGGATCCTAGCAGGGGACCTTCTGCTACAAATACTAAAAAGGAGGGTGCTGTTTCCTTTTGGACACTGAAGAAATAGGAGTCAGTCAGGAACTATTAGGCACCGACCAATGTGGAAAAAAGCAGAACCAAGGGATACATTCACCTGGGCCTAAAGCTACCCTGAGAAGTTTTAGTCACACCAGCAAATAAATTCTCCTGTTGGTGTAAGCCATTCTGAACTGATTAACAGAGTTTTTGACAAAGAGCACATGTGCAATAAATGTTAGCTATCACTTGAAACATGAAAACAGACCAAATTTTTCCTGCTACCTTTTATTCTGTTGCTTTGCTGGGATTATTTCTTTTTATTTAAAGTTTTATTTTTTTAAATTACGGGTCATTTCAGACATATGCAAAAGCAGAGAAAAAAGTATCATGAACCCTCATGAACTCCAACAATTATCAATTCATGAATAGTCTTGTTTGGACTATGTCCCTCCCACTTATTTCCTTTTTCCCTTTTCATTTATATTTTTCAGATCCTTTTATAGTGTTTTCTTGCATAGCAGACACTGTTGATGGCCTACCCATCACTCATTTCCCAGTTATTCCACCCAGTGATGTTTATTTCTTAAGCTCTCTCATGCAGCCAGAGATACGGACCTGTTTGTATTCAAATCCTAGAGATGGACCCGTTTGGCCTAGGGGTAATTTCATTTCCCTGGTCAGTAACAGGGTCAGGAATGCAATAAATATTGGGTGTTGAAACTTGAAAGGGACACTACTGGGGAAGGGAGATACTTATGGACAATTTTCTGCTCTTAAGGAGCAGCCACAAAAAAACTGTCTCTCTTTTTCCTTTGACTTCTATCCCGTCTGGACGTGATGCTCAGAACTGCAGCAGCTATATTTGCTACTAGCCTGAAGATGAAGCTATTACCAAAGATGACAGAGGATAGGCGGAAGGAAGCTGAGACCTTAATATTATTAAGCAACTGAAGCAAGCAAGCCAAGGGACTGCTCCACCTCTGGACTTGCTGTTCTGAGAGTTAAAAATCTGCTTCATTGTGTAAATCTGTTTGAGTTCAGGTATCTGTTAATTGCTGCTGAAAATAACCAACTTTGCCGTCAATACAGACCTATGACCTGTATAGTCTGAGTTTCAAAAGCTGAGTAAGGAATCGTATTGGGATGATGTAACAAAGATACCCTAAAATACAGTGACTTCAACCAGATAAAAGTTGATTTCTTTCTTATGTTAAGAGTTTTCAGAGGTGTTCCTGGACAGGTTAAGGCAGCTCTACCATCATCAGGGCACAGTTTCATCTGCCATCCTTAGCATCCAGCTTCTCATCTCAGTCAGCTGTTCCGACTCCTACCAACACATACATGCAGACACCCAATCTCTTTAAAAAGAAAACCTATAAATTAATCTCACACATCTCACTTAGTGACATGGCTGCAACCAATTGCAAGGGAGGCTCGGGGATGTAGTTGTTATTCTGGGTGGCCATTTGCCAGTTCTATTACTACAAGGAAAAGGTAGAAATAAATATTGGAACATAGCTGCAATGGTCATAAGGAGTCATCAGAATGCAGTATACGAAGTCTCAGCTAGAGAAGAAGCAGAGAGGCTTAATTTGATTTAGTTCAACTGACTCTTTAATTAAAACAACTCAGAAATGTAAGCAAAATTTCAAAGAAATGTTCTTAAGTGCCTCCCCACACGATTTAGCAGAACTTATTTACTTAGATATAGGTAAAAGTACACATCCCTTTCATCTTTTCTTTTTAGGTGAATCCCAGAAGGATCTCAGCAATCAGCAATACCTTGCTGGCCCAGTTTATTACCTTGTGTATGTGAAATAACTGAACTTCACTGATTTTCCTTGATTTCAAATCTCTTTTCCTCAGTTAAACTGCATGACAATGGTTTAATTATACTTTGCTCACTGGTCACCAGAATCCCATAGTAAGCCCCTACTCCACAAGATTGTTACTAATCACAGTAATTCAATTTATGGAAAAATAAAGACAGACAAATAGAGAAAAATGATAGAGCTAAGAGCACAGCATTCTACAGCCCAGCTGAAATAGCTGTTGATAAAGGTTTTGTATAATTAAGATACAAGCGAGACTTTGATTTAGCGCCAGCAGGTTTTAAATGATGCATGAGAAGCCACCAAAGCAAATCCCTTTCTCTATGGTCCCCTCAGGGTCAAGTACCTTGTTTCAATTATAATTTCACCAAATTGCTGTGTTGCAGTGAATGTTTCAGATTAACAGCAGTATAGCACAGTTCTCTGTGGGACATAATCAGAAAATCTAGTTCAGAGGTTTGTTGAAATATACCCCAAGACACCCAGCTGCAAAACACATTAGAGACTCCAAGATGATG
This sequence comes from Macaca thibetana thibetana, assembly GCF_024542745.1. NCBI lineage: Eukaryota > Metazoa > Chordata > Mammalia > Primates > Cercopithecidae > Macaca > Macaca thibetana. The sequence goes on from NC_065579.1 coordinate 123,843,003, forward strand.
GGAATATTTCGGACTGGTATTCTCCAAAGAGATTACTTTTGCAGAAAACAAGTTTATTATTTATGGTGGTAAATAAGATTTCTCAGTGCAGCCAAAGAGGTTTCTTGCAATTACATTGAGAAGGCACCACAGTGCAGTCCATTATGGAAATCATATTTACATTAATAGGGAAAGCTTTTGTTTTGCCAAGATGTGTATTTCTTTCTAAAGCATACTCATGATGAGTTTGGAAGAGATACTAAAATGTTTGGTTTGTCTTTTCATTCCAAATGACTCTATTCCTTGGAGAAGCATTTTGTATAGTAAAACACCATTTTGCGAGTTCTTCAAATTACCAGTCTAGTTTTTTTTTTTTTTTTTTTAATTTAATGCTTTATTTGAGAAGAAATAATTTCATTTCTAGGTGGTCTTTGGTATGTTCAAAGAACAAAGAGAAGGTTGAGGGTTTTATTTAAAAAGAAGAATGTTACTTGCGGTCTTAAGAGAAAGTTCATTGGTATTAGTAAAGCTCTGGGAAGCTGGGAAGCTCCAATTGGTGGGCAATGGCCACAGGTAAATTAGTCCTAGAGTTGCAACAAGTTATCTCAGCAGCTGTAGACAAAACTGGTCTCAGGCTACGGCAAGCAGTTTTGAGTAGCCAGGCTCAAAGAGAACTACATTCCTAGGGCAAAGTTATATGTCCTAAGTACTTTTTCCCCCTAGCTTTTTGACTGTTTCAACTGGGCATGACAAGAATGACCCGATTCATACAATCAATTTGCACAATTATAATAAGAGAATCAACATTTTATGTAAGCACTTAGGCTAAATAAGTAGTAGTAAAACCATCCCACATGGCCAGCAGGCTTGAAACAATAGAATTTAGTCAAATAATGATTACCTGCATCAGCAATACTGTCCATCTAGGTAGTTTCCCAAGTGATTTTTGCCAACACTCTAATTCTACACGCAGTAAACACGAACTGTAAATGTTAAGAAATTGCCCATGGCATAATAGCCATCTTCCCAACTTCTCATATCTTAAGGCTACTTCTTTTTCTAATCATTTGAAGTCACAGAGAAGGTAAGATTCTCTCAAGGGGTTTGGTGAGGTGTTTTTTTTTTTTTTTTTTTTTCAAAGCTTTATTCCTTAGATAATATCTTTGTAATCAAATAGACTGGGCTAAGTCTCAGCCTCATTCCTTGTCAACTGGATCACTTCAGAAAAGTGTTTTAACTTCTCCAAATGCTAGTTTCCTCCACTATAATATGAGGATAGTTAACACTGACCATGAAGGGTGATCATAAGGATTAATGAGATAAGGTGTGTAAAGCTAGCCTCACTCATGGCAATGGTCACTGCTCAGCAAGAGAATGCAGCCCTTATCACTCTATTGCTGAGATTTTTATTAACTAATCTTTTGCCTTATTAATTTCATGACCCCTTCTTAAATAGGTTAGTGTCAGAAGAAGATCCTATAATGTCAGTGTGTGTCCTATAAAGGTTAGTTAGGACTCCAAGATATCTCAAACTTAATTGTTCATATCCCCATTTAATGATTCTTTCCTTTTTTTTCCCCAAAATAAATGTCTCTTTTCTAAGCTCTAAGTGAAGAGCATGTGACCATTCCTCAACGAGCTCCTTTATATGTTTTGGATTGTTTGGTTGAGAACCAGCTTGAGTACTTTTTAGAAAAATTGTGGGGATTTCACCATCCACTCTCTTCTGACTCAGAATATGGAATTTGTTCAGTGTGCTTTAAAAAAATCCACATTTCTGTTTCAGGTAAAGAAAAACATCTGTGTTGGGCAGAAGTGTTTCTCCACTTCTAGTAGTCTCAGGTACTAAGGTCTCAGCTGACTCCAAAGAGTTATTGCTTCTCTGCAGATTCCTTTGGGGGCTCTATTTATTCTACTTTCTCCCCTCACTGGTAAAATTTGTCCTTTTTTTTTTTTAAAAAAAAAAAAAAAGAGAACTTGCTTTTACTTGCAAAGATTCTCTGAGCCTCTTTGACAACTAGAAATGATCCTTCCATGGAGAGTCTTCCACTGGCTTCCAAAGGACTGGAGCTTAAAGTTGGGAATTTCTTTGTCAGGTTCATTACCAGAATTTCTAGAGTAACTTCACTTCCAAAAACAGAAAGATCAAGGATAGCATTTACAGAGCTGAAGATCTTGTCACTAAAATGGGAGACTGTGAGTTCAGCATGTCTTCCTTGTTAGCTGGTGTTTCTTTTGTCTGATGACATTTTCTGCAACTTTTTTTTTTCTTTGCATATTACAGATGTAACTCCCTTGGATTCTTGTTGGATATATCACATCTTCAGCATCTCCACCCTCATTCTTAATATCTTGGAAGGGCCTCTTCACTAATACAGCCAATAATTGATCACTAAAAAGGCCAACCAGAAGACCAGCCAATTACAACTGTTCTTTCAAAGCTTTGGATTCCTTGACATTCAAAACTGATACCCTTTTGATGTTTCCATTTCTGGCCAATGCGCCAAAATGTTACAGTTTTGCCAATGCACCACAGTGTAGCAGTCTCTCATAGCCAGCAGCCTGAGAAGTCACCCAGAAGTTCTCTGTCTCACTATCAAGAAAGTTAAGGAGTGTGGATACCAAGGGTGAGGTTGGAGTGAAAGTTTAATAAGTGAAAGAAGAAAGATCTCCACTGCAGAGAGGGGACCTGGAAGAGGGTTGCCACCAGTCCGGTGTTACGAGGACATCCCATGGGGACTTGCCATGGATCAAATGTTCAGGTATTACCATATTGGGCATATTGGGAGTAGAGTGCTCCAAAGGACCAGAAGTTTTATCCATACCAATGGCTGTAGTAGCATGTCCAAGCCTTCAAGTGAGTCTTTCTTTTTTTTTGACTTGGGGGGTGGAATCTTATTTTTGACTAATTCCCTCTGAGCATTATTTCTAAAGAAGAGAAATTTAAGATCTAACTTCCATATAGGGGGGTTATACTCATTAATCCCACTCCGTATGACTGCAAATTGAAGAGAAACGATATTCCCCAAAGGAATGAAGGTTGGAGGAAAACCTTTAACCCTTCTCTCCAGGAGTAATTTATCTGACAAGGATGGCAGAAGACCAATTATTGGCCTCTGCTTTCTTTGGCCTTCTCTCTTCCTATACTCCATACCTCCAGTAAGCATGTATGTGTTCTTGGGCTTGACAAGGGTGAGGTCAGGTACAATCTTCTATCCAACTGGTGGCTCTGTCCACTCTACCATGTCAACTCTTCCCAAGTTTAGACTCCAAAGTCCAGTTACAGGGTTACAATATAATAAAGTACATTTCGACTTCCAGTCTAAACTACATTCTACAATTTGGCTTCATTGGCAATGCAGCACATATCTGAATCTCCATCTCACTCCTCATTCTGAACTTGGAGATTTGATTATCTTCCACAAACCCCATACCTGATATGGTGTTCATATAGCCATCTTGCATTTGACACTAATTTGCCTCTCCAGCCATATCGATCTCTCTTTTAATCATTCGAGTATATATACTTTTATTTCCCCAACATCCTTAGGTTTTTGTGTCAACTGAAGATTTAACTGGTGGCTTATAATTCATCCACGTGGGCATTCACAGTGTTTTTAAATAATGAGTTTAATACAACTAATATAATTTAAGAAAATCTGTCGTTGCTGAATATGACATAAAAATTTAGGTGAAAAGCAAAGTAGCTTTGGGCAAGGGGTTGAAGAAGCCACCCTACACAAGGTTTAGTCAATAAGGAGAAAACCCAGTAAATCCAACAGGAGAAGGCTGCTTCTACTAGTCCCACCTCTAACAAATGTTATTGGTCTTTCAAGGGTTTGCTCTTAGGTTCCCAAACTTCTCCCATCCGAGCCTTCTCCTATCCTGCAACGTAACTTCTCTTCTCCCTCTTTTCCAACCTTCCCTACACAATTCAAAAATTAGAGATGCCCTACGGTCATCCAAGTTCTCTTCTAAACTGCCAATGCCCAAGGGTTGGTAAAGTCCACCAGTGATCTATGCAATGGTCTGAATTACTTGCTCTCCTCTGTTTTCTCATCTTCAGCCTGGTCTTAGCTCATGTATTGCTACAGAATCTTGAATACATGTGACAGAAACCTGTTCTAGCAAACCAAAGTTAATAAGAAAGAAAGGAAGAAAGAAAGGTATTGGAAAGGCTTTAGATAGTTCCCAGAATTAAAGGCAGAGTGAACAATACAATTCTGGTAGAGTAGGAACCAGGGTATATCTGGGGAAACTCAGCAGCATGAAGTTACAAATAGTCATTCCAAAACTACCATCTGAGGACCCTGAGTCAAGTTCCTGAGTAACGCTGCTCAGTTCCTGCAGTGGTTCTCGTTGTTCTAGTGTATGTTCATTGGGGATTGGGGATGGTTCTGTGACTGACAGTTTATTAAAATCTCCAGCCCAAAAGAAGGAAAGTCAGGGAAACAGTGGAATTCCTGGTACTTAATCTATGAGCACTTCTGTTCCCAAAGCTACAAGTCTAAATGCTACATATATGATTACAACAGCAAATGTTGAACACTGAAAAAACCAAAGAATTACAATTAGAAGATACGTTCTAATACCCTGATTGCTTTAAACACTGGAACATTGCTGCTGATCTCGTGTGCTATTATTCATCCATTCAGTCACCATTTAGGTATATTAAGCACATGCCACATGAGGGGCAAGAGTGAGCAAGACAGACAGAGTTCCTGCCTTCACAGAGACTACTGTCTGGTGTGGAAGAGGGACTGTTTAACAACTGCTTAAACCAGGGATAAAATGCTATGAAAGAGGAAAGAGAGGATGGTAGGAAAGCCTATAGACAGAGCAATTCATGTGGTCCAGGAATTCTAAACGCTTTGGGAAGAAGTGGCTTTTAAGCTTAGACCGAAAGAATGTATTTGAGGGAAAAACAAAATGTCTTGCTGTTGGTTTCTAAATTACACAATACACAGCAACGTGACATCAAGTGTATGCCCTTACCTCTTAGGGCCACAGTTCTTAATATATAAAACAGGGCCAGGTTATTACTTACCTCATTAGTGCTGTTGTGAGGATCAGAGTCTGAGGTGTCATAAGCTAATTTCCTGACCTGTGCTTATATTTTTTCTTTGCTCATGATAGGGTTGGTTACTGAATGAGACTCAATTATATAATGATCATTTGTTACCTATCAGGACTTTTTTGGTTATAGATGAACGAACCCCAGAATGAAAATCCCTAAGCAAAAAAGGAAAGTTTAGAGAGGCTACTTTGATATTTCACATAATAGTTAGGCAGTAAGAATGGCAGGGAGGAAAGAGGGTCTTGGAAAGGATGTAGTCAGGGGCTCAAATGCAGCCAAGACACTTCACTCTTTCTGCCTGTCAACTTCAATTCCTGGCTCACTGACTTCTCCTATAAGGAGGAACACTTGGCCACGGCAACTCTCAAGCTTCACCTTTCACAACTTCAGTCCCTGGAGAAAGAAAATCTCAACCTTTAGTGCCCCACATTCAAGAATCTGATCCCAGAGAAGGGCTTCAGTTGACCTTGCTGGAGTCAGGTACTCGCCTCTGGATAAACTAGCAGTCAGCAGAAAACAGGGTACTAGAGTATAAAACAGTGGCTCCTACAGCAACCAGGGAAATAAGGCTTCACAGAGACATTCTCAAAAGAAGGAGACACAGGCAGAGCCAAGCAGAAAATCTCATAAATGTGGACTAGATCTTTTTTTTTTTCCAATGCCAAGTTCCTTCTTTAAAATGATGCAAAAGCTGCAACTAATTGAATAAACAAAGCACACCAATTATTTTAAAAGCTGAAATTCTGTTTGGGGACAAAAATCATCACCTGGGTTTCAGAAATCACTGAACACACATTTATTAGCTTTGCTCATGCAAAAGTTTTCCTGCAGACCTGTAGTTCAATGCCCCATTCTAATTAGATGCTAGCTTTCTTTAAGGGGTAGGGAGTAGGGTGGGGGTAAAAGCTGTAATGTGATAGAGTATTTTAAAAATAACCCTAAAGAGGCATTGTTGCTGAGAGCTTCTATGTGGCCCTAAGAATATCACAGAACTTAGTAAACTAAGTTGGGAATTATGAGCCATGCCCTGGAGACCTCTGAAGTGTGTCTGCTCCCACACTTAATGATCAAAACCACACTCCCACAGGTGACTGTTTTGTGAAGATGTCTAACAAGAAATGAGAAGGAGGAGAAAAAGGGGAAGGAGGAAGAAAAGAGAGAGAGGGATTGGGAAGAAAAACGAAGGAGACGGGAAAATGACAGCAGTCTAACTGGGGCAATGCTGTAACATCTTCCTTAAAAGAGCATGTTTCATGTGAACATTTCAAACAGTGGAGATTTTTCTAGAAGCTTATTGATGCCAATTTCCTTTTAACTGAAGAATCAAATCTTTAACCAACAGTTCCTAAAATATATTAGAGGGGACAGGAAGTACATCCTTCGTCCAGGGATTGTCAAAGGGTGGGGCTTGTGCCACTGCCTGAAATGACCTCAGATGATCCCCATAGGGGTGCCTAAATAACATGGCATCCCAGAGTAAACAGTTACTCTGTTTTGGTTCACTTTTAATCCCTCTGAATTAATATGTGACAGTGTTTTGCACTTCTACATATTTAGTACTTCTCTAACGCCAACTCTATCCCCTGTTGTACAGAAACAGCAGATGCTCAGCTAGGCAGGAGGACCTAGAAAGAACTGAATAACATGGTGTGTTTCATTGCACTGAATATCCCAGTAATGTTCAGTTTCAATAATATCGGTCTTCCTTTGAGAGTAGGCATGTAAAGCTGCTTCCTAAAAATTTTTTTGTAGTTCAAAAAAGGCAGTACATTGAAAGAAAAATATCAACAGTGGTGGTACCAGATGTTCCAAAAGTACTCTCTTAGTTACTAAGTATGTATGTTTCTAGGTCCATGGGTCAAAAGGAAGACTCCATGTTGCCAACCCATGTCAGTGCGAGAATAACAGTCTAATATTTTAGGCGAGAAGACTGCCTGTGGCTTCTAAGGCCTTTGCCAGAGCGTCTTGGATTTTAAAATAAATCTTAAGAGCTACTTCTTTCCTTCAGTCCAAGATCGTATTTTCCCTTATGAAGCGCTTACACTGATGATAATAAAGATTATAATGATTTAGAATCCCATAGAGGTTTCCTCTGAAAATCTTTAGTCTAAGAAGATACTTTGGAGTCTGTGATAGAAAGTATGCCAAGGTTCAGGATTTGACTAATGAAAAGCTTAAAATGGATTGTAGAACTGCCTCACCTCATATGAATGATGAAACACTGGAAAATATGGGACCATATTGGGAAACGGTCACCAAAGGGACATTTCCCTACAATTCATGCTGGGAAACTTCATGAGGAGAAGACACAGAAAACCTGGAAACTGCTGGTGGAAAAACAGTTATGGATCTCTTTGCCAACTTCTAAAAATAAAAAGCAATAAACGTCAACCAACTGTGGACCCTTATAGTTATTTTTAAAATCAACAGAAATAAAATGGAAGACTTAATTTCCATTATGATGACCTTATCAAAAGCCCCAAATTACTTTATTTGAAAGAAAATGTCACTTAAAAATAAAAACCAGTTACATTCAACAAATAAATAATGAAACCAGAACCCTGCTCAGTGAGGTTTTTGTCGGTTCAATTTGCCGATTTGGTTCTCCTTGAAATAAAATACACCTTAGCTTTCTTTTCCCTTTAAACAAAAAATCTTGGCAACTGCATTCTCCTGTGTCTTTGAATTTCTCTTCTTTTTTATGCATGATTCTTTAAAAAAATTACCTCAAAGCCTTTTGAGCAAGGGGTAGGGTGTTTTGAGCAAGGGATGGGAAGTTAAAATAATCTTAGTGCATTTATTTAGGAGATTACAAATACAAGGAGTGAAGAGCAACAGAAGAATGATTTACAGTTCAAGACAAAGAAGAAGTGGTCATAAGCTCTGTAAGACTGACTTCCCAGTCAGATTCCCACAGGGGCTGGATGGAGAAGGTGGAGGCCTGGTTATAAGACACAATGCATTCTAGAATTCTACCAGGTGCTATTATATATTTGTACCAGGTACTATTGTTACAAGATCTTCGGGGTGTCGATTTTCTGGCTGGAAACCTCTGTGGCCAATGGTGCCTTTGCTCGAGTTCTTGTCCTGTGTCCAGGAAGACTGAGGTACACAGACAAGAGGAGGGTAAGTAAGATGAAGAGGAGCTCTATTAAGTGTTAGAACAGCTCAGAGGAGACGCACAGTGATTAGCTCCTATCTGTAGGCAGGTCATCCCATCAAATGTTCAGCTCTCAGTGGAGAGGAGTCCCTGGAGAGGGTTATTATTTTCTACAGCTGGTATTCCTGACTCTCTGCAGGACCCTGAAGCTCTTAGCAGAGAGGATAGCTCCTCTCTGCTGCCGGTTGTCCAGTCATCTCCAGCTATCAGCAGAAAGGATAACTCCTCTCTGCAGCTGGTCGTCTCATCGTCTCTCCATCCTGTCTGTCCTCTGCCCTGCTCTGGCTGAGCCTGAGGCTTTTATGGGCCTCAGAGGAGGGAAGTATGTGCTGATTCATCCATGGGCAGCCATGGGCAGGTCCAGAAAAAAGCACCATGAGTTCCTCCTCCAGTAGGCAGGACTAGCAGCTTGGTTCCCAGGCTTCAGGTCTGTCCCGGCCTGAAGGTGGGGCTTCTCTGGGGACTCCCCAACCTTCTCCCCAGGAGCCTGTCTGCCTGCCATGACCATCCATGGCACCCAGGTTGCTGGCACCAAGGGGCACCTGCAGGCCAGTTCCCAACTGTCCTCAACCCCCCTCAGCTTCCCCTCCCATGCTCCTCTATGCCCAAAGCCCTGAGGGGTCCAGGGCAGCAGGGGGCTGGCATGTCAGCACTGCCCTGAGGGTGCACACACCTGGTTGGGCTGTGACAGTGCTTAGGTTTGGCCCCAACTCCACTCAGAGATTGGAGTGGGTGCCAGGAGTGGGGGAAGGCAAGGCAGCTAGAATAGGCACCTCAGAGCCTGCAAGGGCAAGTGGGGCCTTTGAGGCCCCCCTAAGAGTGCAGGGATGCCTGGATCTACAGCCGCAGTTTGAACAGTTGCAGCTGTACCAGGGTGGGGGGCTCCTGCCTGCTTTGTGAAGCAGGAGGCCCAGATCTGCAGCCAGGACTTCGGCGGCTACAGCCCCACTCAGGAGAACAGGGCTCCTGCCTACTCTCAGCTCCCAGAAGCACAGAGGTGCCTGGGTTGCAGCCACAGCTTGGGCAGCTGCAGTTGCAACTGGGGAGCTCTCACCCCACCAACTTGGAAGGGGTAGGGCTCCCGCTTGTCCCTGGTTCCTGCTGGCTCCATGGAGCATGGCACCTGGCCCAGCCTCCTCACAGCCTGGGGTTGGGGCTCCAGGTCCTTGCTGGGCCTGGGCCAGCATACAGGGCAGGGGCAATGTTGCTGCAAGCTCCTCCTGTAGCCCTGGTGCTCGGGGTGACCCAGAGCTCCGCCTCACCTGGTGCGACCCAGCCCAGCTCCATCACGGTATGGTGGCCCCCAGGGCAGTGGGCTGCAGCTTTGGGGCTGTCCACCTCCCTGTGCCCTCCCTGCAGCAGCCAGTGTGATGGCAGTAGCCACATGAGACAACCCATCGCTGCCGTCACTATTATGTATTTAGCATCTCTGTAACACCAATACATGCAGATATATGTATTCTAGAATATAATAACTACAGATGATTCTAGGTTGAGATATAATGCATTCTAGAATACAATGCATAGTGGTGGTGGACATACACATACATTGGCTACATGGGGCAGTTCAATAGAGCAATTGCATGTAGTTGCCATGTTGATCATAAAGAGTCTTGCTCTGAATTTTTCCCAAGTTGGCTGGAAATCTGGTTATTGTTGTTTTTGATATGAAACATCAGGTTTCTAACTGTTGCCAACTAATTCGAAACATTTATTTTTATTATTTTCTGTAAGTTATTGGGGTAAAGGTGGTATTTGGTTACATGAGTAAGTTCTTTAATGATCTGTGAGATTTTGGTGCATCCATCAACCAAGCAGTATACACTACACCATATTTGTGGTCTTTTATCCCTCGCCCCCTCCCACTCTTCCCCGCAAGTCCCCAAAGTCCACTGTATCATTCTTATGCCTTTGCATCCTTATAGCTTAACTCCCCAAAACATGTTTATAAAACACTATATGGACAAAAGAAAACATATTTGTAAGTTCGATTTGGCCTGTGGATTGCTGGTTTGAATCTCTGTCACGTAACTAAGCCATTAAGTCTTGGGAACTGAATCTATAACTTCACTCTGGAGTGAGCAGAAGGGGATTTACATTGAATCTTGGAAAGAAAAGGGGGGAAAATGTGTATAAGAAGAAGGGAGAGACAGTGGCAGACATACTACATGGGGAGGAAAGCATAAAAGAAGCCCCGAAGCAGGAAGGCTCAAGGCATGTTGAACAAACACTGAAGAGATTAGTTTGGTTAGAAGAGAAAACCCATATACTGATGTGAGGCAAAGTAGCAAATGTTAAGAAGCAATGTTTGCTCATTTCTGCTTGCCAGAATAATTTCACAAAGCCTCTGACTCTGTGAAGATATGCAACTCTCCGGAAAGATACTTTGAAAAGACAAAACAGGATCGATAAAAGACAAAACATGTCCCTGCCCCCAAGGTCTCTTGTTTGAATCACTATATTCCCTAAAAGATAAATGACCCTAGACCTTGCCTTTCTCTATACTTAAGATAACGTCTGACAGGGTCAGTGATTATGCCTCTGTTATCCATAACCAGATGTACTCTTATACCCAAACCTTGATGTGATTCTGCTTTAACGTGATTTCTGAACAAATCTGAGTGACTTTGCATGTACTGAATCTCCACCACCTGTTCTTGAGCACACTGGGCTGAAATGCTGTGCTGGAGCAGTCTCATAGAACCTCTTTAAATGGCTAATCCCAGGCTATAGGCCTGAGTCTATAGTCACCAGTAAGGCTTCTGAATAAAACTAACTTTAAATCTTTAAAAGTTTTTTTTTTTTTTTTCCTTTAGATGACACTGAGAAAGTCAGAGATAAGGCGTGTAAAGCAAATGAAGGATCAGATAGATAAGGATCTTAAATATTAAGCTAAGAAATTGGAATTTTATTTCATAGGCAAGGAAGATTTGGGAGTCTAGAGATTGGGTTTTCCAATAGAACTAACCCAGTCTATCTCGAAGAGAAAGAGACTACAGGAGAAGAGATTGGTCAGGAGACTCCACTATCTCAGAACTGGTGGAGGCAAGAAGAATTGAAAGCTAGTGAATGAGACAGATCTATGGCAGTGGATAAATCCACAGGACTCATAATCTGTTTCCTCTTAGAAGATGTCAAAAGATCACTCTTCTGTTTGGGTCCTTTGGTATTTGCAGGCATCCTAGTGCAAATATCCAGGAAGACATTTGGAACCTGAATTTAGGAGGCTGTCCAGGGATGCTGAGGCAGTTGGAGTGCTAGCCACATGAGGATGGCCCACAGACAAAGGGAGAGGATTCACGGAGAGAGGAAGCATGAACCTGGGAAGATGAATACCCAATATCTATGTTTCTTACAGCTTACCTCAAAAACTTGGCTAAATTGAGAAATCACTACCCTTGAATTTGTGATTAAGTGATCTCTAATAAAAATGCATTCTGTTTTATTTGTATTATTGTATGTATCACCTAATTTAAATGTGCCCATTGTAAAATTTCATCTCTTCCACCAGATTATGTTTTAAGAGGAAAAAGGAAAGAAAAAGAAAAGAAAGAAAGAAAGAGAAAGAAAGAAAGAAAGAAAGAAAGAAAGAGAAAGAAAGAAAAGAAAAGAAAAGAAAGAGAGAAAGAAAGAGAGAAAAAAAGAGAGACAGAGAAAGGAGCTTTGGAGTAGATATTGCCTTGTCAAGGGTGGTTAAAATGGAGCCCAGTTAAGGATCTGAGAATTACCTGAAGGCTCTTTCCAGTTCTATGAGTAAATAACACCAGAGCTTTTGTCCAAAAATTCATTTTATAAACAGAGAAATTGAAGGCCCTTCAATTCAAAATTCACCTGACAGCTATCAGTTGCTTTACCACGCAACCAGAGCTTGGCTCTCTGAAGGCTTCACATCATGTTAGAAAGATGGCACTAATTAAAAATGTACCCACCTCAGAGTCCAGAAATTAACTTCTATGGTCAACTGATCTTCTTCAAAGGCGCCAAGCCAATTCATAAGGAAAGCATAGTCTTTTCAACAAATCATGCTGAGACAACTGGATAGCCACATGAAAAATAATAAAATTGAACCCCTACTTCATATCATATAGAAAAAACAACTAAAAGCATATCATAGACATAGCTATAACAGTTTAAGGTATAGGCCTGGCACTGTGGTTCACACTTGTAATCCCAGCACTTTGGGAGGCTGAGGTGGGCGGATTATGAGGTCAGGAGTTCGAGACCAGCCTGGCCAACACAGTGAAACCTGTCTCTACTAAAAATACAAAAATTAGCTGGGCATGGAGGCGGATGCCTGTAATCCCAGCTACTCAGGAGGCTGAGGCAGAAGAATCACTTGAACCCAAGAGGCAGAGGTTGCAGTGAGTCAAGATCGCGCCACTGCACTCCAGCCTGGGTGACAGAGCAAGACTCCATCTCAAAAAAAAAAAAGTTTAAGATATAAAACTCTTCAAAGAAAAGACAGTTATAAATCTTTGTGACCTTGGGTTAGGGAACAATTCCTTAGATATGACACCCAGCACAAGCAGGAAAAGAGAAGGTTGATACATTGGACATCACTGAAATTTTTAAAAATTTTGTGCTTCAAAGGACACTATCAAGAATGTGAAAAGACAATCTACTGTCTGGGAGAAATATTGTAAATCATATATCTAATAAGAAACTTATATGCAGAATATATAAAGAACTCTTATAACTTAATACAATGACAAATAAACCAATATAAAAATGGGTAAAAAATATGAATAGACATTTCTCCAAAGGAAATATATAAATTTTATATATATATATACACACACACACACACACACACACACACACACGAGCCAATCTAAAAATGGGCAAAGGATTTGAATAGACATTTCTCCAAAGAAAATATATAAATGAAAATATATACATGAAAAGATGCTCAGCCTCATTATTCATTAGGGAAATGCAAATCAAAACCACAGTGAGTTGCCACTTTATAGCCACTAGAATGGCTATAATAAGAAAGACAGATAATAAATGTTGGCAAAGAGGTGGAAAGAAACAAGAATCTTCAAACATTACTGGTGTATATGTAAAATGGTGCAGCGACTTTGGAAAAGTCTAGCAGTTCCTCAAAAAATAAACATAGTGTTGCCATATAGCCCAGAATTCCATTCCTAGGTATCCACTGGAGAGAAATAAAAACATATGTCCATCCCAAGATATGCACACAGATGTTCACAGAAGCATTTTTCACAAGAGCCAAAAAATGAGAACAAGCCCAATGTCCATCAACTGATGATAGGTAAATAAAATGTGATTTATCTACACAATAGAATACTATTCAGTGATAAAAAGGAATAAAGTACTGATAGAGCTACAACATGGTTGAACCTCAAACACATTATTACGAGCCAGTCAGAAAAACCACAATCTTATGATCCCACATATATGAAATGTCCAGAATAGGAAATCCAGGGAGATAGAATGTGGATGAATGGTTGTCAAGGGCTGGGGGAGTTGGGAAGATGGGAAGTAACTGCCAGTGGGTATGGGTTTCTTTTTGGGATGATGAAAATATTCCAAAGTAAGGTTATGGTGCTGGTTGCCCTAATAGGATTACACTAAAAGCCACTGAATTGTATATTTTAAACATGAACAAACATTTTAAATGAGATGATGGTTTATAAATTATATCCCAATGAAAGCTTAAAAACTTTCATCTATCATGTGCTGCATGAAGTTCTCAGCACTAGTCAGACAGGGTCTCTAATCTTGTTAGTCTCTTCTTTAAGATCTTTGCATCAGTTCTGCTTTTTGTCATGAATGCCTTGATTCTTTCTACCACAAACTTGCTTCTCTTATCTTCCAAAACAGCATCAAGTTCCTGTCTCTCAAACATGCCAGGTTTGTTCCTGTTTCAGACGTTTGCAATGGTGCTTCCTTCTACTTGGAAAGCTCTCTCCCCTGCCTCTGCAGGACCGCCTCCTTCTCACCACTGAGGTTCAACTCAAAAGAGAGGTCTTAGACTTCCATAGCTCCAGCAGCCCACAGTCACCACCTACCTCTCATTGTATCTGTGTCATCGCAAGTACCTACCAGTAGCTTCTGTCTTGGTTTCCATATTCCCATTTGTATTTGTTTGCTTGCTTGCTAAAGGATTTACTGTGCATCTTCCTCACTAGATCATATGTTCCCTGAGGACGGGAGCTCTGTCATAGCTGCCCCCACCACACCAGGCCTATAATAAGAGATGTTGGCCAATGCCTTTAGGGTGAATGAAGCACTAGATAAGGTTGCTTGCTTCTGCCCTAGTAATAGGATGAAAAAGAATGAAGCCTTTTCCCTCTCCGAAACTCCACCCTCATTCATCCCCACCCCTCCAAGAAGGAGCCAGAATTTCCTTAACAATTTTTTGATGCTAAAAACCTCTCCCCGAGAGACTGATTTCAGAAAAATAAATTCCTCTTCACCTAAAGGTGCAGCGCCAGCTCAATGAAAATTGTTTCAGTAAAACTAGTCTCAAGCAAGATCAATAGGAGGAAAGAGAAAAAAGCAACAAAGACTAGCTTGCACTTCCAATGCAAGGAAAATCAAAGCAGAGTCAGTCCCAGGGGAGTTCAAACACTAGAAACAATAGGTCGGGAAGCCATGCAGCCATTACCCAGACAAAATGAAGATCACTCCAGGAAAATGAAGAAGAGAATGAAGCATAGCTTATTGTGGAGTTTGTCCTCAAATTTATAGCTGACTTTATGAGAAGAACTGCAAAGCATCTAGTCCTTCAATATTGAAAGACGGAAGAAGGAAGAGAAAGGAAAAAAGAAAGAAAAAGATAAGATGAGAAAAAAATGTTTTAAAATAAAAAAGCAAAAGCATTTCCTCACCTAATCCTCTTCTGGTTAAAAGAGCTAGTGAGAGAATCAAAAGAAAGAAAATGACCCCTATTTGCAATTAAAGAAAACTTTACGTAAAAGCACATATCTTATTCTATTTTCTGAACTTCTCTTCTGCAAAAAGAACAAAAAGACAGAAAAAGAAGAAAAGAGACAAGGTTACAAATACAAAACCAAACAAATGATGCTGGTTTCCTTTTTAACCTAAGCACAACACAGTCAATTAATAAAATGCCAAAAGGCTTTCACAATTTACCTGTTACACCATGAGAGACATCACATCCAAATAACGTGCTGATATGCAAGCCTCCAGCTAGATTCACAAGAGGAACGAAGACCAAGTTCAGACACAGCAACTCACACCATTGCAACCAAGTCTCCAGGTATGAACATCTGAAGACCAGTAACATATCTCAAAGACCACTAAATTATTTAAGACCATCATTCAGGAAGTGTTCTCATGCTCAAACAAGCGGAGATCAGAGATTAGACCTAAGCCCCCTCTTCCCCCTCCTCCACCCTACCCCCCACAAGTCCCAAGACAGTCTGCCAAGAACAAGTTTAGTATCAGCTTATCATAGGCTCTAGTCTTAGCCTTGCAATTACATCCTGCCCTGGCAGGAAGCTGAACCTGGCAATCAAGATTCCCTCTCATCTCTGTTTTCTATATCTTGCATGCTTGGGGAGGCGGCAGAGCATGTGGTATGACCACATGCAGAGTGAAAGTTTGCAAGACCTGCATTTGAATCCTGATTTTGGCACTTCTCCCGTGTGAGCTTGGCAGCTCACTTCACCTCTGAGGGCCTGTTTCTCACTGGTGAACAAGGGCCAGCGATCCCTCTTTAAAGGGTTATGAACATCTCATAATTCCTGGCAGCCAGCAGCTTGCTCAATAAGTGTTAGTCCCCTTTACACAGTAAAATTATTAGCTAAACAGAAAACCAGCATTCTAACCTGGGCAAGTCTCTTTGATTTGAGAAAAAATGCATGCTTTAATTTACATCATCTGATTGTATTTTGTGGATCAGTATAGACTGTTTGTAAATCCTTCTGGAAGAAGGCATGAGATATATCCGATACAAATATACATTCTTGGAGGAATCGAGGGACCTTGCTGTGTGCATAAATTCAGTCTGCCCTTCTGCGACCCTGGAAGAAACCATTTTGTCAGGGAACCACTCATCCCTAATTTACCTGATTTGTAATTTCAGGGTTTCATAAAGTGAAGGCACAACTATAATTACCCTTAGTACTCCATTTAGGCAGTCATAATTTTTGACAAACTCTGATGCTTGGCAACCTAACCTTCTAGCATGTCTGGAATGTCTTGTATGTCTGCTTAGTTATTTGCAAGCTTTCTAAATAGACCTCTACCACTTCACGGCTGGTAAGCGTTTCCAGTTACATTTTAGTCCTCTTGTTGGTCTTCTAAGTATGACATATATTCTATGTTTTATGTATGAGTGTTTCAAAGATGAGGGATAATTCACAGCAACCATCTCTGTATCTTCAGTCTCAGGTGCTCCATTAGGATTCTTAAGTGACCGGTTGAAGTCATTATCGAAGCAAGAGCTGTTACTTGAAGAACTGGCAAACTGAAATTTTATCTTACAAGCAGCCAACAATGCACATTCTTTTATACGCAATCAAAAGCACAAACTCGTACTCACACGCATGACTTTTAGCTTAATTTCCAGTTTAACATTTAGAAAAGGGAACTGTTGGCCAAATAAACTTGTCAATTTATCAAATTATGAGGGGAGAGTAAAGTACAGTACAAGATCCAATCTTACTGCCTCAAGTATTTAAGAGGTGGGGTCAAGAGTTACAAACTCAAAATGCTGCTAAGAGCCAATAAGACAGAAAACATAAGTATATAATCAAGGCCACGTGGGAGCAATAGGGAGTGGTGGGGCTTGGGGCAAACTGGAAAACCATCCCCCGTCTTAATCTTTTTTTTTTTTTTTTTTTTTTTTTTTTTTTAACTATTTTGCTAGCCAAACAAAACACATTGTGAGCTGCATTTAGACCAGGTCTGGCTGCTATCTGAAAATTCCTAGTTACTGGAATGGAAAGTTAGGTACAAAGTAAGGAAACATTTTAAGGTCCTAGAAGTTTGACTACTGTATCCAAGTAGATCTCTCTGGTTCTCTACACCAGCACTCCCTTTATTCACCCTCCTAGCATTTACAGCCTCTGTAATGAGTTTCCCTTTTTATTTGCTTACTTCTTTAGAATTCTCTCTCTCTCTCTCTCTCTCTCTCTCTCTCTCAATGGCAGGGGCTGTGTTTATGTTGCTTATGGTTATCATCAGCACTCGCCAGCATGAGGGACGTAATTTGTTCTCATAAAAACTGCTGAATGGATCAAGCAAGGAGTATGATACGTTTTGTCATCCTATGACATATCTTGTTCATCTTGGGACCCCAAGCACATAGTAGTACAATAGTAATGATAAGTACTGGGGTGCAGTACTGGAGTGCAATCATAGCTTGCTACAGCCTCAAACTCTTGGCCTCAAGCAATTCTCTCGCCTCAGCCTCTGGAGTGCCTGGGACTACAGGTGTAAACCACTGTACCCAGCTAATTTTTTAAAATAAATTTGTAGAGACAGGGTCTTGATATGTTGCCCAGGCTGGTCTCGAACTCTTGGCATCAAGTGGTTCTCCCACCTTGGCCTCCCAAAGCACTGGGATTATAGGCATGAGCCACAACACCCAACCATGATAGTATTTCTTGGATGAAATTATTGGTGATCATGTTCCACCACGAATGGTTAACCACAGGGAGGTGGTTTATGTTGGGTGGGTCCAGGGTCTAGAAATAGATGTGGTCACTAGGCTGAGGAGATGATTGGGCACCAGATCCAGCTCTGCAAGGAAGTTCAGTAAGACAGAAAATAGCAAGTTTTATGAATACTAATAAAACATGACTAGTAATCTAAGCAAGTTGCTGGCATTGGGGATGTCTGATGATGGCTAAAAATAGAGAATCCAGAAAGGGTCAGTGTTCCCAGATAAAGGTATGTAGTCTGCCTCAAGTAAGCAACTGATAATAGAACAACAATCATGAGAGCTGAAGGCTGAGTTCACACGTGTCGCAAGGGGCATGGTAGTCAAAGTCACAACAGAGAATAGGTACTAAGAAACAATCAGCTGAGTGTGGTGGCTTATACATGTAATCCCAGCACTTTGGGAGGCCAAGGTGGGTGGATCACCTGAAGTCAGGGGTTCGAGACCAGCTTGACTAACATGGTGAAACTCTGTCTCTACTAAAAATACAAAAATTAGCTGGTCATGGTGGCAGGCACCTGTGATTCCAGCTACTTGGAAGGCTGAGGCAGGAGATTTGCTTGAACCCAGGAGGCAGAGGTTGCAGTGAGCCAAGATCACACCATTGCACTTCAGCATGGGCAATAAGAGTGAAACTCCGTCAAAAAGAAAAAAGGAGGGAAGGAAGGAAGGAAAGAAAGAAAAGAAAAGAGGGAGGGAGGGAGGGAGGGAGGGAGGGGGGAGAGAGAGAGAGAGAGAGAGAGAGAGAGAGAAAGAAAGAAAGAAAGAAAGAAAGAAAGAAAGAAAGAAAGAAAGAAAGAAAGAAAGAAAGAAAGAAAGAAAGAAAGAAAGAATGAATCTAGGTACCCAAAATGGGTTTAGCATTGTAAAATTCCAGAAGTGGTTGCAAGGTATACACTTGGTCTCAGCATCCAGGTTGAAGCTCGAGTCAGGCCCTAGTGTTGGTTGTGTTAAGTTCCCTAACAAATTCCAACCCCACTAAGGACACATTGAGTGCCAATTCCTAAGAGAATACACTCCTTTTTAATGTAGAGACAAGAACTTCCAATCCTGCCTTTTGTCTTGAATGACTTTAATACTAGAATGTTGCATTTCGGAACAGGAGAACCTGTGTGAGTTAATGCTATTACTGACATTAGCAATCAGGACTTTCTCTACGAAGAACAGAAAGATAATCCAAACTCCCTTTAGAAAGAAAGAGGAATCTCTTGGCTGCATAAACACACCATGGGAAGGCAGAAGGAGAGTCGGTCTTGGAGCTTATGCTCTCTCTGTGCCCCTGGGCTGTGTCACTCTCTGTCGTTGGCTTTACTTTCTTCTGAAAGAGATGGACTTTTCCTGTGCAGAATCAATGTAGCTTGGTAGACAAGAGCATGAATTTGGGTCATCCGACAGACTGGGTTTGCATCCCACCTCTGCCCCTTGACCTTAGTCAAATTATTCATCTGTTAAATGGGCATAATTAACGGCACCTCACTCTTAGGTTGTTGCAAGGATTAAATGAGCAAATATATGTAAGGTACTTAGCATGGTGCCTGGAACATGGAAAGGACTCTGTCGTTATTGGTAAGAAGCAGCTCTAGCTCATAACCCAACCATTCTGATAGCAGAGGGAAGAGAGGAATTCACCTTGCCAGTCCTACTTAAAAACGACATCTATAGGAAGGACACTTATTAGCACAGTCTGCAATGGTGGCACCAAATACGTGAGGTATAGGGTCCTGTATCAAAAGGGGAAATGTTGAGAGATAAGGCAGAGATGATTCTGTCCACCAAAATTTGTGCTCCCCTTCCATACAGAGTTGTCACTCATCCAGGGACTATATTCCCTAGCACTCCTCTTCTCTTTGCATGGAGCAAAGGGCATGTACATGGCTACTGCTTGTTCAAGTCATGGGCAGAATCAAAGTGATGTGTGATTATTCTAAGCTAAAGCTTTTAAGAAAGATTGTGTTTTTTTCCTTTTTCTGAATGGAGATAATGATGAAGACATTGGTTCTCAATCCTTATTACACAATGAAATCAACTGGAAATATTAACCAAACTAATTCCAGGCTTGATAGTAAATGAGTGGCTCTCAACCAAGGGGCACTTTTGCTCCGTGGGGGCAAGTGGCAAAGTCAAACGACATTTGTTGTCTTCACAATGTGAATCAAGGAGTCACTAGTATCTCATAAGTAGATGCCAGGAACATTGCTATGATCATATGCTAAAATTCTGTGACATGGAACAGCCCTCTACAACAAAGAATTATCTGGTCCCAAATGTACTGAGGTTGAAAAACCCTGGAAGAGGCCTGGATGCCTGAATCACTGCATAGAGGGAAGCAGCCTGTCAACCTGGAACACCCACCTTGAAGTCTTATCTTGAAGTCTTATCTTAATGAAGAATAAACCTCTATTGTATTTAGCATTGAAATTTGGGGCCTGTTTGTTACTAGTGTTGCTAGTGTTACTTTCAGTAACACAAGAAGAAAGATATGCTAAAGGGATTGTGATGATTTCAACTATGAAATGGACATACAATATATTTTATTGTTGTCTGACTAGGTTGAAATATATATTTAAATTGAGGGCCATTGTTTTACCTAAAATTTACTAGTAATTCACTACACAGATTTCCCTAATTAAAACCACCCAAACCAGTATGCAGTGATTTTATGGCACAAGAACAGACTATGAGTATATGGTTTGCATCCTGGACAAAAATCTTTTTGGGTCTGACCTGAATAAGTAGGTTAGTTTATATTTCAAATATTTTTGCTGGGCGTGGTGGCTCGCACCTGTAATCCCAGCACTTTGGGAGGCCAAGGCAGGCTGAGCACGAGGTCAGGAGATCGAGACCATCCTGACTAACATGGTGAAACCCCATCTCTACTAAAAACACAAAAAAATTAGCCGGGCGTGGTGGCAGACGCCTGTGGTCCCAGCTGCTTGGGAGGCTGAGGCAGGAGAATGGCGTAAAATCGGGAGGCAGAACTTGCAGTGAACTGAGATAGCGCCACTTCACTTGAGCCTGGGTGGCAGAGCGAGACTCTGTCTCAAAAATAAATAAATAAATAAATAAATAAATATATATATATATTTCAAATATTTTCATTTATACTATTTCCTCTGTTTTACTCAGTAAATGTTAAGTTAATCTTCCATATCATCTTATTAACTATTGTTTGTAATGAAGACAAATTAGATTTGGAAAATAGGAGTAGAAAAATGGTTACAGATGGTGGCTTTAGTAAGTATTGTAAAAATGCCAGACGCTCAAATCTGTTTGACTATTCATGCAAGTTATTGTGAATGCTTTGAAATTCATTAATACTGAACTCTTTAGAGGTTTTGTTATTTCAGGAATTTTAGAGAAAGAGTCAACACTCATAGTGTTTGGGTTCAGGAGGACCCACTTTCTGCTCCAGGAATGACCCAGGACTGGCCGATCAAAACGCTGAACCCTCTGGCCATATTGATTGATTCAGAGATGGGTGAGTGACCCAAGCTCATCCAATTTGGGTAAATCTTGGGACTTGTGCAGAATCTGTCAGCAGACACATGCTCTTTTTTGTTGGTTCAGAGGTACAAGACTATAAGCCATAAGCTGTGGCCAATCATCTTTCTTAAGAATGAAGCCAGCATAGAGTATAGGTGAAAGATGAAAAAGAGAGAGAGAGAGACAGACAGAGAGAGAGAGAGAGAGAGAGAGAGATTAGGTCCTGATGATGTCATGAGTATCCAGGCCAAGTCATACTTAAAGCTTCATTAACTCAAGCCAATAAAGTCCACCTTTTTGCTTAAGTCGCTATGGGTTATTTGTCACTTTCAATTAATGAATACTTTCAATTAATATAGGTGAGATATATTGATTGTATCTGACCTCCAAGAGTTACAACTCTATTTGTTATGGTAGGTTATACTTTTATTACCAATTATTTGCTCTTCTCCCAGTAACAGCTTGCTTCCCCATCCATTGCTATGTGACTGGCACTGCCTACCCTGAGGTAGGAGAATACCTCTCTAACCCACTGATGTAAACTCGGACCATGTGACTTGTTTTGGTCAACAGGCTGTGGAAAGAAACAACATATGCTGTATCCAAGCAGAAGCTTTAAGGGCTATTACAAGGTCCTGTCATAATTCCTTTTTTGTTCTCTGCCAAGTAGCTATCCCATCTTAGAATGAATCCCCGAATGGAGAAAATATTTGGTGCAGAGCCTCAGCTGACCTACAGCTAATGCGTACCATGAACAAGAAATAAATTTATTTTGTTATAAACTACTGATATTTGGGGATAGTTGTTACTGAAGCATAACCTAACAAAAACTGACTAATATACTTGTTATCTTTGTAATGCTTGTCAAAGTACATAACTGAGTATAAATCTCGAGCACCTATCATGTTGTCTATAATTTATATCCTGTAAGTTACCACAAAGGAATTTCGGATGATTGATTGCTTCTCACTGTTTTAGTGTTCATGGCCCAGTTACATGCAGTGGTGGTCAAAAATATGGGCTTTGTCTTTGTGGTTTAATGACTGGTAAGTTACTGAACTTACGAGTCTCAATATCCTCCTCCTCATAATAATAATAATAATAATGCCTTCCCCATGGGATTCTTGTGTATACAGAGTGAAACACAGTGCAGGGGACATGGTAAAACACTCAGGAAACAGCAACTGTAATTTTTACCATTATAGAAGAAAGTGCCCTGATGGAACTTTTTTTAAGACTAGAGTCTTGCTATGGTGCCCAGGCTGGAGTACAATGGTTCTTCACAGGCAGAATCATGGTGCATTGCAGTCTCAAACTCCTGAGCTCAAGTGATCCTCCCACCTCAGCCTCCTGAGTAGCTGGGACTACAGGCACATGCCACCATGTCTGGCTGAACTCTTTTGATGTTTCCAGAAACAACCCCTCCATGGGTTGTAGAGTCCAAGGTGAGCCTAGCTAACACTGAGCACCATTCCCTAAGAAATAGCATTCTGGGGAGGCTGCTAAGACATTACTTTTTAAATTGCATGTATACCATCCAAGGAAGAGTAGCTGGGGAGAATGCTGCCGAGGAAACTGGATGGGGGCTGAGAAGTGGGATAGCTGTTTATCCTCGGAATTTCTTTGCATTCTGAAGCTCAGTGAAAAGAGAGCAATGCCTCCAGAATTGGACCTCAAGTGAGAACTGAGGAGGACACCAGAATCAAGCTGGCGTGTTGGACATTCATCTTCATTTATGAGTAGCATTTGGACAATTTGTTTTGCTAACGGGCTAAGGTTACATTGATTGAACTTATCATTTAATATTTTTGGAAAAGGCAATAAGGGGATTTTATGACAAGAATATTTTTTAGGACAATTATCTCCTGAATAACAAAGGGTATGCCTTTTGAATGATTTGAATGGATTGAAGACTGCATGTGTGTGTGCATGAGAGAGAGAGAAAGAGAGAGAGAGAGAGAGAGAAAGAGAGAGGGAGAGAGAGAGAGAGATCTGAAAGCATAAGAATATGAGAATAGTTTTGCAAATACAGCATGCTCTTCAAGGTATTGAGCTTAGAAGTATTTTCTGGGAATTGTTGATAGTTTCAGTCTTCCTCTTTTCAACAAGGATTCATCTTTCTTTGTTCAGGTACTGTGGTATATGAATATACTCATATAAGTTTCATAGCTTAGAACTCTACAACATGTAACTGTTAAGAGTTCTAAGAGTAAATAAACACTTAGCAGACACTTATTAGCATCTCTTATAGAGGAGAAAACGAGGCTTACAAGTATTCACTGATTTGCAGATGGGCTCACAGGCACTCATTTTTATTCAAAGTTTATATTTATACCCAGGACTTATTCCTTCAACGAGTATTTATTGAATATCTACTGTACACCAGAAGTATTTCCAACTTAATAATATCATCTAATAAATTTCCTACTATCATGAAGCTTATGTTCTATTTGGGAAGATAGCTAAGCAAAAAAAATATAATTTAATATCATGAAAAATAAAACAGGACAATGTGATATAAGTGATAGTGGCACATTAGAAAGGATACTTGTTCATAAAAGTCCTTTGTAAAGCAAAGACACTTGAGCTGAGACAGAATTGATAGGAAGGAATTCTGGGTATGAAAAGCATTCCAGATGGGGGAAAAGTGAGTGCAAAGGTCCTGAGGCAGGAATCAGCTCGGCAGATTTTACAACAGGAGACAGAAAACTAGTGTGGTGAGAGTGCCCTGAACCCAGGAGAAAAGGGTGTAATTGGGGTCCAAGAGATTATAGACTCTTTTGTGCCACAGTAAAGAGTCTGACTCTTATCCTAAGTGCAGTGGGAAGCCATTGATCTGAGTAGTAGTTAAGAAGTTCCTGCTAGGTCCTGTGTGGATAGTGGATTAGGTAGAAACATAGAGTGCATGAAAAACAACAGCTGAGGAGAAAGGCGGTTGGTTTGCACCATGGTTGTAGGAGAAGAGATACAGAGAAATGGGTGAATTTGGGATATCTTTTGGATGGGAGCTGACAGGAGTTTGTTGTTGGACTAGATGTGAAGGAGAATGATAAAACAGAAACAAGGACGGCTTCTAGGTTTATGACCAAAGTAATTAAATTGTGAAGCTTTGTACTGATGATGCAATCCACATCTCTATACCTCTCCAGTAATCTCTAATTGTGTGTTCTGGTGAGGAATTCTCCCTACTGTTGCGTTATCTTATTATTCTATCTGCAGGGAGCAGGGAGAAAGAGAGAGAGACAGACAGACAGAGAGAGAGAGAGAGAATTCAGACTCATCTGCTCCAAGCCTTCTGATGTTAATAGCTGTGGCCCGATTATGGGCATTGGCTCGGCCAATGATAGAAAGTGTTTTAGTGTCCACTTCCTTAGATTTAAAGAAGACAAAGAGTCTAACAATATTGGCCTGACCGGCCTTCCTGTTGCCCACTGCTGACCTGTGTCTGAAGTCCACTTCCTGGATCTGGCTTCATGGCTTGGCCAAGAAGACTATGTGTACATGCACTGACAACATGTGATGACAGACTGGGTTCCAGAAGGGGATCTGGACCATGGTCAAGGACATCTGACCGTCCCCAGAGGCCAGAAGATGACAGCCTGGCCCCTTTGGCTCCCTGCCTTCTACAGGCAGAGTAGGCCAAGCCCCAGGACCCAGAGCTGTGGCTGAGCTGGGTCACCACTGTGGTTTGGACAGAGAGCAGGGTGGGGTGCACTATCCCCGGGCTGCTCTGGAGTTGGCTTCAGACAAGAGACTAAGGTCAGGCATGTGGTCGAGATCACACGTATTCCTGGCAGAACTCTCTCATTGGGACTTATGAAAATAGATTTTATAACATCAGCTGCACTCGGCAATGATAATTTCCTGGTTGAAGATGCACAGAGGATCCCTAGGATATATATTCTTAAAGAAGACAGAAATGTGAAATCATTGCACTGAGCGGGTCATCCTTATTCCTTGACACTTGGTAAAGCCTCCTGTGTGGGCATAGAGGAGAGTTTCCCTGAGTCAGGATGCTGGCTGATGGTTCAGGTGAAGAGAATTAATGAAGAAACTACTTGCAGAGGTGTAGGCTGGGCCAAGGGAACTAACAAGGAATGGGAGCCACCTAAAAGGTTAGCAAGAAGGGCAAGCAGTTACTACCCCTGGGACTCAAGGGTGCAAAGTGAGGGCACGTAGTTACCTGAGCCTGGTAAGAACCGGAACCACAGAGAATGCCCCCCCCACCCCCTAAGCCAGGGCTGGAGTCACACAGAGGCAAGCAGTGACTGCCACAGAAGTCACACAGAAGTGGGAGAGAGAAAGGAAGGAACACCCACGCTCTATTTTCTGTCCTCTCCTATAGGGGAGGGAGGAAGCAGAAAAGGGAAGAGGATCAATCAGGAAGCGCAAATGACGAATCCCCAGGACAGGTGGGAAAGTCACGCTCTCCACATCACAGCATTAGCATTGTCTCTCAACATGTCTACACACAGGCATGTACACACGCCCCTCCTACCAAAAAAGAAGGCCAACTTTGTATTTTTAAAATATTATCCTGGAAGCAGTGTGGTGTAGTTTAAAACACAATTCTATGTTTGGTGATATATCCTATCAGTAAGAAAATTAAAAAATCAGGCAATCCCAAATTTGCATATTTATTAATGTATAAATTGTATATGGCAACCTTGTCCAACCCGTGGCCCAGGATGGCTTTGAATGCAGCCCAACACAAATTCGTAAACTTTCCTAAAACATTATGAGATTTACGCATGCATTTTTTTTTTTTTTCTCATCAGCTTTCGTTAGTGTTAGTGTATTTTATGTGTGGCCCAAAACAATTCTTCCAGTGTGGCTCAGGGAAGCCAAATATTAGACACCCCTGGTACATGGCATATATGTATTATCATAGTAATATACTGTGTACAGTATAGCACACTAGGTAAGAGCATGGATTCTGTAGCTCAGCTTCTTCATAGGGTTGTTGTAAGAATTAAATGAACATCTGCAGAGGCCTTAGGACAGTGCCTGACATGAGGCAAGCAGAATATGTGGTACATTATAGTATAAAACACACCTCAACACAGAAATTTGATAAGGCTGAGGTCAAAATAGAGACAGAGACGTTGAATACGTTTCTCCAGGCCCCATCATGCGTGCTTGCGTCAGGGTATATACTTCCCACTTTGGAGATCACCAGCTAAAGAGTTAGTATTTGCTACCATGCAGACCATCCCACTGTGCTACCTTGAGTAAATTCACCCATTGCAGCCTCACTGTCCTCATCTGTAAAATGATAAGTTACTAGTACCCTGGTTGTTGGAGGACTAAATGCACTACATCCAGTCAAACACTCAGCCCAGCACACCAGTACTCAATACAATGTTACACGTGATTATTGTCATAAAAGGAATGGTCACTGTATTAAAATCAGCAAAGAGAAAAAAATAAAAATTGTCCATACTCCTATAGGATTATATGCAATCACTGTAAAATAATATTGGCATATGCTTTTTTGAGACCTTCTTCTAAAGCTTATACACATATTTTGCATAATTGGATCATACTGTACATTCTGTGGTAGATCTCTTTTTAATGGCTACAAAGTATAACATCTTATAGGCTCAGAATAATTTATTCACCCAACTCTATTGTTGGTCATTTATGTTATTTTCCAATATTTTTTCATTTTAAGTAACCCCAGGATGAATAATTTTTTTAACAGCTTCATTGGAATATAGTTTACACTTCATAAAATTCACTCACTTAAAGTGTACAATTCAATGGTTTTTAGTGTATTCAGAGTTGTGCAACCATCACCACAATCTAAGTTTGGAACATTTTTGTCATTCCCAAAAGAAACCTATATCGAGTGTAGTCATCCCCAAACCACCCCTCCCAGACCCAGGCGACCTCCAATGTACATGATATTTCTGTAGATTTGCCTATTCTGGGCATTTCATATAAATGGGATCACAAAATATGTTGTCTTTTGTGTCTGGCCTCTTTCACTTAATGTTTATGAGGCTCATCCATGTTATAGGTCTACCAATACTTCATTCCTTTTTATTGCTGAATATTCCATGGAACAGATATACCATATTTTATTTATCCATTCATCAGTAATGGATATCTGGGTTGTTTCCAAGATGAATAATCTTATAGGTTAATCTTTGCACACATCTTAGTTGGTTCCTTTGAATACATTCCTAGACATGAAAATGCTAGGTCAAAGATGACACACATAATTTCTAAACTTTTGAATATCAGGTACTTTTAATTCAAGCTTTATTTCTCACTTGAGCACACTACTTCCTTTCTCATTTGAAGGGTCACTGCTCTTCATCCTATCAACTACAGAACTTTTCTACTCTTTCCTTGTGATGCCTAGAGATATTTGCAATTTCTAATCTTCTAAAGCAACAGCCCCCAGGGATTCTATCCTCTATTGGATATCAGAGGCTCTGATGGACAATGATACTCCTCAAGGAAACCAATAATGGCCAGCACAGTGGCTTATGCCTATAATCCCAGCACTTTGGGAGGCTGAGACCAGAGGGTTTCTTGAGGCCTGGAGTTAGAGACCAGCCTGGGCAAGATAGCAAGACCCTGTCTCTACAAAAAATTAAAAATAAAAAAATAAGCGGGGCATGGTAGCACATGCCTGTAGTCCTAGCTACTCAGGAGGCTGAGGCAGGAGGATCACTTGAGCCCAGGAGTTTGAAGTTACAGTGAGTTATGATCGTACCACTGCCCTCCAGTCTGGGTGATAGAGAAAGACCCTATCTCAAAAAAAAAAAAAAGAAAAAGAAAAAAAAAGGAAACAAACAGTATTTACTTGTATCATTCTTTACCATTTTCAACTGGAAGCCCCCTGGAGTGTGACATTAATGAAAATCAACTTGTAAGACTTGTAACTGGCAGACAGTCTCTTTAAAGCATCTCACTTTGTCCTTGTAAGTAGGTGTTTCTACTATCAACCTCTTGAAAGTGGTTAATATCCAGAAAAATAATTTCTTATTCAGTAAAATTTTGACCCAAGGTTACACAGCACCTAAGAAGCCAAGTATCATTAGGCTCATAACCTTATTTATAACATGTTACAGATAAACTGACTTTCTCCTTCTTAAGAATTTGAAGGAAATGAAAATTTCTTTTCTACATGCTGTGGATTTTAATCCAACATAACTGTTAAATTCTCAGGGCGGCCTCCTGGGTGAAATCTACTCACACGTTTTCTCTATTATATGAAAGGATCCTGTGGGGAAGGCAGCTGGTGGGTAAACACCAGGCTTAAGCCTTAGTCAGTGTGAATCCTGGATAATGTTTACAAATAGAATGGTCTCTGCAGCAACCAACTAACAGTAGATAAGAGAGCTGCCTCATTTACAGCTGCGTTTAATCTTTCCAAAGCCTGAAAAATATTCGCTGAATGCTGGTGAATAGGATGGCTTATCGTGCCCTCACCTTCACCCCTGGACACGCTTCCTCCACTGACCTTTCTGGTCACAAGCAACAAAGGTGGTTAAAAATACTCCATTCTTTGTACAAAGAACATCCACTGCACCCCCAAGAGCCTTAATGTTATCATCCATGATGTTGATGGATTGGCCCTGATCTTCACCCCACTTCCTCTTGGGAACAACACGCATTTATGTTGAGAAGACAGTCTGGCGGGGACTCATAAGTGTTGGAATTCTCTTACATGTTAATTAGGGGAGGCAATTTACATAGGATATCCAATTTCAACATAACAACCGCCCACAAAGTAGGTGCTGTTATGCCCATTCTAAGGATGAGAAAGTTGAGGCATAGTTGTGCTGTGTGTCCTGGAACCCAAGTGTTAAAAGAAAAAAAAAAATCTTATTAAATACAGACTTCTTATGAATGTACTTAGGAAGTTAGGAAGTGTACTAATTCCTCAGAGCAAACAAAGGTAACTCTACTGCCAAATTCTTTTTTTTTTTTTTTTTTTCCTTTTAGAGACAGGGTCTCATTTTGCCACCCAGGCTGGAGTACGCTGGCAACATCATCACTCACTGTAGTCTCGACCTCCCTGGCTCAAGCACTCCTCCTGCCTCAGCCTCCTGAGTCTGAGACTATAGGCAGGAGCCACCACACCCAGTCACAGCTAATTTTTTTTTTGGGGAGGTGGATAGAGATGGGGTCTCACTATGTTGCCCAGGCTGATCTTGAACTCCTGGACTCAAGCAATTCTCCTGCCTTGGCCTCCTAAGGTGCTGAGATTACAGGCATGAGCCACAGCACCTGTCATCCTACTGTTAAATTCCTGCCTCTCAGCTGGAGACAGTGCACACTGCGGTGACTATTTATTTTAATATAAATGCTGCAGTGCTGTACTTTCCAAGGTGTTAATTTCAGAGAAAATGTGCCACCAAAAATGGGGTGGGTCATATGATCAATAAATTTTGTTAAATTAAATTATACAGGATTCCTGACTGGACCTTCACAGAGACTCTAATATAGGGATGTGTATTGTGAAGCCCCAAGATGGGTGAAGCATCAATACTATTTTTGTGGAACACAAATTAGCCTTTAATGGAGCTGTTTTTTGTGACACCCACAAGCAGAATGAACTTCCTAATGGCCACTCATTTTTGGTTTGATTTTTAAATAGGCAGCATATACAGACAGTAAATTTTTAGTATCCAGAGTTATTCAGTGCAAAGTCCATCTCCCTTTAACCTTTACCTCTAAAACTCTCTCTTAAGAAACAACTATTGATTTCAAGTTCTAAGATATTCTAGGCATATGCAACCAGGCATGCACATGTGTATGTATGTATATGTGTAAGTTTGTGTGCGTGTTTTTCAGTTTCGAGTCACACTACATACATTGTTCTGTGCCTTGTATTTTTACTTAATAGATGTTAGAAATCACTCCATATCTGTATATATAAGGCTGTATCATTTGTTTTAATACCTACATAGTATTTTATGGTATGGATGTGTTAAATATGTTTAACCAGTACCATACTGATGGACATTTAGAATATTTCCATATTTACTTTGGGAGGCCGAGACGGGCGGATCACGAGGTCAGGAGATCGAGACCATCCTGGCGAACACGGTGAAACCCCGTCTCTACTAAAAAAATACAAAAAACTAGCCGGGCGAGGTGGCGGGCGCCTGTAGTCCCAGCTACACAGGAGGCTGAGGCAGGAGAATGGCGTAAACCCGGGAGGCGGAGCTTGCAGTGAGCTGAGATCCGGCCATTGCGCTCCAGCCCCGGCGACAGAGCGAGACTCCGTCTCAAAAAAAAAAAAAAAAAAAGAATATTTCCATATTTACTGCTACAAACAGTGCTGTAGTGGGTACCCTTGTACATTTTTCTTTGCACCATGGTGTTTCTTTTATCAGCTTTTGATTTTTAGAAAGGGGCATCATAATATAATATGATTCTGTGAGGTCAAAAATGGCTCAGGTTTGCAGCCTTCTGATGGTCTGGCTTGATCCAGAGATAGAAGAATTTAGAGTTTACTGAACTAAGCCCTAAAAAGAATTATCAGAGCTTGTTCAAAATAGAGGGAAAATAAGTTTTTTTTCCAGAGGTAAGAAAAATTAAGGTTTTTTAAAAATCCTATTTCTTTTAAAGAGGTTTTGGGTTATATGCATGTTCCTACGCATGGCCATATGGAACTTAAGGCATGAAATCTCTAAGAACAGGGATTTCCCACATGGATAACCTTTGATTCTTAACTGAAAAAGTAACTGCTTTATTCACCCTGGTTCAGAAGCAATAGTTTTGCTTCCTCACTATCTTGTACTGCATTTAATTTCTGCCAAATAGCATTTCATTGACTCTAAAACATTAAAAGTTGTTCTTTCTCCTGAACGTATTTCTCTCTCTCTCTCTTTTTTTTTTTTTTTTGTTTCCTGAATGGCAAAAAATAACATAATAAAGGGTAACATTTTATGGAAGAAAAAAATAAAACTTTTATTTTATTAAATGAGGTTAATGTCTAGTTGGAATTCAGCAACAGAACTTGATAGAAAGAAGGGCTCCCATATTTTGTTCAACAACTTTACTGATGATGTCTTCCATTTTTTAAAAAAATCAATTTTATCAACAGGGTTCAATCGCAGAACAGGCTGGGGAAATCTCCTTGAGGACAAATTCCTGTTGGGACAAATTACATGGCTTCCAACACGGTTGCTCCAGCTATTCCTAGTCAATGAGAATAGGGGAAGGGAGAAAGAAAGCATCCTCCTAGCCCAAACTTAGATATATGAACACAGCTGACTACAAAATAGGCTAGGGACAGTAGTCTCTAATTGGGCATCCACCTGCCCAGATAAAACTTGGAGGAATATTGTATCACTGAAAGGATAAAAGGTAAGCAATCAATGGGTCAAAGAAGAAATCACAAGGGAAAATTAAAAATACCAGGTGATTTAAGAATATTTTTCATTATCTGGTCCTCATTTGGGACAGTACAGAGCAACACATTATAGGCACCATTCATCATAAAGTGCCATCACCCTGGGTCAGGCACAACAACCCATGAGGTGGATCCTCACAACAACCTGTAAGGTGGGTACTGCTGTTATCTCCATTTCATAGACAAGGAATCTAGGGCACAGGACAATCTCAAGACCACACAGCTAGAATGTTACAGAGCTAGAATTTGAGCCCATTGTTTTAAAACCTTATTCTCTAGACCAGGTCTTGAATTCTTTTAAACCCAAATACGTGTAATCACCTGTTGAGAGCAGAAGTTTTGTCTCTGCTCCCATCTAGCTATGTCCAGTGACGCATGGATGATCTCCACTGTTCACAGGCTTCTGCGGCAGCGGGGTTTGTTCTACATTTGAGCAGCCCTGCTCCAGAATGACATAGCTCTCCAGGCCAGACGGTGAAGCAAGTTCTATGACACAGGTGATGGTTTCAAGGAAGGAGAGGTTCTGACCATTTTATTACCTCCCCTGGGACAGAAGCGATCACTTGCAGTGCCATCTAACTCTGCATCTTCACTTGCAGCCAGTTGAACGGGCAAGTCCCTTGCCAAATTCCAACAGAAACATTCATCAGAATTTTCCCGTAGGAATTTTTGCAAAAACTAGCTGTTCCCTCCCGCCATGTTGTAATAGGTAGAAATGGTCATCTAGTTAGGGGTACACAGAATCAAGTATGACAAGTTATCAATTTCCCATTTTTCAAAGTGCTGGAAGTGAGTCATTAAGTAAATCTTGACTATTAGGGTGTCTTCAGACCTTTAAAGAAGCATTTGATGAAAGGATTCTCAGAAACGTAGGTCTAAATTTGATTCTAGTCCTGAGGGCATCTCGTCAATTGCATTTGTCTGCTGCAGCTGTATAAACTCATCTACTGCTGGAAAATCTCAGAAACCTTGTACAGTCATATGTCATTTTATTGCACTTCACAGATATTAATTTTTTGTTTTGTTGTGTTTTTTACAAACTGAAGATTTATGGCAACCCTATATCAAGCAAGTCTATTGGTGCCATTTGTCCAACAGCATGTACTCACCTTACGTCACTGTGTCACGTTTTAGTAATTTTACTAAAATTTTAGTAAAATTTGATACTAAAGCACATATCAAATATTGCAATCAAGTAAGTCACATGATTTTTTGATTTCCCAGTGCATATAAAAGTTCTGTTTACACTATACTATGGAGTATAAACAGAGCTTCTATATGCACTGGGAAATCAAAAAAATCATGTGACATGCTTGATTGCAATATTTGATACTCACTTTATTGAGGTGGTCTGGAATCAAACCTGCAATAGCTACAAGGTATACCTGTGCCTCCCAAGGTCTCTGTTTCCTCCTGAATATTCGTCCAGAACGATTTTGTCTACTTTAAGAGAGGGTTCTGGGATTAAATTACACAATCCCTATAGAATTCTTAGTATATAGTAAACTGATAGTAATAATAGCTATTTTCGTGATTAGTTGAAACTCCACAAAAAATTAGAGAGATGACAATTATTGTAAGATAAAACGACAGTGTCAGAAGCAGTAGCCAAATAAAGATGAGAAATGAAGTCAGTCCAGAAGTCTATATAAAAACTATTAAGCAATTTATCTTATGGTGATGATTCACAGATGTTTTATTCATCTCCTTGATAATGAATTGCCTTTGTATTACTTTTATTATCGGACAAAACAATAAAGCAAATTCCACTTGGGGAGAAAGAACTTAGATGAAGTTCAGGTGTTTCTGAAATTATAAATCAAGGGTAAAACCAATTCAACTTTCAAATTCTCAGTTTTCATGCACTCTCCAAGGAAAGGAGCCCAGCCTGTGAGCATACTTATAGATCAAAATTTACACATTTGGCGTTACAGAGCTCTAAGAGGCCAGGCAACAAGCAAGCCAAAGATGTTGATGACCACAGCAGGCAGGCTCACACTTACTAATACTACTTGCAGCCCTAAACTCCCATACACGACTCTATAATTTCCAGACCACCCACATTTACACTAACAAGTCCACATACAGGGTACAACAAGCATTCTCATGCAGTTTTGTCATCATGCCCAGTTTTCATGCCTGACCTTTTCTCATACTTCAGAACATTCTGACACTTCCTCTCTGCCTAACTTCAAAGCAGTGAGCATGGGAGAATAATTTACATTCTTATAGTTGACCAATAAATCTAACCATTTTTTCCTCACAGACCAATAGAGCATTTTATTTACATGTGGGGTCATTTATAAATAGAGTACTTTATTAAGTTCATAAAGATATCTCAGAACAAACACCATTTTTCCAAGTACAATGAATGAATTCTTGGGGTTAAGATTTTGTTGAGATTAGATATTTTGACCTGACCAACTGCCATAAGGACATTTATCACATTAAATTTTATCAAACACAGATCTACAGTTTCATGGTCCCAGTAGTTGTATAAGCATCACTAAAGAATCTATCTATTTTGCATTTCATTTTTTTCCCTAAGGCAAATCCTCTTTAAAACCATGTTAGATAAAAATTTTAAAAATCTTTTTAAACTGAAAAAGAACTTATAATTTTTTTTAATGTTCAGGTTGCCTCTGTTTAAAATGTGCCAGCCACTGTGCTAGGCCCTGAGGATACCCAGGCAAAACACACACAGTCCCTGCCTACATGGAGTTTAGAGTACAGGGGGAAGCAGCAAGGAGAATATCATGCCTATATAATCACACATGCCTGTATAATTAAAAACACAGGATGCAGTGGGCACAAGTGGTGGCCATGGAAACACAACTCTCCAACTGCAGGGAGCATACCTGACTGACAGCCCCAGCTGTTGCTCCTCTAGATCCTTCAGGCCACCCCCAGTCAATGGCTCCCATTCCTATCAGAGGCAGAACTTGTCTAACATGCATCTTGGTCTAAGAACACCCCACTGGCATCACTGAAGTGTTCTTAGAGCTGAGTAGAGTCTGAGACTCTTCCTATCCACTCCTTCTTCCCTCCCTTTCTCCTTTCTCAAGGATCAGACCTGCATTTGTGGTCCGAAGGCTCTCCCTGTCTATTCTTACCCCTCTTACCCCTGCACTGTATCCTGCACAGGTATTTTCCCTGGTAAGTCCCTTGGATATCTCATCCACTTTTGGCATCTGCTTCTCAGAGGACCTGGACTATATACAACATAGAGGAGAGTACAACCTAGTCTGAGGGATCAGCGAAGACATCTTGGAGAGGGAAATAAATGAGTTGAGATGAGTACAGGTAGAAAGTAATGATGCTAAGAGGAGGCAATGAACATTCCACATACAGAAATTAGCATGTCAAAGATCCTCTGTCACAGGACAAACGAATAAAGAAGAGAGCTTTATGTTCTTTGCCTAGAATATGAAGCAAGAGAGAGAAGAAGCTGCAGAGGTAAAGCAAGGACCAGATAAAAAGAAGAGGAGCAAGAAAATCATCTACTCTGGCTCACCATAGTGAGGCACTGCATGGTGCTGGAGTTAAGAGGCAAAACCCTACATACATAGACTTGGGCCCTACTTAATGCTTTCATAATAATTTATTGACTTATTTAGTTTAAATATCTTAATAAGGAAGGCCAACAAAGAAGAAAGCCACCACTGCATAATTTCTTGGGTCAATGTAGCACTTTTGGTAAAGCTAAAGTATTCATATCGTACAGGCTAAGCTACTATAACAAAGAGACCCTCAAAATACAATGGTTTAATTGAGATAAATCTGTATTTTTTTTCTCACATAATGGTCTAAAGAGAAACAGAGAATCTAGGGCAGGTGGATATTTCTGCTCTATAGAGTTACCCAAGGATCCATGATGATGGGTGAGCTCTGCCATCTTTCAAACATGGCTTCCAACGTGGTTGTCCCAGATATTATTATTTCCTCATTTCTTAGTCAATGAGAATAGGGGAAGGGAGAAAGAGCATCCTACCAGCCCAAACTTAGACACATGAACAAAGCTGACTGCAAAGTAAGCTAGGGAAAGTAGTCTCTAACTGTGCATCCACCTGCCCAAATAAAACTTGGAGGAATGTTCTATCATTAAAAGGATAAAAGGTAAGCAACCAATGGGTCAAAAAAGAAATCACAAGGGAAATTTAAACATATATTGAGACAAGTGAAAATGAAAATATTACATACCAAAATTTATGACATGCAGTGAAAGCAGTCATAAGAGGAGAGTTTGTAGCTGTAAATGTATATATTACAAAAGAATGATCTCACATCAACAACCTAACTTTATAACTCAAAGAACTAGGAAAATAAGAATGAATTAAACACAAAGCTAACAAAAGGAAGGAAATAATAAGGATTAGAACAGAGATAAACAAAATAGAGAGTAGAAAATTTATAGGAAAAAAGTCAATGAAACTGAGTTAGTATTTTGAAAAAATCAACAAATTTGATAAGCTCTTAGATGAACTAAGAAAAAAAGGTAAGACTCAAAAAACTAGAATTAGAAAGGAACTAGATGTTAGAAGGAATGTCATAGAAATAAAAGGGATTATAAGAGAATACAATGAACAATTGTATACCAACAGATTGGATAATGTAGAAGAAACATAAGAATTCCTAGAAACACACAACCTATCAAGACTGAATCATGAAGAAATACAAAATCTGAACAGACCCGTAACTAATAAGCAGATTGAATTAGTAATCTAAAACCTCCCAACAAAGAAAAGCCCAGGACCAGATGGCTTCACTGGAGAATTCTGCCAAACATTTGAAAAAGAATAACACCAATCCTCTCCAAACTCTTCCAAAAAAATTGAAGAGCAGTAAACACATCCAAACTTATTTTATGAAGCCAGCATTACCTTAATACCAAAGCCAGACAAAGATGCTGCAAGAAAACTACTGACCAATATCCCTAAAAAATAATGATGTAAAAACTTCAACAAAATCCTAGCAAACAGAATTCAACAGCATACTAAAAGAATTATATAGGGCAACCAAGTGAGATTTATTTCTGGAATACAAAGATAGTTCAACATGCAAAAATCAATCAATTTACATATTACCACTGTAGTTTACATTACATTAACAGAATAAAGGACAAAAACTACAGAATCAACTCAATCAATGCAGAAAAAGTATATGAAAAGACTAAACACCCTTTTATGATGAAAATACTCAACAAATTAGAAATAAAAAGAAACTACTTCCACATAATTAAGACCATATATGAAAAACCCACAGCTAATGTAATATTCAATGGTGAAAGACAAAGCATTTCCTCTAAGATCAGGAACAAAACAAGGATCCCAGCTTTTGCCAGTTCTTTTCAACACAGTATTGAAAGTCCAAGCCAGAGCAATTAGGCAAGAAAAAGAAATAAAAGGCATCCAAATTGGAAAGGAGGAAGTAAAGCGATCTCTGATCACAGATGACAAATCTCATATGTAGATAAACCTAAAGATTCCACCAAAGAATCTGTTAGAATTAATGAACAATTTCAGCAAGATCGCAGGATACAAAATCAATACAAGAAATCAGTTGCATTTCTATACATTTATAATGAACAATTTGAAAAGGAAATTAGGGAAACAATTCCATTTGCCATGGCATCAAAAAGAATAAAATATTTAAGAATAAGCTAACCAAAGAGGTGAAATAGTTGTACATTGAGAACTACAAAACATTGCTGAAAAAAATTAAAGAAATAGGCCAAGTTCAGTGGCTCACACCCATAATCCCAACACTTTGGGAGGCCAAGGCGGATGGATCACTTGAGATGAGGATTTCAAGACCAGCCTAGCCAGCAGGGTGAAAGCCTGTCTCTACTAAAAATACAAAACTTAGCCAGGCATGGCGGTGGGCACCTGTTGTCCCAGCTACTCAGGAGGCTGAGGCAGGAGAACTGCTTAAACCTGAGAGACAGAGGTTACAGTGAGCTGAGATCATGCCATTGCATTCCAACTTGGGTGACAGAGCAAGACTCCATCTCAAATAAATAAATAAATAAATAAATAAATATACATATAAATATATAAATAAATGGAAAGACATTCTGTGTTCATGAATTGAAAAACTTAATAGTGTTAGGATGTCCGTGTTACCCAAAATGATCTACAGATTCAAAACAATCCCTACCAAAATCCCAATGGCATTTTTTGAAGAAATAGAAAAATCCATCCTAAAATTCCTATGGATTTTCAAGGGACCCTGAATAGTCAAAACACTTTTGAAAAAAACGAACAAAGTTGGAAGACTCATAGTTCCTGATTTAAAAACATATTACAAAACTGCAAGAATCAAAGCTATGTGGTACTGGCATAAAGACACACAAATAGACCAACGGGGTAGAGTAGAGTTCCCAGAAACAAACCTTCACATGTATGGTCAAATGATCTTCAACAAGCAACCTAAATCACTCAGTGGGGAAAGGTGTCTTACATGGCAGGAACAGGAGCAAGAGAGAGTTGGCTGGGGCAGAGGGTGCAACACACTTTTAAACAGATAGATCTCAAAAGAACTCACTATTATTTGTATCATATACTGATACAAATACAAATAAGCTAACCAAGGAGGTGAAATAGTTGTACATTGAGAACTACAAAACATTGCTGAAAAAAATTAAAGAAATAGGCCAAATCTCCCCAATTTATTTACATACTTGGTCTTTTATTTGTATCAGTATGGACTCATGGATATTTTATTCTTTGGGTTATAATTCAATACTATTTTATTTACTTTCTTGCTCAAACTGTTGCAGCTTTGGCCATTGAGATCTCTTTCATTAGGCTCCTGTGCTCCTCTAATGTATTCCTATCATTGTGGCCAAAAATAATTTTCAAAATATTAAAAACATAATGATGAAACTAATAGATATAGAATATGCATCTAAAGATTTATTTAATTAATAAAGAAACCAGAAGGATGATAGAGTTCAAAGGAAAACACAAGAAACTGACGCAAATATAGTTTCTAGGTGGAAAATATAATGCCGAAATAAGATTGCTAAATTAGAAACAATGCTGGTTAATGTCATGCACTGCATTAAACCTGTAACTTTTGGGATTAACATCTCTCATGAACAAAATCATTTGCATCTTTGAGTAAGCAGAGTAACCGCCCCCAAAAGATAGCCATG
This sequence comes from Macaca thibetana thibetana, assembly GCF_024542745.1. Taxonomy (NCBI): domain Eukaryota; kingdom Metazoa; phylum Chordata; class Mammalia; order Primates; family Cercopithecidae; genus Macaca; species Macaca thibetana. The sequence goes on from NC_065579.1 coordinate 123,881,897, forward strand.
TCTTGGCCAGATGCAGTGGCTCATGCTTGTGCTTTGTGAGGCTGATACAGGAGGATCACTGGGGCCAGGAGTTCAAGACCAGCCTGGGCAACAAAGAGAGACTCCATTTCTACAAAAAATTCAAAAATTAGCCAGGTGTGGTGGTGCATGCCTATAGTCCCAACTACTCAGGAGGCTGAGGCAGGAGGACTGCTTCAACCCAGGGGTTTGAGGCTGTGGTGAGCAATGATGGCATTACTGCACTCTAGTGTGGGCAACAGACCAAGACCCTATCTCTAAAATAATAATAATAATAAAGATTTCCATGCCCTAATTCTGGAAACTGCAGATACATCATTTACACGACAAAAGAGGTTTTGTTGCAGATGTGATAAAGTTAAGGATCTTAATATGGGGATATTACTTAGGTGAGCCCAATGTAATAATAAGAATCCTAATAAGAGAAAGGAGGCAAGAGGGTCAAAGTCAAAAAGAGATTGGAAGATGTTATACTGCAACTTTGAAAATTGAGAAAGGAGCCCAAAGTCAAGGAATATAGGCAGATCCTAGAAGGTAGAAAACACAAAGGAACAGGTTTTCCCCCTGGAACTTCCAGAAGGAATGCAACCCTGCCAACATCTTGATTTTAGCCCAGTGAAACCCGGCAAGGACTTCTGAGCTGCACAGCTGTAATGCAATAAATTTGTGCTTATATTAAACCATTCAACTTGTGGTAATTTGTCATGGCAGCAATAGGAAACTAATACAATCTCTACCAGAGAGAAGTCATCAGATCTTATCAGTTTTCTATGAGTTAACATTTAACACTATGGAATCTGGTCTCTAAGCAATAATTAATCATCAGTCAAACAAAGTTATTATTCCCTAGAGAGCTGGAAAACTGCTGGGTGGGTTTGATGGAACAGAGCTCTAATAGGGTGTTTAACAGTCATCTTTTTGCTGTATTCCCACATCTTGGATAACCTTTCTTAACATGTCTTTGCTGTGCCCATATTTCTCTCAGAAGCATTCACATACTTCCATACCTATCCTCCCTCTGGAGGGTAGCATTGTTACTGCACACTAACCCATTATTTGGGGGCCTTTGATAGCTTTGGACTCTTTACACATGAGGCCTTTGAAAGGGCAATATCTTAAGGGTGAGATTTAATGATCAGGCAATTTACCTTGCCTTTGGAAGGATTCAGGTCATATCTCTGATACTAATGCTACTTTCTGTTAAACATTTCTTAAAAATCCATTGACACCAAAGTTTACACATTAACTGACATTGTTCCTGAAGCCTGAATCTGTAAATGCTTATTTCTTGTTTTTTTCAACAATATGCAATAGGTATAACATACTCCCTTCATTCCACTTTTTCCTCTGTGATAGTTTGCCCAAATACCACCCAGTGTCAGATTGATTTGTTCAGTCCAACAATCTTCTGAAAAAAAGAGCACCAGTCACATAAATAGGTATCATAAAGATTAAGAAAGAATTGAACAGAGAAAAAAAAATTTTAACTGAAAGTCATGTTAGGATCAGAGATATAACCCAAATCCTTCCAAAGGGAAGGAAAATTGCCTGACCAAGTCTCATCCTTAAGATATTGACCTTTCAAAGGTCTCATGTATAATGAGTCCAAAACTATCAAAGGCCCCCAAATAATTGATTAATGGACAGTGACAATGCTACCCTCCAGGGACATTCTGTGAAAAGAACCGGGCTTCCTGACTCCAATCTTCTGCTTTCAAATCCACCCTGCATGCCCCACCCATCCTCTTCTTCAGAAAGCACTTTAACGGCTCACAATATTTTTGAGCCTCCTTACTGCTTTTAACTCAAGTGTGGAACCTCACATGCCTCTGTTACCTATCTGGCTCCATTCCCACTGCACATGTTCCAAGAAACCCCTGCTGGCCTAGTGCAGTGGTTTTCATACTTAAGTGTCCATGAACATCACCCGGAGGGTTTGCAAAAACAGCTTGCTAGGCTCCATCACAGAGTTTCTGATTCTGTAGAGAGCAAAACTCAAGAATCTGCATTTGTAGCAAGTCCCCAAGAGATGCTGCTGCTGCTGCTGGTTTAGACATCAAACTTTGAGAACCACAGGAATCTGAGCTCTGGGCTACTCCTTTTTAAAAAAAAACTCAGAATAGGCCGGGCGTGGTGGCCCAAGCCTGTAATCCCAGCACTTTGGGAGGCCGAGGCGGGCGGATCACGAGGTCAGGAGATGGAGACCACTCTGGCTAACACGGTGAAACCCTATCTCTACTAAAAAATACAAAAAATTAGCCAGACGCGGTGGCGGGCGCCCGTAGTCCCAGCTACTCGGGAGGCTGAGGCAGGAGAATGGCGTGAACCCAGGAGGCAGAGCTTGCAGTGAGCCGAGATCGCGCCACTGCACTCCAGCCGGGGCAACAGAGCGAGACTCTGTCTCAAAGGAAAAAAAAAAAATAGGGAAAAGGCAAGACCATATACGATTTGGCGCTAGAAATGACAGTATTCTATTTCTACTATCCTTTTCTTAAAGAACTCCATGGTCCACATGGTAGCAGAGAATATGACACCTGGTGTTATCTCCCCTTCCACCCCTTGGACCACAGCTGGCTGGAGCAAAGATCGACCCCTGACCAAGTTAGACCAATCCCACATGTTTGGAACAAGGATTTTGAAGGTGTCAGAGTTACCTGTGGGGAGCTATATAATGTTTAGGACTGAGCCCTGTGCAAGTCAAGGAAGGTAGGCTGGAGAGACAAGGAGGGAAACAAGATCAGCCCCCTGCAGATCTAGAGCAATTCCTGATAAGATTCTGGTTCCTCTGAGACCTGGATGGACTCTTTGCAAAGAGTGCCGGTAGATTCTTCTGGGGGCAGTTGTTCTCAAATACACCCGTGCAGAGGCAACATCCAGGCAGCTTGTTTCTGTGTTGACATCTCAGATTCCCCTCTAAAGAATATGTTGAGAAGGTGTGGGCATGGCACAGAAATGGGGATGTTTAACAAGCACCCCAGTGATCTTGATGGAAGTCTGTGGGTTATATTCTGAGAAACACTATCCTCCATTTGTTTGTTTGTTTTTAACTCCAGCCCCTTTGAGTGGGTGTCTTGTTCTTAGAATCAAAAAGTACTAATTAAGGCAGTGCATATTACCAAGGTTTGGGAAGTAAAGGCAAGCCACTAGACAAAGTGATATGTGGGTCCTCCAGGATGAGTGAGAATTAGCCAGGTGGAATGTGAATATGCGTATGGCTCGGGAGGGCAGGGGAAAGGTAGGTTGTGCAAAGGACCTCGGTCAAGAGGGAGTATGGTATACCTAAGGATCCAAAATTCAATGTGAATAGAGCAGCAGTGTCTGTGTGTGTGTGGCGGGGGCTGGCAGGTGGGTAGAAAGAGAACACTGACCAACAATCAGGAATCCCCCTGTTGGAAAGCAGTCATCATCTTACTGCTTCCCATGGGCAATACTCTATTCCTCCTCATGCCTCAGGGATCCTGCTGGCTTTTTGGCTGCTGTCTTCTATTTTCTCTGCCTAGACCCTTTCCCTCTCTGGCTAGCTTCCCTAACATTTCTAGAATCAAAACCCTACAATTTAATTTTTTTATTTCCATAGGTTTTCAGGTATTTGGTTACAGGAGTAAGTTATTTAGGCATATTTGTGGGATTTTTGGTGCACCCATCACCCGAGCAGTGTACACTGAACCCAATTTGTAGTCTTTTATCCCTCACTCCCTCCCACTCTCCCCTGAGTCCCCAAAGTCTACTGTATAATTTTTATGCCTTTGCATCCTCATAGCTTAGCTCCCACTTATGAGTGAGAACATATGATGTTTGGTTTTCCATACCTGAGTTACTTCACTTAGAATAATAGTCTCCAATTTTGTCCAGGTTGCTGAGAATGCCATAAATTCATTCCTTTCTACGGCTGAGTAGTATTCCATCACACATATATATATATATATCACAGTTTCTTTATCCACTCATTGATTGATGGGCATTTGGGCTGGTTCCATATTTTTGCAATTGTGAATTGAAAACCCCACATCTTTAAAGAGTACCTCATGCTAAAGCCTACTGTAAAAGGGATTTCGGGTGTATACCAGACACCTCTTGGGCTGCGCCCTGCAACCTCTCTTCTGGGCTGCTCCCTGTCTCAGCTACACCACAGGTCTCTCTCTGTCCTGCGGCTTGGCATGGGATGGCTGCTGGGAGCCGCTCAGTGTGAGGGAGTTAACACCCAAGAAGAAACCCTTGGCCCAAAGGGGACAAGAGCCCATGGAAAAATATTCTTTTTTTCTTCCTGGTGGGTAGAAAATTCTAAGGTGCATTTTACATAGCATCTCAGAGCATCCTCAGTGGGACTGAGGTCTGGTGGCCACTTTCCAATCCTTGCTCCTGCTCCTTGAGATTTCTTCCCAGAATAAACCATAGGCACCCAAGCTCTTAGACAAGCCGACATCAATAATGACCAAAGGGAAGGATTAAGGTCATCAGAATATTAGAAAGGCTTATTTATCTACTCTGGTCTACCTGAAAATGCATATGGGCTTGTTCAGGTCTCTAGTACTCTAAATTTTTCACTTTGTTCTAGATATTCCCATGAGAATAACCTTAGTTCTGTCTGGAGTGAGTTTGGATTTTATTCTGGGAATTAGCACTTCCAATCCTATCTGGACCGGATGGGGAGATTCTCTGTGTATAGCTTGATGGAGTCAGTACTGGTTTCTGTTCCTCTTACCTAATCCTCGCAGGGACAGTGAGGGGGGACCCCAGATGGTCCCCCACCCTGCATCAGGGCTGCTCTCCCTCCCACACAGCAGATGTGCACCCACTATGGGGGTCTGGCCGGGCCCTACGACTGGGGAAGGCACTTTGACTTCTGCCTCTGAGGAAATCTTCAGTGAGTCTCACAACAAAATTAACTTCTTGGCAGTCTCTTCTATTGGTCTTTGTGTTAGTTTCTCTGGCCCTCAGAAGTCCTGGCCTCTCCCCTCAGTCTGTATCTCTCTTTCTTAATTGGTTTTTCCCCAAGCGTGTTTTTCCTAGATCAAGCCACCATCATTGCTTGACTGAAGCATGGTTGCAGCTTCCTAGCTAACTTACTGATTGCATTAATCATTTCCTAACCTAGTAAATATCCCATGTGACTTTTATTTTAAAGTGTGAGTCAGATCATGTCCCTCTCTGCTTAAGAAACTCCATTAACTTCCCATTGTACTTAGAATAAAATACAAATGCTCAACCATGGCCTACAAGGCCATCTTTGATTTAATCGTGCCTCACCACTCCCTCCCCTACTCACTATGTTCCAGCCACACAGGCCCATTCTCTATTCATAAAACCTACCAAGCATGTTCCTACCTCTGGGCCTCTGCACTCACCATACCCTCTTCCTAGGAATAACCACCCCCCAGACATTCCCATGGCGGGGTCCTTCTCAGCTTTCTGGCTCAGCTGAAATGTCATTCCAAAGACAGACTTTCCACAGTAGCTAATCCAAAGTAACATTCCCTCCCCAAGTTGCACCCTCTAGCTCAATCACCTGTTTTTTATGGTCCTCACGGTCCTACACAATTCATGTTACATAGTAGACACTTAATGTTTCCTGAATGAATAAATCAATGAATGAACCCTCTAGCAAGTTGTGAAGGCCACACACATTTATGGGTGCTTTAACTACTTTGCTTTTTATTCTAAGACGTGTTCTGACTCAGATTCTTTGGATACGGTAAGGCCTTAGGGTCAAAGACTGCTATTTTAGACATCTATCCATATACTACTCAGTAAGTCATGCTAATGTCCCCAAAACCACCTCCCATATCTCAGTGGGCTAGCACATCAAAGGTTGCTTTCTCATCGTTTCCAGATCTGATGCAGGTCAGCTTGAGGGAGGAGAGGAATTCTGTCATAAAGTTTTTTTCTAGTGAGTCATCCAAGCCCGGGGGTCTTAGAATCAGGCCCTAGATCTTCTCTATCCAGAAAGCAGATGAGGGCAAAAAATCTCAGGGAAGCAGTGAGTTATCATGGGCAAGCAGTTATTATGGGCAAGGCATAGGCAAAACATTTAACACTTCTATCCACATTCCATTGGTCAGAACACAGCCTCCTCCTCCCCCATACTCCAGCAAGAGAGGCTGAGCAATGTAATCTGTGTGCCACCCAGGAAGCAAAGAAGTGGAGTTTGGTGAGTATTGGGCCATGTGATAGCCTATTCCATCAGGCTTCAGATGACATTATTCGTCATCTGAAACTGGGGTCCGTCTTGCCAGTCAAGCATGCATTTCCAAGCTAAAGCACCACTGGAGGCTGCTGCTGTTGGAAGGATGTAAGCAAGCAATGGATGCAAAAATAGTCCCTTCTCTTGACCTCTTGCATCCCCATCTCCAGCCAATACCTCCCGTGACAGAACCTAATCAGAAGCCAGCTAATAAGGGAGCCTGGCAAATGTAGCTTACAGACTTTGACTCTGGATCACAGTTCAGCGCATAGCAAGGTGGGCCTGGAGATGAGAATCAATAGCTAAATAACCAGCAGAGCGTTGAGCTTATTAATTCAACAGAGATAATCAAGAGGCTTCAAACCCTAGGTTACTCCATAGGTTATTTTTCTAAGGCCTTTTCTAAAGATTCCTCCTCTGAGGGAATACTTTTCAGGAATCCATTCACATGCTCAGAAAAGCAAAATACAGGAAAGTGCATTTAAAAGAAAATTTTCTGACCACCTGGAGAGGCCATATAATAACAGGTGAAAAAAAAAATTAGAGAAAAATTAAGCACCAAAATATTCACTCCTATGTGCAATGGACAGAATGATCATATCGTATGATTATTCTGCTGGGACGCTGGACTCTATGCATTTGAAAAAGGATGAAGAAATTAATCCATCCTCATAAGAGGATGACAGAAGTGGCTAAGTAGTCCTTTAGCGCAGGGCTTTAAGCCTTGAAAGCTATTGGAAAGCTCAACGTAAAATAAGGTTAAGGCCCATTCACACGCACAAAGCTGAAATGGCGGGGAAGGCTGGTGGTAGAGGAGGAGCTTAGGGCAGCACTCAGGTATTGGTGTGGGGTACCACACCAATAGAAGACCCTCCCTCTTCTATTTTGACATCATGAGCCCATGCTGTCTGGTTTCAAAGTAGCAAATTGGTTGCTGAAGCTCGTCTTGTTTCAAAGTAGCAAATTGGTTGCTGAAGCTCCAGTCATGGTATCTGTTCTAGACAGCAGAAAGAGGAAATGCAAAGGCAAAAGACTATGCCTCCCACCTGAGTCAGCTCCCAACAACAGCCCTTCCTGGAAGTGCCGCAGAGCCATATTTAATAGTGTGAGAGGATGGGAAATGTGATTTTAAACAGAGCACACTACCCCCCCAACTAAGATTGGGGTTCTGTTACCAAGAATGGGAGAAATGGATGTCAGGCAGGCAACTAGCAGTTGGCCACAAACACTAAGGATGTGGCTTCCCAGGTGAGCCAGGGAAAAGTGCTGACAATGAAGACATTCAGTTCTCCCCTGAGCAGTTGGTTCCGTTACCTTCACTTGCCACTTTTACCACCCTACCCAGGGAGTCCCTCTGTGAGGGATCAGAAGGCACCAGCCAGCAGAGACTGTCCACTTGATCATCAGACATATCCTTTGTCCCAACGAACTGGATTGCATCCTTTACCTAAGATAAGCAAATGCTCACCACCATCGTTGGTATGTATAGGAAGGAATATATGCTTATTTACCATAGATGACCCCACCTTTCCAGAATATAGCAAAACCAATTCTAGGTCTCAGAGATAGCAAATGTAAAGTTTCTAATCCTGCCTGACTTGGTCAGCAACAGCTCAGTATTATGAATAATGAATAATGATACAAATAACAGTAACAGCCATCCCTCATTGATTGTTGACCATGTGCCAATCACTGTGCTGAGCATCTTATCCTAGAGGCCCACTTGGGAGTATTAAATGTGGAAATGTATCAGTCTCAGAAGAGGTTTAGATTTGTTTTTTATTCAATGTCACCCAGGTGTTAAGTCACAGAGTCAGGATTTAATCCAAATCTTCCTGACTCCAACCTCCATTGATCTTTCAGTTAACTCCAAATTAACTGAGGCTGTCATGTGTTGACCCTTTGTATTAGTTAGAATGTAGATGCTTGGATTTAATGAAGACCAAAGGAGAGTGGTTTAGATTAGTACTGATTCAAGTCCAAGTAGTAAACAGTCTGGCAGCAGTTGGGGGCTGGGTAGTACAGCTCTGCTCCACACAAAGGTGGGGGAACCCATACCCCTTCCATATTGATGCTCTGCCATCCTATGGTTGAAGATGGCTCTCCACACCTCCTTGTTCCAGCTCAAGGGAAGGAAGGAAGAACAAGTAGAAGGTGTTTCCTCTAAATGGGATTAACTCAGAAGTGACAATTCCTCTCACAGTTCTTTAGGCAGAGCTTGGTCACATGGCCACACCAGTGACAAAGAAGTCTAGGAAATGTAGCCCCTACCTTGACAGCCACATGCTCAGACAAAACTAAAAGGTGGGGACTATTTCTAAAAGGAGGAGAGGAAATGGATTTTGGGGACAAAAAGCAGTCTCTGCCACACTTGCAGATTGCATCATAGGAAGAGAGACTGGACTCTTTGGTTCAGAGGAAGAGCTGGGCACTGCCCAACCAAGACCACACAAAATGGGGAACTCTGCTAATGGAGAGCGGGCAGAATGGAAGTGGGACAGCCCAAAACTGCAGCTGGGGCACTGCTCGGTAATTATACACCAGAAAAAACAGTGACCATAAGAGCTGAAAGGAAAATAAGCTGTTATTGTTGTAAGAAAAATAAAACAAAAGTTCTTGCTAATCATGCCACCCAAGTTATACATTTATCCTCCCGGCTCTTGGCCATAATGGAGCTCACAGTCTTTTTTCAGACTCCCCTTTCTCAGAGCACATGGGGTGGGTAGATGTTGGTTTTTTGGACGGGGGAGGAGGTGGGCTGGGTCTTTATGCTGGAAATACCCATTCTGGCTCCTCCCTCTGGACCCAGATCCCAAGGTGGTAGATGTTTTGATGGTACCTCAAAGGGATGGAGCCACTGTTGAAAAGCACTGCAGGAAAGAAGCCAAAGTGGTGGGCTGGGCAGATCTGGAATTATCAGAAGTTCATAATTAACACATGCAGATCCATTTTATGTAGGCTTTGAGGATTCACAGGCTAAGCCCTCAAAAGTCTTCTTGCTGTTATTTGCACACCCATAGTAGATTCTTTATCAGTGGTAGCCTGAAGCCTGCCACTGTACATATTATCTCTAATCTTTTTTTTCCTTTTCCTTTTGAGACCGAGCCTCATTCTTTCACCAAGTCTGGAGTGCAGTGGCACAATCATGGCTCACTGCAGCCTCAACTTCCCTGGGCTCTGGTGATCCTCCCACGTCAGCCTCCTGAGTATCTGGGACTACAGATGTGTGCCACCATGCCTGGCTAAGTTTTGTGTGTTTTTTTTTTTTTAGAGATGGGGTTTTGCCATGTTGCCCAGGCTAGTGTCAAACTTCTGGGCTCAAGCGATCTGCCTGCCTTGGCCTCTCAAAGTGCTGGGATTACAGGTGTGAGCCACCATGCCTGGTCTGTCTCTAATTCTTAAAACCACCATAGCAGGTGCTTTTGGCATCCCTCCCACTCCCTTGTCCTTACCATTTCAGAGCACAGTGGCTTGCTTCCAAATGCCCGCACCTGAATTTCTCTGCTGAGGACTTTCTTGTGCTGCTAGAGTCCTACTTTGCCAAGCACGGGATACAGCATATGCACCTACAAATCATTATAACACTCCACCTCGCAGAAGTAGCCCTCAGTTAACTGCTCAGGAATTGGTGTATAAATACCTCGGCTCCCTCAGATTTTCCCTCAGATGGGAAAATTTGTAGGTACATGCACTCCACTGGTTCCCAGAGCCTCCCCAGTGGGAACAAGCTCTAATAGCCTACGGTGGTAATTGAATTGATAACATACTTTTTCAGGGGCTGCCTTCCATTCCCTGTGTCATTTCCTGACTGCCCAACTGATGTTTCCAGGACTTCCTAAATAAACTACTTGTAGTCTATCTCAGGATCTGCTTCTGGGAGATCTTAAATAAGACACCCTGTGAAATAAGTTATGATCCCCATGAGGGTAACAGGCTGGCACCATAAAAAGCGCACTGGCTCTGGAGTCACAATGACCCAGATTTGAATTCCAGTTTCATCCCTTACCAGCTGTGTGGGGCTGAGAAAATTGTTAGGCTCTGGTGTCTCCATTTTCTGGTCTGTTAAATGAAGCCAATTATACCCACCTTGCAGAACCGGACAGCTTTCAATAAAACGATTCCTCTGATTTCCCTAACACTGTCCCCAGAACATAACAGGCACTCAACAAGAGTTAGTTTTCTTCCCTCCTGTCTCCATTTTACAAATAAGGAAACTGAAACTCAGGAAGGTTTCCTGACCTGTACAAGGTTAAAAAGTTGGTTAAGTGACAGATCTTGGATTCAAACACAAATATCCTCATTCCAAATCTACTTAAAACTTTTCCACTGCGCCTCCCATATCCACTTCAGGGCCTAAATTTCCTGACTTGATACACAAAATCATTTTAAACTTCAAATTCCCAGGTCTTTCTTTCCTATTGTGCTCTGCAGATACCACATCTGGCTTCTGATCCTCAGAGATTCCCACATTCTGGTGCCATTCACACCCTTTGCTATTTGTGCCCTCCATTCTGGGGCATGGCTCTCTCTCTTTCCCGCATTCAGCTGTTACACACACTTTTAATTTGGGGGTAAAGATTTTCACAAGTTCATCTCTGGGTAAAATACAACATCACTGAAAATAGATGAAAATGCAGGAAAAAAGGATTACAGGTAACTCAGGGACAAATAAATGTACATCTGAACGTTTTACTCTTAGACAAAGGTGAGGAGTCCTTTCCTGGTTCCCCCTTGAAAAGAACACCCAGAACCCTTCCGGGGTGGAGCGCAAACATGCCAAGCACCTGCTGCTTCTTGGTGAGTGAGTGGAGGTCCCAAAAAGGAAGAAATATCCAATGTTTCCAAATTAACTCTCCCAACAAATAGTGCTGTTACCCAGCAGCTCAGCCAAAAGCAAAGCAGAGGCAAAGACAAAAAGGAAAACCAAAGTCATTCTGTTCAACTCACTCAGATTTTTGCAATTAGAAATCTAGAAAAAAGCTATTTTTATTTCCAACTTTACATTTGGGCTAATTTTTAAAATACACTACTATTTGGAAATATGTTTATATTGCAGGAACATAATCTTTCAGGGGTTGAACTTTGAAAGGTCCTATGTGTGACCTCTCCTACAGTACAGTGACCAATCTGTCATGGTTTTAGTACTAAAAGTCCCTTGTCCCAGAAAATTTCTTAGTCCTGGGTAAACAGAAATGGTTGGTCAACTAATTAGAATACAAATTTGATTCTCAAGTCTGCTCTTTTAAAATACAAATCTCCTTAGGCAGGTCAAAACAATTCACCAGTGGTAATTTAGAGTTCTGATAGCTTCTCACAAAATACCCCACAAAAATGGTCCCCAGTTTAAAAATCCATGAGGATCTCCTATTAAAGGAATCACAAATGCAGACACTGATAGAGACAAGATTCAAATACGTGAAGAAAGCAATTTGCATAAAATCTTCCAGTCTACTCTTTACTTATACAAGGAAATAGAATCTCATTCTTCCAGAAACCCACAGCCCATTTAGTCCATTACCTTCCCTCCTTTGATAGGCATGGGATGGACAAACATCTCTCTACCCGAGAAAAACTGCTCAAGTGTGATTTTTAAAAATGGCAATTCTCATTGGGACTCAATGGCAAGGACTATGAGGACTATGGGTTTCCTTCCCTCTCTTTCTTTCTTTCTCTCTTTCTCTCTTCCTTCCTTCCTTCCTCCCTCCCTCCCTCCCTCCTTTCCTTCCTTCCTTCCTCTTTCCTTCTCTCTCTCTCTCTCTTTTTCTTTCCTTTTCCTTTCTCTCTCTCTCTCTTTTTTCTTTTTTTGAGACAGTCCCACTCTCTCACCCAGGCTGGAGTGCAGTGGTGCAATCCTGGCTTACTGCAGCCTTGACTTTGTGGGCTCTGGTGATCCTCCTGCCTCAGCCTCCTGAGTAGCTGCATCTACAGGCCCATGCCACCATGCTTGATTAATTTTTTATATATTTTTTAGTAGAGATGGGGTTTTGTCATGTTGCTCAGGCTGCTCTCAAATTCTTGGGATCAAGAAATCCACCTGCCTTGGCTTCCCAAAGTGCTGGGATTGTAGGAGCCACCACAACCAGCCTATGGTTTTCTTAGTCTGGATTCCTCCAGAAGCCAATCCCAGATAAGGATTCAAGTGTAAGGTATTTATCTGAGAGGTCATCCCAGGAAACAATAGTAGGACGGTGCATAAGTGAGACAAGAAAGATAAGGCCACACACATACACAAAAAGGACTAGCCTATTAAGTCACCTATCACCATGGGCGAGTGGAGCTTAACCCCATGAGGAAACTCTGGGAAAAGGTGTACAATATACACCCCTTAGTTTCACTGGATGGGCAAGGGAGCTGGAGTATCCACAGGCCAAACCCTGTTCATTTTTGGAGGGAATGGATGTTAATTCCCCTGCATTTCCAGCCCACCACTTCCACAGCCAGAGAAAGTCCTCAGACAAACCAATGCAGGTGCTGGCAGCGGGAAGTGAAGCTGGCATGCACGACTACGGCCAGGGCAAAGATGTAGGGACCAGCAACACCAGCAGCATCTGCTACAGCAATCAACGCAGAACCCATGAGCCACCAGAGCTCTGTGCTAGTCAGTTGCTGCCATGTGGGAATGCAGCCAGTGTTGCTAGAGCTTCTGAATTTTTAAAAGAAACCAGTGATCCAGATTGTTTTGTGGAATTTCCTGATTCATACTTGCTATTGATTGATTCAAATATTTTAAAAACAGTCTAGGGAATAACCAAGCATATCTATAGGCAGAATGTAGCCTATGGGCCATCAGTTTGCATCCACTACTCTAGTTTAACCTCCTTATTTTATAGATAAGGAGACCAAGGCCCTAGAGGACAGTGACTTGACTCAGGGGATGCTGCAGATTACCACTTGTCTGGGTTCTGCAACCAGTTCCCTTAACTCCCAGGCCAGAGTTCTTCCTAACCCACTGTGCTGCCCACACTGCCCACTCTCTCCTCTCCACACCCATCCTCAAAGGGCAGGAGCCTTATCCCTGCCCTCCACTGCACTCAGAGCAAAGGAAGTTTCCCTTTCTTCCATCAAAGCACTAAATATTTTGTCTCGCTAGAAATGTATTCCTTACTATTCTTAATTTCACAGAAGTTAGACAGTGCTTATTTTGTCCTGGGCACGCTTCTAAATACTTTACAAATAATTACTTTCATTCTCAAAGCAACCCTATGAAGCAAGGATTATTATTTTCCCAGTCTTAAAGATGGACAATTGAAATGCAGAGAGGTTAAGATACTTGCCTGAGTTGAAGCAGTGATGGAATTAGGAGACAAATTTTGGCAGCTATCTCCAGAGCCACAGATTGACAACCACTACTCAACACTGACTCTCAATCACCTACCTATTTAGACTCTTATAATACCTCGATTGGATCTTTTTTTTCTATGATAACAGGAATTGGCAAAGGACGGGCTCATGGGCCAACATCTACCCCCTGCTTGCTTTTGTAATAACAAGTATACCAGAATACAGTCACATCTATTAATTTATGTATTGTCTGCAGCCATTCTTGACCTACAAAGGCAGAATTGAGGAGTTGCAATACAGGCCATAGGGCCCACGAAGCCTATTTTATTTAGTGCTATAGCTTGGATAAGGGTTGTTTGTCCCCACCAAATCTTATGTTGAAATTTAATCCCCGATGTTGGAGGTGGGTCCTAATGGGTAGTGTTTGTGTCACGGGGATGGATCCCTCACGACTAGATTAATGCCTTCACTCAAAGGTGAGTGAGTTCTCACTCTTAGTTTTCACAAGAGCTAGTTGTTAAAGAGTCTGGCATGCCCCAACCCTCACCTCTCCCCTCCTCTCTCATCATGTAATCTCTGCACACACCAGCTCCCATTCCCTTCTACCATGAGTGGAAGCAGCCTGACCAGATGCAGCCCTATCTTGGACTTTCCAGCCATCAGAATCACGAGTCAAATAAAACCATTTTTTGGTTTTTTTGTTTTTTTAAATAAATTACCCTGCCTCAGGTATACCTTTACAGTAATACAAAATGAACTAAGACATTTAGTATCTGGCCTTCCACAGAAAAGGTCTGCCAACTTCTGCATTACAGAATTGCCAAGCTTTCCTCTGACTGCAAGTTTCTTGATTATGCTGTTTAATCATAATGCAGAAAATCCTATAATCCCTCCCAAAGCCTTAGCATACACAGTGATGAATTCACAGGTTAGACTTCTAGGAACTGCAAATATGCAGATGTCTGGGAACCCAGAAATCATCAAAAATACCCTCAGAACTCCACTTAAGGAAAAACATAACAGTAAGTTCCACGAAATAGGCACATTTTTAATCTTGGGTCCTTACCTGGGCAAAGGCTTTTAAAGCAACAGGACAGACAGAAATACCCAAAGAGGGGTAGAGAGGAGAAATAGAAGAAGTGGCTTTTACAACAACTGGCAATAGGCATCTTGCAGTTAGAGAGACATGGGTTCAAATCTCAACTCTACCACTTACGACTTATCTCTTAAACTTCAATTTTTACCTGTAAAGTAGGAGGAATAATAATGATCATTTCTTGGAGTGGGGTGGACAGTTTAGCCAAGATTATAATGTATATGAATTCTTAGCATCCTACCTGGGATTTGCTAACTACTCAGAGGAGCTCTATTATTAGTAATAAAGGTAACTCTAAAAGAACATGGATCTGTGACTATTTACACAGAGGCTCTCAATCCCACACAATTCAGCTGTCAAATAATAACAGGATTACAGCACAGAACAAAAAGCAATCTTTATCATGATAACCCCAAGTCAGGAAAAGATGTAGCCACATTATACGCACCAAGCAAAAAAAAGTAAAGAAGCATGTGCCATGTTTTCATCAAAGAAAGTTTAAGCAAAAAATCATGTGTGTACAAAGAGATAAGCTTCAATCACCTGGAAAAATCACTTAAGTGAAACAAATTACTTATTCCTTGACAACACTATATAAATGAAACTGTACATGCGGTAGAAAAAATGTTTGCATTGTAGGCTCTGCAAGAAGACAAAGTTACATTTCCCACTCATTGTTTAGTGAAAGCATCTATGGAATAGCATGAAGCCTTGCTGACAAACTGCCAATTTTTAAATACCCTTTATCAGCATCATTTTCATAGCTTTTCTCTGAGATCCAGAAAAGATCAAAGATCAGTTTCCAGGATGCTTTTCCAAGTGTAATCAAGTTCAGTGCTAGAAAGTACAATGAGAACCACTCACGATCTGAACTGTTTAAAGCATCTGAATCGTTGCAAAAACAATTTCTTCCTCTTAATGTGTTTGAATCAAACTTTTGACCTCTAGTAAACTGGATGCCCCATTCTTTCAGGCAGTAAAAGAGCAGCTAGACTGGGAACCTGGAGGTATATAAAACACTACACTACTTTTTTTTCCTCTTAAAAATACAAATTGAATTACTTTAACACAGTTGGAGCAAATGACCATGATATGTCCTCAATTTAAGTCTTACAGCCCAACTGGGATGGCGTTCTGTGTTCCCAATCTAGGGGCACATGGTTTTCATTAGTTTGTCAGGATTCTGCATTTCAGTTTGCACATTTAAATAAATGCAATTAGTTCATTTGTGATGGCCCCACATACCCTTATCTTTTCTGATTTATTGAATAAGCCACACTCTCTTAATGTTTTGAGATTTGTCTAAATACTAAAAGGTTATTTGATATGACAAGTTACACAAAATACCACTTTTACTGCATGGCAAATAATTATACTGAAACTATCCACTGATACACCACTGCTTAGGAAGCCTTTTAAGTGCATCTATCTGACATTTAAAAAAAATTAAAGTGAGACTAGTCCAGCCAACACAGACAAAGTGCAGGGTGCACACTTCTGGTTGTTCATAGCATAAAATGTTTAGAGGTGGAAGGACCTCAAGTGTCAATACCCATTTGACAAATCCAGAGAGCTAATGAGCATGCTTCTGGTCAGTCTGCTGCCAAGGTGGGATCAGAACTTGGCCTTCCTGGTTCTTGATTCAGTGCCAACTCCAGCTCCCCTCTCTCCCCAGCCCCTCCTTTATCTGGCAGAACTCGGGTTGAGTATTAAACTTGGATGAAGCAGGGCCAAAGCTGGCCGTACATGCTTTGTGCCTGTCCCGCATTCTGGTCACATATGAGCCTTCTGCTCTTTTGCAAAGACTGAATTGATGGGATGGGCTCAGTCAGGTGCAACAAGGGAAGCCCGACAATAATCCTCAGCCACATCCATTGCTGGGTCCCCCACCGACGCTGTCGGCTGTTATAAGCACCAGCTGGAAGATGGATGCTGGTATTTCCAGAAAGACCTTTTGAATCAGGAGGGGCTGTGACAGGCCCCATGCTGTGGCAAGAGCATAATTATTTCCAATAACTGTCTGTCTAGGCTACTTAGTGATTTCCAAAGCCAAGCTCCTCCTCACTGTGACAACACATTCAGTGTTTATCTGAATGTGTTGAGTTTTGCACTTACTTCTTATGGAAGATCACAATGCCGAAAATTCCATTCTGGTAATAGTTTAGTCAGCAAGGCAGAAAGGAATGACATCTTTTATAAATAATGATTAAGGACAACCTATTTGATAACTTTGGATGCTTGTTCAGGATCTGTTGTAGGGGGCAATAGTCTCATTTGGAACAATATGAACCATTAGAATCTTCTGGGAGGCAGGCTCTTGGGAGAAAAAGCCAAGCTCTTATGCTGAGACTGCCAAAGACAACAAAAAGCAGAGACTTGTGCAGCATGGTAGCAAAGAGCACAAACTCCATTCTGAGTTTGAATTCCAGGTGTGTCACTTACTAGCTGTGTAATTTTGGGCAAGTCACTCGCCCACTCCAAGCCTCAGTTTCCACCTCTGCAGAATGTGGGTTACTGTGGGTCATTGTGGAGATGGAATTAAATGCTGCTTGGAAAGTATTTGGCAAATGCCTGGCATCTGGCACTTATAGGTGCTCAATAAAAGGTAGCCATTATCATCAGACACCAGTTAGTGGGGCTTGTGCTTTGAAAAGGGGACTTATTCTGATCCAACATTCCATGCTGATTCTCTGTGTTCATCAGATTGTTGCTGAAATCTCCGTTTGGGCCTTTTTTTGAGGCTTCCCTGCTACTTCTGTCCTTCTTCCTACTTGTCAAATGCTCTGGAACTCTCCACTTGCTGTGCAAATCTTTCAGGCCCAAGCGCAATGCCATCCCGTGCACCCCCTGCTACCATGCAGTAGCTCCAGACAGATCACCATACCTCTCATTTGGTGTCTGGATGGGGGAGTTCACCTTCCATGTTCATTCACATCTCCTTTCCCTGACATGATTACGCTTCTGGGAGACAGGGATTTGCCTTATATATCCTCTACAGCACTCAATACATGCCCACGAGTCTTCCAGGTTCCCTGATCCCTTGCTACACAAAGTATGGTCCACAGACTAGCACCATAGGTATCACTTGGAGCTTGTTAGAAATGCAGTCTCAGGCCCCATCCCAGATCTGCCGAATCAGAATCTGATCCGCAAGTGGTTTGTGTGCACCAAGTTCAGGAAACATCTCTCCAGTCCAGTATTTCCCAGACTTCAGTCATTCGCATCTTCCCTTCATAGGTTTTGCCATTTTCCAGTACTATCTACACTGTGTTTTACCTAACACATATTTTTACACTGACATGATTTCTTTCTCAGCCTCGTTCTAAGCAACACTATTCAATCTGTTAATAGTTTGCTCAGCAAGGCAGAAAGGAATATAATCTTTTGCAAGACATGAAGGTATAAGTGAATTTTTTTTCTGGTACACGTTAAAATAAATAGCCAATAAGGAAAAATGTTTCTCTATCTATCATCTAAAATTAACTCATATACCACCAGGGATACACCTACCCACTTTAGCAAACACAGCTCTAGACTTTTTGTAGCTGGATTAGAAGACATCTAAGTCCAGTGCTCCTGAACGGTGTCTGTGCCCACTCAGCATGGTTATCCTATGGGGTGAATGCACTTGTCTTCAAGACAGAGATGGTTGTGGGAGGCTGAAAACCTAGGTTCTAGCCCTGCGCCATCCCTTAATGACTTGTCATATCACAGCCTCTCTTTGGGGCTTATTTTTACGGGTTAGCTGATCTTAAGGCTCCCTTCCAAGTCAAAAAATATGACATTATAATTATGAGATCAAAGGCTCCGGAGTC
Organism: Macaca thibetana thibetana; assembly: GCF_024542745.1. Taxonomy (NCBI): domain Eukaryota; kingdom Metazoa; phylum Chordata; class Mammalia; order Primates; family Cercopithecidae; genus Macaca; species Macaca thibetana. The sequence goes on from NC_065579.1 coordinate 123,900,288, forward strand.
AGAATGACCTGGAGTTGAAACTAAAGCTCCATTACTTGTTCATTTCATTGAATCTCAGTTTTCCTCATCTGTAAAATGAACAATAAGCGGACATAACACCCATCTCAGAGGATTCGTAAGAAGAAAGAAGACAACTAAAAAAATGCCTAGCTTAAAATGTGGGACATAGTTGGTGTTCAACAAATAATATGAATTATTAATTTTTTCCTAGCCTCTACAAAGCACAAATAATAATGGCTAGAATGTTTTTAGTATTTACTCCACCACAGTTACTACATGAAACACTTCTTTGTATTTTGTCACTTAATCCTCAAAATAACCTGATGAGATAGGAATTCTTATAATCCCCACTTTATGGATGAAGAAATTGAGGCACAAAAAAGGTTAAGTCACTTGGTCAAAGCACACCTTTAGTAAGAAGCAAAGATAGATCTGAGTGTAGATCCTCTGAAGCTACAACCAGTATTCACAACAATGACCTGTCCTGCCTTCTTATAAAACACTAGTCAACATGCACCCTTTGCCAACTCAACAAATATTATGTGATTTTGGCCAAGTGGCAACCTCATAACCAGTTTCCTTGGCTGTATAGTGAGGGGTGTTAGGAGTCCCCACCTCATAGGGTGTGGTGAGCATTGAATGAGGGCACCCTCATGGACATCACAGGGCAATTCCCAGCATAAGTGAATTGGTAACCATGTGTTGCCATTGTTACCATTAGTTCTACTATTATTTGTTGAGCCTTTACATCTGCACAAGATTTTGTGTGTATGTGTTGGGGGTGGGGGAAAGAAACAAAAGTCTTTATTGATAAATAGCTTACGATGAAATAAATAGAGCAGTGGTTTGTTGAAGAATGAAAACTAGGGCAGAGGCTCGGTCTCTCTCCACCCCTGCCTCCGGCCCTAGGATACAGCCCTCTGGCTAGACACTTGGGATGAGGAGACTGTAATGGGCAGTCCAGCTTTTCCTGAGCCCTTGGGGGTCTCTGTCTTCCTGGACAGGTGTGCAGGCACCACCTTGGAGCCACTGTCCTTAGCAGCAGAAGCAGACTTAGCGTTTGGCCCCTGCCCAGCCCCCTAGGCAGCTGCCCTTTAGGAGCCTTGGCCTTGGCCTGCCACCTTCTGGTTGAGGAAGCAGCACCATTCTTGACCTTGCTGACAGTGGGTTTTGAACTCTTACTCCCAGCTTTGGTTTTCCTGTGGTCCTCAGCATCTCCTTGGCTGCTCCTGCTGCCTTTGGCCTTTGCCTTCCTACTGAGCCTGCTGGCACTGGAAGGGGCCTGTGTGGCCTTGTCTGGCTTGGGGGTGCCTTCCTAGCCTCGCCCGGCTGTGGCCTGGTGTCCTTGGCCATGCCGCCTTGCTTGTGGGCCTTCTCTGTGGCTGCACCTGGCTTGGGAGGAGCCTTCTGCACCTCTGCTGGCCCCTTGGCTGCCTTCTTCACCTTGCCCGCGTTGGGAGGATCCTCCTTGGCCTCACTTGGCTTCTTGGGACCCTTCCCCTTGGCCTCTCCCGCTCTCCTGGGGACCGTCGGGGGGCCATCTTCCTGGGCTGGATTTTCCTCTTGCGCTTGGGATCTAATTTGAAGCTGCCAGTGGCCCCCCTGGCTTTGGAGTTGAGGGGTCTGGCGAGGAGGCTGCGACACATGCCAGTGGCCAGCGCCTGCTTCAGCAGGTACCTGAAGCGGTGGACGTCCAATGTTGGGTACTTGTACAGGATGTAGAGCTTGATGGCCACCGCCGATGTGCCCCAGCACTGCTCCCCCACCTGCAGAGCCTCTACCACCCTGTGGGGGGTGGGGGAGCTGGGAGGAGGGGAGGACGGTGAGGGGGTAGGAGGCGGCACCCCACCGGGAAGCTGCTGCAGCTCAGGTCTGGCTTTTCAGATTCAGGAGAATCTGGCTTTTCAGATTCAGGAGACCTGGATGATCCTGCTATGGAAGTCAGAAGGAGGGTGAGGTGCCGCTGGTAACGCTCCCGGGAGGGGAGGCATCTGGAGTTTTATCTTTCAGTTATGGTAAGGACTTCCTCAGTTTAATTATTTTAATTTTTTATTTTTTGAGACAGCGTCTTGCTGTGTTGCTCAGGCTGGAGTGCAATGGCACTATCACGGCTCACTGCAGCCTCAACCTCCTGGGCTCAAGTGATCCTTCCACCTCAGTCTTCTGAGTAGCTGGGATTACAGGAATGTGCCACCACAGCCAGGTAATTTTTAAAATTTGAAGTACGGATGAGGTCTTCCTAGGTTGCCTAGTCTGGTCTTGAACTCCTGGGCTCAAGCAATCCTCCTGCCCCGGCCTCCCAAAATGTTGGGATTACAGTGCACCCCACCAGGAATTCTTTATCACATAATTTAGTCTATTAAATAGATGCCTACTCGTGGCCCCCTAAAACAGTAGCCTTTATACATGGGGTGGCCATATAATTTATCGTCCAAACCGGAGGCATAGACATTAACAAGGATTGACCCAGGCAAGCCCTACTTCTAGGGCCCCTCTGCTGTGAGTGAACATCGTCCTCACAGCTGTACACACTAGGGCCCCCTTTCCCATTGGATAACTGTACATAAAGTGACAGAGGACAATTAAAAGCAGCACATCTCTAACGACAAAGTAACACAGACCCAAATAAAGACCTCAAGGCTGAAGAGCTGCAGAATAGAGCACTCATTTGCCCTGGGCTTTAAGGAGGTGTATTCTTCAAAGACTTTGTTCTAAGACACTACTTAAATAACTGCTTTCATTAGATTAGCACAGCAAATTGATTCAAATAAATGTCTTCCAAGATTTGCACATAAATGAAAACAGGATCACAATCACCCCCTTGTAAGAGGTTTTGGGACGGCTGTGGGTTTTTAATCAATATATCTGCCTTTTTCTTCTCAGTGCCATTGGAAAATAAAGTAACTACTATCAATTTGACTTGTTCTGCATCTTGATCTCATAAGTCCTGATATTGACCGCGTTAAAAGTGACAGCTAAAGTTTTCCTTACACACATGAAAAATCGTATTGATAACCTATTTGCCTGAATACAATTCAGCTCATTTTCCATTATTTGCGGCATCAAAAAGAAGAGGAATCAGCCTATGTGCATTAGGCACTTGTACCCTGCGGTGAATATTTATTCCAGACTTTCTTAGCCTTAATTTCCCCCTTTTTCCACAACTGTATTCATGTGGCAGTCCAGCCCGCTGATGTCCTCCATCTATATGGTCTGGGTAGGACTCCACTGCTGGGGCAAAGCCCTCAACCTCTGCAGAAGCCACTTAACACAGATTTCCTCCAGCCGTGCTAATTGGGCAAATCAGAGCTCATTTTGAAACTTTTTGTTCAACAACTGGGGAAGGGGAGTTTTTTGGTTGCTGGACTTGAACTTGAAACTGCGTAAACCACCAAGTATACAGTCATCTTGTCACCCAAGAAGGACCCCAATACACAGAGGCAAGAAGAAAAAGGCAGACCTGAGGAATGAAAAGAAACCAGATCCTGAAGTCACTGTTTAGCCCTAAGCAAGATGCTCTTGAAGTCAGTCCTACCCGTGTACCTTTTAGTAACCTGAACCCATATGTAAGAAAAAATATATATATTCTATATATGCATATATATAATACCCTAATTCCACTTAAATTTGGGTTTGTAACTTATTATCAAAATAGCACTAACAGATACATGCATCCCGTGGCAGTGCTTTTCAAACTTTTTGACGGCTAAGAATCACATTTTATACTGCAACCCAGAATGCACATAGGAGTGACTCAAAGTTTCATGAAATTACAGAACTCTTAGAACATATGATGATGCTGACACTTGTTGTCTTGTTATACCTAAAAAAAATACTGGTAGTAACCCACTAAATGGATTTTATGACCTTCATATTGAAAAAACACTGTCTTACGAGATTAGGTTAAAAATTGATTTCACCAGGAAGAATGAGATAAGAAATGACATGATAATTTCAGTAAATCCAGTCATTGGGGAGAATAAGAGATTTGGCCTCTAAATTACCTAGAGGGTTTATCAAACATCTGGCAACAGAAAATTGTTATCTTACCACTTCTCTCTAACTGCCCATGGCACATATTTGTCAGAAGAGGAGAAAAAAAAACATTTTACTGGCTTAGAAATACATGAATTATCCCCCCAGAATCTTCCATCTAAAACAAAATCACAACCACATCTAACAACCACATACGTAAGTAAAGGAAGATACATGTAAGACCTGCTGATGCGCTGAGTACATTATTTATCTATAGGCTGATAGTCATTTCAGTGAGCCTCAGCAGTCCCGAACATATACAAATAGTGCATTCATGATACGATCAGATCTCTGGGGCAGATTTAAAGGGAGAAATAGAAAGATCACTTGCAGTATAAGCCTCAAACCTTCACTTATGTGTGTAAGATAACTATGAAGATTTCCTGCTAGACAATTACTGCAGGCTGGATAAGGCAGGGTATTTTTAACTGTTTTCCATGTACCCTATTTGTATTGTAAGTTAGCCAAAACTTTCTTTTTGTCTGCTCAAAGCATGCAGAGTCTTGATTAAATCTGTGGAATCAAATGGAGAACTAGGATTCTCAGGCTTGCTGAAACTAGAGGCCAGTGACAATAAACATTACTGAGAAAACTTCAGCTGATTTGACACTTGGGAGTGGCTATGAAGTTAACTCCTCCCACGCTTTTCTAGATTAGGCTCAAATGCAACCATCTGCCTGTTTGAGAAACCCATTCACTTTTCTGCCACTAACATGGAAAGTTATTAATTTCAAAACAAAGTGAAGTTTAATACAGGAAAACAGGATCGTGATCACCATGATCACTTGCAGGGGAAAGATCTTCTGAGAACTTTCCCATGGATAATGAAAATTAAACCTTAAAATACGGTATTTAGGTAATTTCTTCATGTTCCAGCACCATATTGTTTAAATGCATTCCACCTGTATTTCTGAATTTAAGCAAATAAAATGTTTGATTAATATTACTTGCAGATGTCACAAACAAGTGATTAAACTTCTACCATTCAATAAGTCCTTGGAGTTGTCTAAATTTTTCTCACCCTTTTAGGAAATGTAAGCACAGTTCAAAAGGGGTGTGTGTGTGGGAGTGTGTGTGTGTTACTTTTTATTACAACATTTTCAGATTACAAAAAGAAAGAAATGGCCGGGCGCGGTGGTTCACGCCTGTAATCCCAGCACTTTGGGACGCCGAGGCGAGTGGTGGATCGTTTGAAGTCAGGAGTTCAAGCCCAGCCCGGCCAACATGGTGAAACCCCGTCTCTACTAAAAATACAAAAATTAGCCGGGCGTAGTGGCACATGCCTGTAATCCCAGCTACAAGGGAGGCTGAGGGAAGAGAATCGCTTGAGCCTAGGAGGCAGAGGTTGCGGTGAGGCGCGATTGAGCCACTGCAGTCCAGTCTAGGTGACAGAGTTCGGGGAAAAAAAAAAAAGAAGAAGAATTGTAGCAACACCAATACATCCACCACCTGTCTTGTGACAATTTAGAGACAAAAATACATAGAGTGCCTACTGAGTGTCAGTCTCTCTTAAACATCATCTTTTTAAATTTATTAAAAATATATGGGCCGGGCGCGGTGGCTCACACCTGTAATCCCAGCACTTTGGGAGTCCGAGGCGGGCAGATCACAAGGTCAGGAGATCGAGACCAGCCTGGCTAATGCGGTGGAACCCCGTCTTTACTAAAAATACAAAAAATTAGCCAGGCATGGTGGCGTGTGCCTGTAATCCCAGCTACTCGGGAGGCTGAGGCAGGAGACTCGCTTGAACCCGGGAGACGGAGGTTGCAGCGAGCCGAGATCGGGCACTTGCACTCCAGCCTGGGCGACAGAGACTCTGTCTCAAAAAAAAAATATACATATATATGTGTGTATATATACATATATGTGTGTGTATATATACATATACATATGTGTGTATATATGCATATATATGTGTATATATACATATATATGGTGGTTATTATTGTTATTATTTTCTTCATCTGCATTAACACCACCATTGCAGCACATCCCTTTCGGAGGCACTGTCTTGTTAAGAGCCTGGCACCTGAAATTAGATCTTATATAGACCACAGATTACTGGTGGGACTTCCGGTAAGTTACTTAATCTCTCTCTAGGGCTAGGTTTACCACTTCATGGATTACGGATGATGCCCCAAAAGTGCCTACCAGGATGCCTGGCACACAGTAAGCTCTCTAAACCACCATTCTTCACAGCACGTGTATGACAGATGAAAGTGCGTCTTGGTGAGGTTAAGTAAGGCGAAGCTGCTTTTCCTCCCCTCTAGACATTTGATTTGGAAACCTCACAGATCCATTCCCTTTAGGACGGGAAACAGCACGTTGGGGATCGCGCTATAATCTTGTACACATCTTCCGACTTGGCTAGTAAGTTTCTAGGGGCGCCACTGCCTAATCTCCAAGCATCAACCAGCTTTCCGGAAAGACTGCTGCTATCAGCACCCTAAGGTCTTTTTTCCCGAAAGGCCCTGCCTCTAGTCGCAGCCGTCTGGGTACCAGCAAATACACCAAATCAGTTCGCGAAGTTCAGAGGACTTGGCTCTGGTATGTTTACAAGTCCTAACAGATCGCAGGAATGTTCAGGATAATTATTACTCCACCCAGGAGCGCCCAGCCCAACCCTCTCACATCTGGAAGGAAGCGGCCACACAAAGGAGAGCGAGAGAGAGAGACCTCCTCCCGCGGCTGCTTTCTCAGGCCGGAGAAGATTTAATACACGTCTCACCCCTTTTGTGAACAAGAGCAGGCACTGTTCAGTATCTTTCAAAGCACAGGACATCCAATGCAAGGGAAGAGTTTGTCCTCTACTCCAAACGAAATGGCACTTCTCAAAGTAGGAGCTAAAGATTATATTTATTTTTTCCTCCCCAGATGAAAATGAAAAGTGAAATACTCCACAAAATAAGAAGCGATTCACATGCACACTGCCTCTCCAACATAGGAGCGGCTAGGATCTGACACACCTATTTGAAAAGCGCAGCCAAACCAAACCCTTAGTGTCCGCTGCTAACTCCAGGGATTTCCCCCCACTCTTTTCGCTGCCTTTTGGAAGTACCTCTGGGGGCCGGATCTGGGCTTCATCAGCTCTTCTCCCGACCTCCCACGAACGCGCGGCAACCAAAGCACTAGGTCCCCGGCGGCGCATTTACAAACCCCACCAACGCCAACGCCTCGAAACCGCCAAACTTCCTGTCTCCATACCACCAAAGCGACCAAAGAGCCGTGCCAAGTGCCCCAGGGACTCCAGCGGAGGCTGCACCAGACCCTGAACCCCAGGGCGGGGTTTTCTACTCTCCCAAGCTCTGGGGATCCGCACCTCCGCTGGGGGTCTCCAAACGTGCGCGCTGCGCCCGGGGCGCACCGGGCGCGCCTGTGGCCGCGTCTTGCGGCCGCGCCCTGGCAGCACGCTTGGGGAGCCTGGGGCGGTCGCCCACCTACCTGCTCAGCCGCCTCCTCCCTGCGGCGCTCCGGGGCTGTAGACCGCTACTTTATTGTCTCGGCTGCGCACCGCGCGGGACCTGGAGACCCGGCTCTGCGCCAGTCCTGCAAGTCCGCTCTGCGCTGTGCCTTTCTCGGCGGCAGCTGCCTTCCTCTTCTTCCTCTTCCTCTCTGTCCAAGCTCCAGTTCAGCACGTGAGCCACGCAGCCCGACTCCCGGGCTCTCTGGGCAGCCAGCGCCTGCCGCATCCCCCGGCCCGGGTCTGCAGGTCGCCCCCGCCACCGCCGCTCGCCGTGCGTCCTCGCTTTGATCCACACTTACAGCTGTGCCCCGGGCCGCCTTTCTCGCGTCCTTCGGTCCTGCCTGCCTCCTTTCGCTGTCAGCCGGGGCTTTCGGCTCCCTCTCTCCCCAGCTGCCCCCGCCCGCCGCCTCTCCGGGGGCTGGGGCGGCCGCTGCCAATGAGGCTCGGCTGATGCGCTGTTCCGGCCCAGTCATTGTATCGGGAGGGGAGGAAGAGGAGGGGGAGAGGGAGGAAGGGAGGGGGCGCCCTCGGCCCCAGCCGCGCGCGGCTGCGGGCTGGGCTAGCCTTCCCCGACAGAGAAAGGGCGCCGGTGCCAGGAGGAGGGGAAAGAGGGGGTCACCAGCCCGCGCCTCTCCATCGCTCCCTCTGACTCCTCCAAGCGCTGGGCGGGACTTGATTCTGCCTCCCCAGCTTCAGGCATCCCAGGACCTGAATGCTGTTAGAATAAAGGGTATGAGGCACCGGTGGCTGAGGGAGGCGCAGAATGCACCCAGCCACCCGAGAGGGGCTGGCGAAATGACTTCTGAGATCCCCGCAAATCTGAAGCCATTGCACGTGAAAGAAAGAAAGGAAAAGAAAAAAAAAAAGGCGAGCCTATCCCATACCAGGCATTTATTCTTAAGAACAATTTTTGTTTTATTATGCGTTCCTCACAGGAAACTAGGGAGGCTCAGAGAGGTTAGCTCAAAATAGCTGATGAGTGACAGGGCAGAGATTCCAACTTGATCTGGTGCTGAGTGTAACACAGCAAATGGGAGAGGAAGGAGAGGAAAGGAGGATTCTTCATTAACGACTTCCTATTGAGAGTTTTTCTATTCTCTTCGAATGAGTTGACAAGGAGAGCACCAAAGGTGCTCTGACAGGGCTGGGAGAAAATACTTCCCAAACAGCCTTAAATATATGTCCCGTGACCAGACTTCACTCCTCTACCTACCATGAATTAATTTTTCTCTACACACTATGAATTAATTTATTTTAAAAAAGCAAATCCATTTTTAAAAATAATTCTCACAACTACACAATCACATAGCTTTGGATTTTTGTTGAAAATTAAATTGATTTATCCAATGTCAATATTTTAAAGACTCCACAGTTTCAGTGACCCTGGTTTTGGCCTTTCTTCCTCCTTCTCCTCCGTCTTCCCCTCCTCCTCCTCCTTCCCCTACCCCTCTTTCTCCGCCTTCCTCCCTTTTTTTTTGACAGGTCACCAGTCTAGAAAAAGAATGGGAGCACTGGGCATCTTGATTTCGCAGGCCCTGGTGTGGCTGCTACTGACATGAGGGAGCAAGTAGCAAGCAAGATCTGAAGTAGTAAAGGCTCAAGATGGCATGATGTGGAATATTGTATGTGTGCAGAATGAGGTTTAATTACATTTGCTTCTGATGTCGAATGGATTGTTTGCTTTTAATTAAATAGAATATATTGAATGAATAGCTAACATTTATTGAGTGGTAATTACATGCCCTGCCTCCACCCCCTCCCCCCAAGACTTGAGCTAAATAAGCACTTCACTTGGCATCATCTCATTGCATTCTCCTGGGAGAATGGGAGTGGACTGAAAGCCCCCTGGGGCCAGGGTCTACCTTTGCCTTGTTCAGCATAAGGCACATAGCAATAGCTATTCTGTGTCAGTTGAGTTAAGGGAGACCTGTTTTACTAAGGAGGAACCTGAGGCTCTGAGAGGTTAGTTGACCTGCCCAATAGTATGAAACTGGAAAGTGGCAGTGCCTATCTATAAATGCAGGTGTGGTAACTCCCTACCCATTGCACAATAACAATCTATTCAACAGGTACTGGAGCATAAGGACCCCAGGTAGGGGAGTGATGCAGTGAATAATGGTTTGCCCAGTGCTCACAAATGCCACAATTTCTCCAGAGAGAAAATAAATACATGTAGCACAGTTGTTAGAGAACACTACAGAGTGTAAGGCAAAATGGAACAATGCAGGTAAGATGTACAACACAAGGCTGGGCATCTAAGAAGTGTTTGGCATTTATTACGTTTGGGGAAAAAACTGGATACAGACTATTACACAAAAATGCAACATAAGAGATGTCAGAAAGGTCCATCTGTATGGGTGAGAGTAGTCCAGAAGAATTTCCTTGAAGATGTGGGATATTTACCGGATTTTCTTGGAGCAAAGGGGCTCTGGCTTAAAAATGGGGGCTCTAGGGTTGTTCTATCTGGGTTTGAAGCCCAGCTTTTCAAAATACTCAGCTTTTCTAGACTTCATTTGCTTTTTCTGTTAAACAGGGTTAATAATAATGCATTACTTATAGGGTTATTATAAGGATTAAATTAGTCAATATATGGAAAGCATTTGGAATAGTGCCTCATGCATGATAAATGCTCAATAAATACTAGCTATTATTATTAAAGGAGGGAGACTGCTTTCTTTCCAACTTCAATCTTGTGAAAAATAAATATTTATGGAGTATTTATGGAAAACAGCAAAATTAAAACCACAACACAATTGAACCTACAAAACTTTTTTCCTTTATTTTATCGTAATACAGAATTATCAACCTGGCTGCATATTAGAGTTCTGGGGGCTGTTTTTGTTTATTTGTTTGTTATTTTGTTATTTGTTTGTTTGTTTTCAATACAGGAAGCAATTATATTAGAATCTCTGGGGGGTGGAGTTTGGGCATCAGGATTTTCTTAAAGCTTTGTAGGTGAAATCATTGTACAGTAAAGATTGGAACCACTGAAATGTCCATAGGATGTCCATAGGAACTACCTGAAACCTACTCATGGACTACCTATTTGGATTCTGTATTATATATTATAGACTTGGCTGGGGTAACCACATCCAGAGGGAAAACAACACTTACTCTTTTGTGCGACTAGCAAATACCTAACTCTAGGATAGGTACTATGCAAAAAAAAAAAAAAAAATTAAAAAAAAATTTTTAAAAAAACAACCAAACAAAAATACTGCAACAAACAAGATAAAAGAAATGAGTCTTGCTATTCAGAAGCTCATAATTTAGTTGTTGTGATGAGACAAATATATATGGACAAAGTGACAGCAAGGAGCATGAAGAGGAAACAATTCTGTCTTGAAATATAGAATTTCCAGGTGAAAACTCAGGACCTACCAACTGCTGTATATATAATAAAATGGTTTTGATGCAAGAGGGTGTTAGAAATTCCCCAGATCCCCATTTCAAGCCCTCAGTCTTATACAGTATGAAGGAGTGTGACTTGAGATTCAGCTATTGAATTAATAAGAACATGTATCATAAATATTTTATTTTCTAAATTTAAAGTTATTTATTTATCTGTACTAAGTATAGATATATGCTCATGGGAGTTTTTTTTGTTTTGTTTTGTTTTTTTTAAGATGAGATCTCGCTCTGTCACCCAGGCTGGAGTGCAGTGGCACCATCTCAGCTCACTGCAGCCTTCATCTCCTGGGTTCATGCAATTCTCCCACCTCAGCCTCCCAAGTAGCTGGGATTACAGGGGTGCGCCACCTCGCCCAGCTAATTTTTGCATTTTTAGTACAGATGGGGTTTCACCATGTTGGCCAGACTGGTCTCCAACTCCTGATCTCAGGTAATCCACCCACCTTGGCCTCCCAAAGTGCTGGGATCACAGGCGTGAGCCACCGCACCCCGCTGAGAAGTTTTTGACAATATAAAGAATACATAAAGTAGAAATGAAAAATTACTTGCAAGTTCACTACCCTAAATGAGTACCTTTGACATACATAGTCCAAACTTTTTAAAATGTACATGCAAACACAAAACATACAAATCAGCTATTATATTAATATGCCATAATGTATTCACCCAAGCCAATTAGTTATCTTTGATTTTTATTTTTCTTTTATGTACAATTTTAAAACCAAGGTTAAAAGGAGGTCATATGATTCCTACAGCACTATCGTTTTCTTCAGAGTGTTTCTGCCTTTCAAAGATTTCCTGCTGGTTATTCAAATTTGAGACAAGAGCATATATACTGCTTGCATATTTTATAGCTAAAGGATTGTGAGTGGGCAGACGTTCATTAATTTGTAACAAGAAGCCGTGCTCATGTCCATTAAGTGTTTTGTACATGTGGTCTCATTTGATTAGTGACCCTGTGAAGTAATCATCACCCTTTTTTGCTCCATTCTACACATGAGAAAATTAACCCAGGCAGGTGAAATAACTTGCTCATGGTCCTATAACTATCAAGTCAGTAGCTACAATTTGATCCCAGGTCTGTTTGACCCAGAGGGAATGAAGGTCTAGCCCACCATGACAGGAGACACATGGTACTTTTGTTGTGAATGTAATGACTGGGGTAGATCTCAGTGATTTCTGGATTTTCAATAGACTAAAAAAATTGAATCACAATGACATTGGACACATAAAGGAAACCATACTTGTTGCTACTCAGGGGCATCATGTTTTCTTTCTAAAGCACTCTCTAGATAACTAAGAACTGCTAATGAGAATAACAGCCACCCATTGATATACTTCAAGATATTTTTGCTACTTCTTAAAGAGTATCATTGCAGCATATATTTCTGTGTAAGCCCTAGATATACTCTGCACCTTGAAGACACAACACATTGTAATCAACAAAAAGGAGAACCGTTACTTCATGCCTCCATGGGATGTTCATCATCACTGATGCCTTATCTTTCTATTCAACCCCAGGGCCTTGAGATGAAATTAAAGCTTTCCTTTCACTAACCTAACCAAGGCTGATGTGTTTTATGCTCAAACGTAGCACAGAATTATTAGGTGGTTATCTCCAATCTTTGAATATGTAAATAAACATAAAATAAGTGCTTTGCTTTAAGTGTACTAATTATGATACCCTGAAATTAAAACAAAATAAGGAAACTTAAATAATTATATTTAAACATAAACAGAAAGATCATTGGTTAAATCACAGGAAATTGTCTTTCTGTGGATTATAGGTCAAATATTGGCAACTTCATGGGGTTGAACATAACATGAAGCTGTTGCTGATTTAGCTGTGACTATGAACATGTGGCATGAGGCTAACTCTGGTTGCACTTGCTTCCAGATTATGGAGGTAATGTAATTGAATAAGAACCCTGTGATCATGCATACATAACTGTCTTTCGAGGGCACACCAATAAGCACTTCTTACATGTGAAAATGCTTTTTAATAATGTTCTTTTGGCACTTAGCCGGCTAAAATGCCTTGGCGAGAGGCCAGTGCCACAGTCCAGCTCCATCGTGGATAGCCTGAGGGTTGGCAGTCCAGTGGAATCTTAAATCAGAGTATTCAGAGACTATCAATTTTCCTTCCAAAAAGCAAGGATACTCCACGGGAAATAAAACAAATGTTCCTTTTTTTTTTTTTTTTTTTTTTTTTGTAACCATGTTACCTAATCACAAGGATCCCAAACTGATTAGAGTAAATAATTTGGTAATTACATTGGGAAAGACTCCTTTTCACTGGAGAGGTTGCAAACTGGCATGGGTTTTCATTTGTATAGTGTTTTCTAAGTTGCTAGTGATTAAAAAATGGAGATTTCAACATAAACATCTGGATTAGTGTGTGGGTGTGCCTGAGTGTATTTAGAGGGAAGATTCCAAATGCAACCTACACCATTTGATGTTGTTCCATTATTTCTAAAAATAGATTTTAAAAATGTCACTCTGGATGTGCCAATTTTCTAGAAATATAACTCCCTTTAAAAATTAGGCCCCTTTTTCATTATTCTAGGATTGTTTCATCAAAATGCATTATTTTCTTTAAAAATGAATAAAACAGGGAAACAAAAGTCCCATGAGTTCATCAGGGTTTTCCTTTCAACTCCAGACCTGAATAGAAGAGCTCTTCCAGTTTGATTGCGGACTTTGCACAGTTTTCTTATGCCTGCTTCAGTTTAGGTATTCTGTTGACTTTCTGTAACACCTTTTTCTCTTAGTATCAAGAAATTATAAAACTCGAAGGAATTTAGAAAACTTTTGGTCTGAGGGTTACAAGTTCAAATGCTTAGGTCAGGCAACAACTCATGTGCAGAGGGTCAGATGTATGTCAACAGGGAATAGCGGAGACTATGGCAGTTGGAGAGCATGTGCCCTGTCTACAGGCCCGCCTGCCCCCGCTCAGTAACAACCTATTGTTGAGATAGCAGTGTTGCCAGAATTGCTTTTCAAGAGAGGCCAGAAATGTGGATTTTTTATGAATATCTCTTGATTATAAAACGTTGACAGCTAATTTGAAGCCGTTTTTAAATACTTAGCCAAACAAAACCATATCTACTGGCCCCATATAACTTAAGAGCCTCCAGTTTGTGGCTGCTGATAGATTCCAACCTCTTCATTGTGCAGATCAGGAAACTGAGGTCCAGAGAGTGAATGTGATTTGCCTAAGAGTAAAAAGTAATAGTACAGGAAGTAGAACCTTGTCTGCTTGGCTTCTGTCCTAGGGCTTTTCCAATACAAACATCTGCTTCTATTTTCTTGCTAAGATTTAAATGATGTTCCTAATTACATGATTTCAAACATTGTACATTGTTAAGAAAATAACAATATTCATTGGCTTTGGAGCACACAATTTACAATAAGTGGTTTTTCAGCCACACGATCACATAGTCTAAATTGCTCCTAACATTTATAAGGCCAGCATAATTCTACTTCCATTCATCTACTAAGTAAACTTTATTAATCTCTACTTCCCTACACTTCTTCTCCCTTCAACTGGTTACTAAATCTGGCCAAATTTGGAGAAAAAGTAAAATATTTAAGAAGAACCAGGTTGACTACTCTACCATGAATAAGAACTAGGTGGGGAGAAAAAGAAAAATACACTTGTGAACCAGTGACTGTAAAAACTAAGCCATGCATATATAATGTTTCAGGGCAGTTTGCTTATTTTGCCAAAGCAAACAAAATACACAGTAAACTTGTAAGAACCTCGGCACACTTCAGCGAAGGAGTGGAGATAATTTTTCTAAGAGTTTCAGTAACTGAAAACTTCCATTATATGTCTGAGATTGTTTTTATTTTTTCTTTTTCAGAAAAATTTAAAAACAGAATAGTTCAGAATAGATGATAACAAACTTCCCTCCAGCTACTACTCAGGATTGTCCATTGTCCTTTGTTTTTCATCGGACAAAATAAAAAACTTTACAGAAAAGCTGAAGTTCTCTTTGTTCCTTACTACTAACTTAATTCTTATTTCCAACTCCCCAGAAGTAACCATTATCATGAAGTTTGTATCGATGCTTCCAAATTTTTGCATGGCTATACATACCCATGAATATGATATAGCTTTGTTACTTACATTTTTTAATTTACATACATGATATCCTACTATATGTAACATACCAGAGCCTGTGTGTTTCCTCTAATAACAGCCTGTCAAAAATCTGTCCATCTGACCTAAATCAGATCAAGTAAAAAAATAAAATAAAATCAGGAAATAAATAAATAAAAATTAAAAATCTATCCAAGTTGACGAATATGGACCTAGTTCATTCCTTTTAGCCACTTTATGATATTTTATATCTTATTTGTGTATGTCGGTAGATGGCTACTAGGCCATTTTCAATATATGAGTCATTTTATTTTAAAATATTTAAAGTAGGAACTAATTTTCCAGAAAAGATTGACAATCAGTATTAAGCCAGTAGTTTATTACGCTATCCAAAGGGTAAGGAGAAAGATATTGTATACTTTCTTCTAGACCCAGGACTCCTGACCCTCTAGTATGTCAGACAGTTCATTGGTCCCATTGTATGGAAAATTTGTTATGAATGACATTTTTCTGAAGGGAGGGTTGATAGCTCTTATGAGATTAAAATCTGTCTGTGCCAACCCCTAAAATAAAGAATAGCTATTTTTAAATATCTTCCACTCACCATGGGAAGTAATCATAGTGATTACTTCTGCAGTTCTGCTTTCTTCCACGATTTTTGAATGAATTGCCATCTTTTATTGTGGCTTACAATTAAATTAAATTCAACAGTTAAGCAATGAAAATGCACTGAATATCAGTAGCTGGGACAAGTGCCAGTAGCAAGGACACAAACAAGTCAAGAATAGCCCTGTGTTTCACTAACACAAAAGTCTGGTGAGAAAGGTAATGTCAAAGCCAATGTAGAGTTTCTCAAAGGGATGTCTCTATTGACACTTTTACTGGATAATGATTTTTGCTGTGGGGGCTGTCCTATGCATGATGGGATGTTTCACAGCACCCCTGGCCTCTGCCTACTAGATGCAGTAGCCTCTACTCAGAAGTTGTGACAACCAAAAATATCTCCAAGCTCTCTCCAATGTTTCCCAGGAGGCAAATCTACCCAGCTCAGAACCGCTGGCTTAATGTGATGAGCAATGCCAAAGAGAAGTATGGGTATCAGTCTGTAAAATGCTTCCTTGGATGAGCAATCTGTGCAAAACAGAGGCATGAGTTCATGCAGGGGAAGAAACACTGATTGGAGTACTCACAGAAGGATGTACTTGTCTTGGCAGTGCCACAAATTATTTTATGACCTTGGTCAAGTTATTCAATTTCTGTACAACAGGATGGTTGGATAAATCTAGCTCTAAAATTCTACAGTATCCTTGAAATCTGAGTCCTTGGTGAATTATCAGAAAGGGTGTGAGGGACTAGTATTTGGAAGCTGCTGCTATTTTGGGAAAAATAAACACAGAAAAGTGCTCTGCTAAGTATAGTATGTCATCCAAAGCAACCTTTTTATTAGAAAACATAGCTTCTGGATACATTTGCCACATTGCTTCTTTTTAAATGATCTTGCCAATTGCTTTCCTCATTATAAAGCAATCTTGTAGACTCTATTAACAGGAATTGCTGGCTGTTTATCTCTCTTGTAAATTTGTTCTTCAAGAAAGGGGGCCAGATTTATAATCAACGACATTTTAAGAGTTCATTCTCTTAGCCACAGAACACATATGACCAATGAAAGCTTCTCTAGACAACTCAACCATTGTGACCTTGGGTGAATTGTCCTGAAAGATACAGTAATGCCAGTTCCACTAACAATATATCTTTGATTTCTGCTGTGTCAATGGTGATACGGGCACAAGTTCATTTGTGCCTAAATGAATACCAGAAACAGGAATCATTAAAGCAACTGCTTAATAGCTCTGGCTTTTAGTTCTCAATCTTACCAGGATTCCAAGCGAACAGAAAGGAGATTTGGCACTGGACATTCTCAAACTCTCCCCTGTGGTAACTTATGTATATGCTGCCATGCTATCCCTGCCTGAAAGTCATTTCCCTCAGGTCTTTGCTTGGCTGACTCTTTCTTTTCATTTAGGGACCAGCAAAAGATCACTTCTTCAGAAAGCATTGCCCTGCCCACCCTAAAGAAAGTAACCCTCCACGTTGTCTACCTTAATTGTTTAGCTTTTTATCGACTGCCTTCCCTTACCATAAGATAAGCTCCATACACATCAGGGCCTTTTTAGACTATTGCTTATTGCTATATCATCAGCACCTGGAACAGAATTGGCACCCAGTAGAGATTCACTAAGTACTTCTTGGAATTAAATGCTGCCCCTTCCCTCTTTGCTTAGCTAACTCCTATTAATCACTGGGACCTCAGTTCAGATAGCATGGCCTTAGGAAAATCTTTCCTGGTGATCCAAGGCCTGTCAAATCACCCAATACACTCTGAATAACAGCATACCAAATACACTCTGGATAATAGCATAAATCTCTTCCTCCTCTTGACATTTTCTTGGTTCTCATTCAGGGATAACTTTGTCTCCCAGGGAACATTTGACAGTATCTGGAGAAATGTTGGTGGACACAATTGGGGAGGAGGGGTGCAGTGGTTACTACTGTCACCCAGTGGGTAGAGGCCAGAGACGCTGTCATAGGTACGATAATGCACACAAGGACCTCTCAACAACAAAGAATTATCCAGCCCCACGTGTCAGTACTGCTGAAGTTGAGAAGCCCTACCCTAAACAGATTGGCAATTTTATACTCATTTGTGTAATTCTTTGCTTAATGTCTGTCTCCCCTACTAGACTAAAAAATAATGACTAGAACTTAGGATTTAAAATCCATGAAACTTTATCCAGCCACTCAACTATTAGGACCACCAGGCAGCTCACTTAGCTGTTGGCTTTGCCAGTTTCTAGATGGAGTTAATAATGACTTACATTAGAAATAGTTCAAATATTAGTTCTGTTTGGTAGGAATAAAGCACAGTGGATATTTAACCATTTAACCATGCGTAATGAAATCCAAGAAACAAATCCCCAAATGCAAAGAGTGAAGTACTGGAGAATATTCAAGTATTAATATACAAAATACTCAACTGTAGGAACACATGAAAGAATGTTGCTGTGGCCTTATAAGTAGGACCTATGGCTTTGGGTAATGGTGGGGTAGAAAGTAAATTGACTCTATAAACACCTGAGACAAAATATGTATAAAAACAGCAACTAGGCGTCCTCTCCATTTGAGAGAAGAATAAAGTTCAATAAGGAAGGAGATTGAATATTCACATACACCTAGGATGAAGAAACATTTGTGCACTGGTCATAAGAAAGCTTTATTAGAAAATGGCAGCTCTTTGATACCGGTAATGAGAGGCAAAAGCTTCTTCCCCTTAAACTAATATTTGATGGGTCTAAAGAGGATGGTCTTGTTTATGTGTTATACCACTAAATGGATCAAAACAAAGTAAGTAATGTTCATGTGTCCTTAAGATTGCTTCCTAAATTTTCAATATGAATTCAAAATATCCAAGGATTCATTTTTTGATTCTATGCTTTTAATGAAAGGATTCTGTCTTAAGTTGCTGGAGGCCTGATGTAGCATAGACTGGTGGCCCTTGTACTTCACTGAAACATGTGCATCACCAAGAGATTGTAATACATGTTTTGAATTGGATTAAAAAAAAAAAGATTTAGTTGAATTCTCACTGCCTTTAAAGTTACCCACAAAGACCTCCTTACTGGCTTCCTTTAGGGATTCAAAAGGCTTAAAATTTCTGTCCTTCTTCACAAATGCAATAACGTGAAGTGAGAGACCGTAAGGAAACAGATGGTAAGAGAAACTTTGTTTATTTTCTTTTTATTTTTGATTTTAATCTTTTCAAGTTTCCAAGGACTTAAAACAGATGTTTGTGACCTGCTTTTATTTTTTTTCAAGCTAGTAAAGAAAAGCTGACCTCAATGTTTTAGGGAGAATTCTGTTTAATCAGTAGTTAAGATTTGATCTACTGAGTTCCCAGATAATTTTTTAATCATTCAGAATAAATCATGACATACATTTTTAAACAGTCATCTTTACTATGTGAACCTCTTCTGAAAGGAAGGACATTCTGTAAAAATGCACAGTTCTAGTCTTGAAGTAGACTTCAACTATTCACTTTAGTGCCAATTGCTAGAGAAGGCTCTATTTATAACCTCTAGAATCCAGATGACATCTTTTATCCTTTACAACTACACTTAAAGGAATGGGAATAAGAGTTTTCTTTTGACACTCACTCTCCCACCCCTGGACCTCAAACCTCTGGCTGCAATTTCCCGGGGATATTCCATCTCTTATCAGTGGTTCTCACCCAGGAACAAGTTTGTCCCCACAAGGCATTTGACAAAGCCTAGAGATATTTTTGCTTGTCTCAAGTGACTGGATGGTGCATGTGCTACTGACATTTAGTGGGAGGAGGCCAGAATGCTTCTAAACATTGTACAATGCATAGGGCAGACCTCCACAACAACAAAAAAAATTCAGCCAAATATCTCAAAAATACCAAGGTTGAGAATCCCTGATCTATGATTTTTATCCCTAGCATTAACGGAATCGAATGTGTTTGTGCGTGACAGACAGTTTTCAGTAGAGTATTTTTAAAACAAAATTAGTCTTTACTTTCTTATCTTTCAAGCGAGTTAAAATATTAATGGGAAAATCAATGATTTCCTCAATTAAGCCTCCCAGCATCAAGACCCCATTATTGACCTTTCAAAATAACTCTTCTATTTTGGTACCTGGGAAAACCATATAATTCTAGCTAGCGAAGATTCCACCGGAAGAGTTATCCAAGGAAATCCGGGGCTGGCACCCTCTCTGGGACTTCAGAGAAAAGGCTATTGATTTTCTGTAGTCTTTTATTTTTAAAAAACGAGTGACACACTGTTGTGGTAAGTTTTTATCCTATATAAAAATGCCAAAATAAGTAAGTGCTGTATCAGAGGTATCATTGAGGGCCCAATGTTCTTAGAGCTGTGCTGTCCCTAAATGTGTGGGCCAAAGGGAAGGAAGCCCAAGGCGCCTACCTTGTGGGGTTACCTAATAATGTTCTGCCTAGTGGATGTGTTCAATAAATGCGCACAGGCCAATTTTTCTCAGGTTAGATTTTCCCAGAAGCAGACTCTGAGTTGAGAATTGGGTTCTCTTGTGAAAAACTGCTGAGGGAATGGGGTAAGTAGGACAGGAAAGGGAACAAGGTCAGGCAAGGATGTCACCTCAAGTCAACCCCCAGCTGTAGCCTCACCTTCTGGGGAGCTCTGAAGCATAAACTACACCTCAGTTTACTTACCTGGAGACAAAGGAGCTGGGTTTTTATACTTTCACACCAGTCTGTCAGTGGCTTCTCTGGGTGATGGGAGGCCACTCTCAGGCACTTTTGGCTTTGCATCCAGAAAAGGGGCTCAATCCATCCTCTGAAGAGGGTCTCACAGGGGAGGATTCAGCAGTAGAGCAACGGACACTGGTGGTCAAACGGATCTGAGGGGGAATCTGCAGTTTCTACTGCTTCATAGTCTTAAAGTATGGCAGGGCATGCAGTTTATGGACTCTAAAACGTTCATTCATTCAGTCGATCATTCCTTCAACAAATACTTGTTGAATTTCCACTGTGCACCATGAAATGCAATGAACTGGAGATAAATGGTGCACACAAAGTGTGTACAGCAAACGGGCTATGGCAATCTAATGCTGGAGCCAGGAGTGAAGCCTGCTACAGGAGGGACATCTGTTCAGCCTGGGAGATATGATTCTGGAGGAGGCAACAGTGAGTTTGAGAATCAAAAGATAAGCCAGAGTTAGCCCTGTACAAATATCTAGAGGTCAGGGTTGGGTAGCAGAACAGTGAAGATTCTCCTACTCCTTCCTATGGACCAAGGTGGACAACATCCTGGATGACACTTTGGGAACTAAAAATAGTGGAAGAATAGGAAGCAAAATAATAGGGTGTGCTTAAACTGTGAGCCCTTAAGCAAATACTCATAGGCTCTTTCCTCTCTGGAGCCAGAGACATCATTGCAGTATTTTCTGGGGGCACCATTTTTTGGAACTTGTCCCAGCATGTGTACCAGTGAGGACCAGTCAGCTATTTGAGAGCTGTTAGCTTGAAGGGCTGGACTAGCTGGCACCATGGGTTTCCGTATTATTAGTGTGGAATATTGCCAGAGGTGCGATGTCTTAGGCAGAAATAAGAAGACAAATAGATTCCACCTAACCTGCCACTCTCAACTTACCAAATGAATGGTGTTTATGGGTACCTAGCACAGGAGCCAGGTCCTAAGGACTCTCTGCTAGGGCTGGCTAGTAACTCTCAGTCACTGAGTCCCAGGGGAGGGGTTGGAATGGCTGTGAACAGCAGGAGACACGGATGAGTTAGGAACAATGGCTTTTTACCAACTAGGATAGAAGTACAGTCATCCTTCAGTATCCATGGAGGATTCCATGACTCCCTGGGGATACCAAAATCCACAGATGCTCAAGTCCCCGATATAACATGGTATAGTATTTGCATATAATGTATGCTCATCCTTCCATATACAGTATTTAAAATTATCTTTAGATTACTTATAATACTTAATACAATGCAAATGCTATGCAAATAGTTGAATACTATGTTGTTTAGGGAGAATAATAACAAGGAGAAAAGTCTGTGCATGTTCATTACAGACACAACACCCATTTTTTTTCCCCGAATATTTTTGATTCTTGGTTGATTGAATTCGTTCATATGGAACCCACAGATATGGAGGGCCAATTGTGTTTCACTATATTTAAAACTAGCAGGCCCCGGGTACCAGCTGAATATTATGTGAATGAAGGGAGATGGATAAAACTTTGTTTGTTTGTTTTTAAGTTTTAAATTATGTAGTCATTTAATCCATACAATTATGTATGACATACAATTATGTATGACTTTTCCATTCCCTGCTTTGGATAGACATGGTTTCAGTGAATATTTTATTTTTCTCTTAACTATAAGAAAAGTCATAGGTGTAACAACCATGTTACATACATAATAACAACATGTACATGTAGCAGTAGTATTGCATACATAACATAAATGTAACAAAGAGGAACAATAGGGAGTGGTGGGAACTGTGGCAAACTGGAGAAGTGTGCCTGACCTAATGGGTGCCACTGCTACTCAGCTGAAGCCAACTGGGAACCATGTGGGAATGCAGGCCCACTATTGCCAACAGTTCTGATTTTTCAAGGGGAGCCAGAAACTCCAATTTTTAAAAGATTTCTCTCGATTTTGAAATGTTGACAGCCAATTCAAAAAAAATTTTTTAACACTATGTGAAACAAATAAAATATGTCTATGGGCCAGATTTGATTTATGGACCACCAGTTTCAAAGCTCTTTGTCTCTGAAGAGCTAAATTTGTGTCGGTCTTACTGCTCTTCCACCTCTCTCCCACCACCTGTTCTTTCAATTCCTAGAATTCCCATGGGCTGATGGACCAGAGTAGACAGTTCCCTGTAGTTGAGGCAATCCTTTGTTTCTTACAGTGATAGTTAGAGCTGACACAGGTGCCAGGGGACATTTTAGCTGTGTATTTGAATGGTGGAGATGATTTAAGTCTGTTTATGTTGACGTTCTTGAGAAGGATGGTCAGGGTTGGTGGAGGTTTCACAGCTAAGCTCAAGACAAGGACAGTCAGTTGTTTACTTCACAAAACTGGAAAACTTAGATTTGAAGTTCTCAGGAATGGTAAAGAAAAAGAAGCAACAAACAAAAACCCTCAAGTGACTGATAAATAGCAATCTAACTTCCTACCTACCTTGGTTTATCAACCTTTTCTATCAGATATTTCTCTCTGAAATAATGATAGGTCATCTCTGCTCTAGGTATGGGGACCACAACTTGCTTCAAAGTCAGCATTCAAAGAAACAAGAACTGAAATAAAATGGAATCACATCACATGTGTGCTGAATGTACTCAAATTCAACTATGTGACCTTGGCTAAAAGAGAAATACCCTTTAATTCATTCCTTCTCTTTTCCACCTTTCAAACTAGACTCTAGCCTCCACTGCTTCAGGACAAGAGAAGCCACAGCCAAATTGTAAAAAGAAACAAAGAAATTAATCCTTGGCTTTTGATCTTCCAGGAGTCTAAGCTCTGCTAATTTAAGGGCAGGTAACGAAACTTCAAGGGAAATTTTGAATACATGTTTTTTTTTTTTTTTCTTCTTTTCTGACTGTAAAAGCAGATTTCTTAGAAGATGAAATTTATTGATAATTATTAAAATAAGTATAGTCATAATAGCTATTATTTATTGAGTGCCTTCTACGTGTCAAGCACTGAGCTGAACAGATTAGTATTTAACACTCATAAATATTAGCTTCTTTAATCTTTCCAGCAATTCTACGGTTCCAGGCACTATAATTATTCCCATTTTACAGATGAGGAGACACAGGCCCACATATAATAACCAGCCTAAGGTCCCATGGCTATTAAGTGACAGAGTCAAGATTCAAACTCAATTCATCTGACTTAAAAGCTTATGTTCTTTAGTGGGAATATTAAGATTTATCCCCTTACCAGTGGTGGTGAAGATTCATTATTAGTTTAATAATAATAATTATAAGAAGTCCTTACTAAAAACAGTGTGCCAGGCAATGAACACATGAAGAAGTACAGTCCTGCTACCTGAGTCTTCAGTCAGATTGAAAAAACAGAGATCTAAATAAATGACTAAAGTCCAAAATGAGAGCTATGATAGAGGTATCCCAGAAGAAGAGCGCTGAGTTTCTTTCCCATGTGTATATTGTTGTCAATTCCAGCCCTCAGCCATTAGACCAGTTGGAATCTCCCAGTTAACTCCTCAAATTTCTGAGTACAGAATATTCATTGGTGGCCAGGCACAGTGGCTCACGCCTATAATCCCAGCACTTTGGGAGGCCAAGGCAGGCAGATCACCTGAGGTCAGGAGTTCAAAACAAGCCTGGCCAACATGGTGAAACCCCATCTCTACTAAAAATGCAAAAATTAGCCAGGCATGGTGGCAGGCTTCTGTTGTCCCAGCTACTCAGGAGGCTGAGGCAGGAAAATCGCTTGAACCTGGGAGGCAGAGGTTGCAGTGAGCTGAGATCACGCCATTGCACTCCAGTCTGGGGGACTTCGTCTCAAAAAAAAAATTATATGTGTGTATATATATATAATTTTAAGAGTATATATATATTATATATATTCGTGTATATATATACACATATAATTATATGTGTGTGTGTATATATATATATTTTTATATATTATATATATTCATTGGCAAGCTATACCTCTGTCCAAGTCAGATAGCATCTACTCACCCTTCTTAATTAGTTTTCCTGAGCTTGTTAATAATCGTGAAGTCTGCAACTTTTAATATCTAATTGTTCTGACATCATCCACAGAGATTTCCTCCTGGGGCAGGATTTCCTAATGTCCTCACAGTGCAATTTTTGTTACAGAGAAGGCTGCCAAGCATTAGGCAATTGTCAAACACTAACAGGCTGTAGGGACAATGGTTCTTCTTTCTCTTTGGAGTCCAGCCAATGGCCCAACAAAATGAAGCAAGCCTGGAAGGAATGTACCATCAAAGGCACTGCAGAGGCATAAAGCTAAGCATTGACATCTTCCCATGCATTTCAGGGTATTAGGCTTAGATTTTACCAGGCTAAGAAGATAAAGATTGATCTTTGGCTGCAAAACAAGAATTTATTACTAACTGCTATGGTCTGAATGTTTTTGTCTACCCAAATGTGTTAAAATCCTAACCACCAAGGTGATGGTATTGGAGACAGGGCCTTTGGGAGGTAACTAGATTGAGGGTAGAGCCCTTATGATTGGGATTAATGCACATATAAAAGAGATCCCAGAGAACTAGCCACTCCTTCTCACCATGTGAGGACACAACTAGGAGGTACCATCTATGAACCAGGAAGCAAGTCCTAACTAGGCACTGAATTTGCCAGTACCTTGATCTTAGACCTCCCAGCCTTGAGAACCACAAGAAATAAATTTCTGCTGTTTATAAACTGCCTAGTCGATGATATTCTGTTACAGTACTCCAAATGGACACTGACCAAAGATAAATGTAAGCAAAATTATCCTTCTATCTGGCATATTTGCTGAGAATATTTTTTTCTCTTGATTTTTACAAACACTCTGCAAGGTAGTATTGCAAGGAAGAACAGCAATGCTGCTATATTCCTTGGAGAAGATGGTTCCCTGGGAAGTAATATCTCCAGAGGAATTGCTGAAGTTTTTGGTCTGTTGTTAAATAGTCTTCATAAAGACCTGGAAGCAAGACAGTAAAACATAGGCATGCTTCTGGGCTTCTCATGACACTCAATGCTCCATAGAATCATCCTGTTAAATCTCCATGTATCCTATTAACATTTATTATAATAGCTATAATTTATTGAGCATCTACTCTGTGCCACGCACTGAACAATGAGATTTATATCCATTATCGCTAATCAAAAGGTGAGACACAATTGGCGGAACTCAATCCACGTTGTGAGTCTCTTTAAGACATGCCTCTTCAATGGGAATATCATCTCCAAAGATGTGAAAATTAATGTAGGGTGATAGTGAGGGGGAGGACTTACTCTTTTTACATATATAAAACACAGATATACATAAAGAAGCCAAACAGACACACAGTATATTTGTGGTATTAAAGTTTTATGTGGTGAGGGGAAGTGATTAGGAAAAAAATGTCTAAAAAGGCTCAGTGTGGGGTGATAATGAAAAAAAGTTGAGAAACACTGCTTTAAGAGATATAGTCAACTCTTAATTTTTTGTTGAATTTTATAATATTTATTTTCTAATGTGACAATTTTGAGCTATTTTGATAATTAACATGTAAATCATGACTCGAAAATTTCAATTTGTATAGCTGATTTCATATACTCTTGTGTAGGTTCTTTCATGTTTTGGAATTCTTAAAGAATATTTCTTTCCTTGGGTCCACAGGAATTTTCAACAGATTTGGGGCACATTCCAGCATGTATGGAGTTCTGCTTCCCTACCATATAATTCATGCTCCCTGATGCTGTGCCCATGGATAATTCCCACAACCACTAGGTGAGGAAGATGTTATGATTCTCCTTTTTACAGATAAGGAAACAAACATTGTGAAAGGTTGAGACATTCATTTCCTCATGATCTTGCAGCTGGTTTGTGTGGACTTGGCATTAAAACCCAGTTCTGGAAGAGTCAAAAGCCCATGCATGTTTGATCCACTGCTCTGGAGTTCTCAAAATGGTGTTCCATGGGCCAGATACAGTCCACAGACATGGCTTTTGTGTGTGTATGTGTTGTTTTGTTTTTGTTAACTTAGTGTACTTAAAATATTTAAATTTGCTGCCAACACTTAAAAATTAAGAGATCTTTACAGGAACAAGTCTGAATTTCCAACTTTTCTTTGAAAACTTAGGGGCTGTGGGCTTCCATCCTACATGGGAACAATTGACTGAAACTAAGGAGAGGATACTTTTCAAAATAGGGTTTGCACACTCTAATTTGCCTAGGTCCCTGCCCCTTCCTACTATCTTACACCCAAAACCCCTTCATTCAAATGTCCTGTAGGAATTTGACTCTATGACTCCCAGAATATAGTGTGTCTGTTTCCTTTGACTTCCAATGTTTTCTAAATCCTGTGTGTCTCTTCAGTATCTTTCCTTCTCACTCATCCATGCAATAATTTTAAAGTGATATATGAGTCCACTTTAATTTACTACTTTATTCTTTCTGATTTTCTAGATCTCTCAAGCAGAGCAACTTTATCAGTGATATTTAATAAAATGAAACCAATTTTCTTTTTCTTCTTTCAATAGCCATGTTATATTTCACCTGAAAATCCTTCTAATTCATTGCTTATTTCCTTAGGGTCTCCATTTCTGAAATTCATATGCTGCTAAGCCTTAAAATACTCATTCTCTCCCAGCCTGTAGTTTTGAGCTACACTGCAAGGGCATATCAATTTTACTTCACAGTTGGAGTTTTGATTAGTATGTAAGAACTTTTCTCCCCCTTGACC
The DNA here is from genome assembly GCF_024542745.1 of Macaca thibetana thibetana. Lineage (NCBI taxonomy): Eukaryota > Metazoa > Chordata > Mammalia > Primates > Cercopithecidae > Macaca > Macaca thibetana. The sequence goes on from NC_065579.1 coordinate 123,927,301, forward strand.
TTTTATGGGTTAAACAGAGCCTATGGGTCTATATAAAGCTCTTTCCTTCTTGAATTCTTTCCTTGCAAGTATCTTTATTTTGACTTGTAGTACTTGGTAGATTAAGTGCTTGAAAAAGAAGTGGTCTGCCTGCCAATTCAGGAAGAAGAAGGAAACGCTCAAAAACTTGATCAGAGAGGAGGAGGAAACACTCAAGGAGTATAATTTGTTGGGGCATTCCAGTCTGTCAACAGCTCCATTGCTATGAAGACATGAAAATGCAAGAAATAAACACAAAGCAAAGACCATAGTAGATAAGAAGAGGCATTTCCATCCTGGAAGCAAATATCTGTGTCCTCGCATGGTGGTTTTACACTGTTCCATTCGTCACTGTGGAATGCACTTTTCACCAACAACATCTGGCTCTCTAACAACGATGTAACTCACTGAAGAACACACAAACACTATCAGAAAACAAACAGCTGTATTTTGATATATCCAACCTAACCCTTTCTTTTGTGCTATTGCTTTAAGCATTTTATTTGTGTGTAAATCTACTTTTAAATAAAAAAAATCACAGAATACAGAATTTAACATTTTTTGCCCTAATTTATTATACATGTATTCATTGTAGTGTTCTCTCACTTATTCATTGGACCCATAGTTTATTCATTCACACATTCATGCCTTCTGCAAACATATGACGAGTTTGTTTTTTTTTTTTAAATCTTCCACTGTGAAGCTTTTACAAATATACATGCTAGGGCTGCAGGCCCAGACATTCTGATTTGTTTGATCAGTGGGATCCAGTAATCAGTATTCTTAAAAAGATTTCTAGGTATTTCTACTGTTATAAACAGTGGGAGCCAGTAATCAGTATTTTAAAAAAGATTTCTAGGTATTTCTACTGTTATAAACCAGTGTTTAATGAGAAACATGGCATAGAGTGTTTTTTTCCAATAGAAGTGATTATTTGAAGCATTATAGTGGCAGATTTTTGTATTCAGAATGGACCTGCCTTGGCATAAATGACAATAATATGCCTTGATAACTAATAACGATAACGGTTAACATTTACTGAGTGCCATAGGTACTGGGCTAGGTACTTCATACTTAATACTTTATGTAATTTCTACATTGGCCATGTAAACTAGGTACTTTTATCTTTGTTTTGTGTTGAGGAAAAAACATTCAGAAAATGTACTTAACATGACACAGATAGAATTAGTTTAACTATTGGGATTTGAAGTCCATATTTCTCACTCCAAGTTATGGTCTTTCTACTCTGCACACTCATTCAGAATTTTGGTTTTGACATCCTATATTCATAAGCATAACTAATATTTTTCTTCATAGAGCATCTTAGGCACATGACCTCATTCCATAGTGCTATTCACACAGAGAAGTTAATCGTGGCAGAGTGGAGGCACTGTGGTTTCACAGAAGAGAGTGAAGCAATGAAAACCACTCAGCTAGTTCTGCCTAGAATTTGAGTTACAAATCCTAGACTTTTCCTACTGTGCCATGCTTCCTTGTTTCTTTTTCATGTTCTGATTCAGAAGTTTAGGCGGGCAACGACTGCCTTGGCCCTCTCAGTGAGCAATACAGCTGGTAACGCTATGCTTTGGCCATAGCTGATTGGCTCAAAGGTGGACATCTGTCCTGGGTTGACCCAATCAAATTCATTCTCTCTCTTTCTGACTTCCCACCGGTCTCTCTCCCAGGTATTTAGAATCAGCACTTGAAAAGATTGGTCAATTCTACCTGCAGGTGTTGAGCCTATATGGCAATGTATATCAGCAATGGATGAACTCACCTGAGGACGGTTTCTTAAGGGCCAGGAAAACTAATAACGGAACTGATGTTCACGGAGCAATAGAGATATCTGGTGAATCCCAAAAGAGAGAGACAAGCACAAAGAGTAGCTCCTTTGACTTCTGCTGACTCTCTAGATACTATTTATTCTTTATTGTGATGCCTGATCTTAATTTATGCCCTTGGGTTTTGTGAGCAACCTTTGACTTGATACAACAAACTCCTTTTTATTTGAGCAAATTGAGTAAGTTTCCCATGCTTTAAAACAAACAACCCTTGACTAAACTAATGACCATGTTTTAGAACGCGTATAAATTTTATCATTTTGGCATCCTTAGAGTGAGCTACATTTTATTCCTAAATAATCTAGTTACTCTATTAATCTGGACTATTTAGACTGCCAATCACAGAAACTGAAATCAAACCAGCTTAAGGGAAAAAGGGAAATTTATTTAGCTGTTGTAATTGAAATATCCAGGCCTTGCTTTAGGCACAGCCGGATCTGGTGACCTAAATGAGGAAACTGCTTCTCTCCCTCTCTTGACACCATTTTCCTCTCTGGGAGCTTCATTTGCAGGCAGCCACCTAGGGGCAAATATGGTCACCAGTGCTTCCTTGTACGCATCCTATTGATTTACCAATCCCAGTAGAAAGAGGGGGCCTCTTTCCAATTAGTGCCAGGGAAAGATCCAAGCCTGATTTTCACTGGCTCACACTGAGATCTCAGCCCAACATTGAAGCAATCATTATGGTCCAAGAGATGAGACTCCTCATTGGCTGGGAGTTTGGCATGTCTCCGCCTGGAGCTAGAAATGGCATCTCTTTCTTCTGATGGCAAGGACTGAGTGAATTGTGGTTTTCCAATAGGAAGGCTTGGGATTTATTCCTGGAGGGGATTCTGGGCAAGCAAAAGAGGGCCTGTTCATTAACTTGTTAATTTTCCAACCTCCTTCGTTTTTCAGCAGTTTGCTTTCTTATCTAAATAATTTTTAAAACCTAATTCATTATTGCATTCTTTATTATTGTTATACAGATAGAGAGAGAGGGTCTCACACTGTCAGGCTAGGATGCAGTGGCACAATCAATCATAGCTCGCTGCAGCCTTGACCTCTTGGGCTCAAGTGGTTCTCCTGCCTTGGCCCCCAAAGTGCTGGGATGATGGACACATGCCACCACACTGGCCTGCATTCTTAATTTTTGTTGTTTTTTTGTTATTTTTAAGGAATTTACTGATGGTATCATACAGGTTCTCTGTTAGCCTTCTTGTTTATACCACCTGCTTATTTATTTTAATGTGGTATATATTTTTAAAAATTATGCTTTAAGTAAGTCATATTATCTTTGTATGAGGTAGTTATTACATTCACTGGGAATATAATTTTAACATGAATCAGAATATAATGATTCCAGCCCTTTATCCAATCACTAATCCAGATTGTTCTAATATCCTTTGTGGTACTCTTTAAACTTTTCTTACAAATACCAATGCATGAATCCCATGAGTCTATAAACATCAGATTAACAAGTAATTTTGGGAACCCAGAGAGAAATTTGGGATGAGGGGAGAACATTTCATCCATTCTTTAACTCTGGAAAATTCTATGACTTTGTAAAATCATCCTAGTTGTTAAATCCAAAGGACATTTTTTTCAGTCCTTAAGACATTTGGAAGATTTTGCTGCTCTGGAAATATTTGTTGATCTACTTTTCCCTCTTGAAATTCTTTACTTAGCTGGGGGCCGTGGCTCACACCTGTTATCCCACCACTTTGGAAGGCCAAGGCAGGATAATTGCTTGAGGTCAGGAGTTCAAGACCAGGCTGGACAACATAGCAAGGCTCTGTCTCTAAAAAAAAGAAAAAATTAGCTGGGCCTGGTGGTGCAAGCCTGTAGTTCCAGATGAGGCTGAGGTGGCAGGATTGCTTGCTCAGGAGTTTGAGGCTGCAGTGAGCTATGATTGCACCACTGCACTTCAGCCTGGGCAACAGCAAGACCCTGTCTCTATAAAATAATACAAATTTTAAAAGTTAAAAAACAGAAATTCATTAATTCTTTTGCTTCCCTAAAAAAGTATGCTTGGTTCTCCTACCTCTCTGCCCACTCATTTGCTGTCTCTTCTGTGATCTCTTTGTCCTTCTCTTACACTTTCTTCTTCTTTTTTTTTTTTTTTGAGATGGAATTTTGCTCTTGTCACCCAAGCTGGAGTGCAATGGTGCGATCTCGGCTCACTGAAACCTCCACCTCACGGGTTCAAGTGATTCTCCTGCCTCAGCTTCCTGAGTAGCTGAGATTACAGGTGCACACCACCATGCCTGGCTAATTTTTGTAATTTTAGTAGAGACAGGGTTTCACCATGTTGGTCAGGCTGGTCTTGAACTCCTGATCTCAGGTGATCTACCCACCTTGGCATCCCAAAGTGCTGGGGTTACAGATGTGAGCCACCGCACTCATTACTGTGGTCCTCCAGACTCTGCCCTTGGCCTTCTGCCCTCCTCACCTTGCCAACACACTCACTCAATCCAATGTTCTCATCCACTTGCATATTTCCAGTCCACATCTACTTACTGATGTCTCTTAAGACTAGAACTCAGCCTGACCTTTCTTCAGAGCATTTCAGATTTATGGATGCAATAGCTGACAGACGTCATGCACATGTCCCCACACATTTCTGAGGTAACACATCCATAATTGACCTTGAGATATTCCCCAGAAATCCACTTCCACTTTCTCTCTACCATTGCCTTAACACAGATACTTTTTATCTTTCACCATAGCTTCCTCCAGGTGTCTCCCCGGCTATAGTCCTGTTTCCTAAGCTCACTCCCAAGCTCATATCCCTCCATGGATCTCTAGCACCTTCAGGATATATTCTAGTCCAAGGGTGGGAAAACATTTTATTAAAGGACCAGATAGTAAATAGTTTAGGTTTTGTAGGCCAAGAGGCAAAATTGAGGATATAATGGAGGTACTTAGGCAAACATGTAAAAGACAGCTACTTAAGTTTGGGTGCAGTGACTCACGCCCGTAATCCCAGCATTTTAGGAGGCTGAGATGGCTGGATCACTTGAGGTCAGGAGCTCGAAACCAGCCTGGCCCGCATCATAAAACTGTGTCTCTACTAAAAATACAAAAAATTAGCCATGCGTGGTGGTGCGCACCTGTAATCCCAGTTACTTGGGAGGCTGAGGCAGAAGAATTGCTTGAACCTGGGAGGTGGAGGTTGCAGTAAGCCGAGATCATGCCACTGCACTCCAGCCTGGGAGACAGAGCAAAATATCATCTCAAAAAAAAAAAAAAAAAAAAAAAGAGTAGCTACTTAAAATGGAAAAAGCCATTTTTAACTCATGTACAGAAACCAGTGGTGGGTCAGATTTGGTCTGTAGGCCGTAGTTTGCCATCTCCTCACAGGATGCATATAGTCCTGCATGATCCAGGCCCTAGTCTTCTCCATCCTCATTCTCACCATGCACTTTACATGGCAGTAAAGCTGCATGGCTTACGGGGTCATACTCCATGCTGTTTCCTGCCTCCCAGCCTTCCTTATCCTGCTTCCTCTGCCTGGTGTGCTTCCTCTTTCCCCAACTCCCCTGCTAGACTAACTCCCACCCATCTGTTGCTACTCAGCTCAAGGACCTTTTCTTCTTGGAAGAATTCCCACACTCTCCTGGGTAACCTAGAGGCTCCCTCCTGAGCTCCCACAATTCCTTGCACCTATTCCTATCATCCTCACATGGTAGCGCAACTATCTGTTTCAATGTCTGTGTCAAGGACCAAACTGTGATTCCTTGATGAGCAGAACTGGATCTTAGTCATCCTATATCCTCAGGGGTGAGCACAGGGATTGGCGCAAAGCACACACCCAGTAAATGCCTATTGGCACTTGATTATAGCTAAATCTATTCTTCTTTAGTAGAGGAAGAGTATTGTGTCATGTTCTTTGAAACACCTGTACTACAGCTTAACCACCTACAGTGTCAATGGCCTATTTCTAACTCAGGGAGATCTATTCAATTGTAATAGTTTGAAAGTCGTTTGTGGATGGCTAGTTCCTTTGGGTGGTGGATGGTGCTAATAATACCAAGGGTACAGATTCAATAGCTATTTAGTAGAGAGCGTTTTGCTCTCCCGAGTGACCACAGGCTATACCTCCAGCCCAGCTGGCTGTTTTTCACATTCCTGCCATTTGTCACAAGGAACGCTAGACTCTAGACACAGACATCCATCACCCATGGTCAGAAAAGAATTGTTCAAAGCACACACCTCTGATTAGAAAATAGAACACACTCCTGTGGAAAATGAACAACATATAAAGAGAGTATTCAATATACAGAATAGTATAAAAAACAAATAAATAGAGAAGTAGAGAAAATAATTCAGCCATCATTCCACCAACAGAAGGAAACCACTGTTGAAATGTGAACACTACTCTTTTTACTGTAATTTTCATCTTTGCTATGTTTCTATTTATTCACCGTAGCTTCCTGATTTCTCCCCCTACTCAATATTATATCTAGAGCATTTTCCCAGGCTTCTATCATTCTTTGTATTATTTTAAATTCTTGCTTTTTAAATAGCCCATCAGATGGCTATACCGTGACTTACACCATCATTGCTCATTTGCCGGAAAGATTTGTGGCATCCAGAACAAAACAATGTAACACAAAAGTCTCCCTTTGTCCTAACCCTCCAATTCAGGTTCAAATGTTAGTCAAATTTGTTTGTTTTCATACCTAAAGAAGGAAAAGATAGCATGGAGAATTGGAATTTGGACTGAAATAAATGAGATAATTTCATTTCTCCTTTTGTTTTGTACATGAGAAAACTGAGATGCAGAGAATTTATGACTTATCCTGGAGGCCACTACCAGGACAAGAGTTTTACTACAAACAATTCAGAATTCTTTCCAAGAATTGTGGTTCAGGGCCATGCTGACTCAGGGAGAGAAATGAAGCAACAGAGATTGTGACTGTCTTTCCTTTTCAGCATATCACTGACAAGTATGTGCTGTTTATATTTCTAATTGCAGAAGGTGATCCCTGCAGGTTCAATGGTATCTCCTGTATTCCCTTCTGGAAACAAACCAGCAAGTGGAAAAAAATTATATTCTTTGTACAAATGGATGAAAATAAACATGTAAATATCTTATTTTTTCTTATTTTTTCAACATATTTATGGGAACAGAATATCTTATTTTTTCAACGTATTTATGGGAACAGAAATACTCCCATTAAACCCAGGTCATTAGTACATAGATTTTGTCATATTTTACCAGTGAGTGAAACTCACAAATGCATTAAATGATCTTTTCTGCAAAGAATCTTTAGACAGAGAATAGCATGAGTGAGAAATAAAGACTCAGATAAGAGAAGAAGTTCATCTAGGCTGGAGCACTTGTGAGCAGAATGCAGGATTGTAGCATTCACATTCTATTTGAGAATCACAAGCATAGAAGGAAGAATAAAAAATAGCAACCCTCATATACTACTTACAGACATAATGCTCACGTTTATTTGTCTTGGCCATCAGGTTTTTCTGTGGAACGTGACCATATGCTTCGCTTTCTAGGAGCGTAAGCATTTCTATTCAATATGCTAGCTGGGGAGCAAAAGATGGCTTTACAGCATATTTAATTCTACCCTTGACTTTGAAACGAAAATGGATGTCAGTTTCCCCCACCCCATCAAGCTGTTTTCCAAATGTTAAACTCTTCTGTCTTTCATCAAACCTCTTCCTACCTCATCTGTCAATGTCCTTTTATCTTCACAAAAATTTTCTACTCAAATTAGATTAAAATAAACTTCTTTCTGTCTTACCTGCTGAGCGCTCCACAGTAATACTTTCTTAGTTCTTAGAAACCTGTGTACTCAGAGGGGAGACCTAGAAGCAGAAGGCCTCAGAAGAATTCCCAAGGAAGATAGCATCAGCCCTATTGTTCTAGGGAGGCATCATCGAAAGAGAGAGAGAAGTGTTTCACTCACCTGCCACCAGCATCTTTTGAGGAAGGGAGGACACAAGTTATTCATTCCGAATAACAGGGACCTTTTAGCTTTGCAAGTGCAGACGCTTTACTTTTCATGTCCTCTCATGCAAATTTCCTGTAAGAGGGGCGGAGAGAGGAGGAAGCATTCAAGAATCAAGCTATGATAAAGCCAAGCCAGCAGTCCTAATTTATCGAGCATTTCCTATATGTCACTCACTGCTAAATTTTTCACATTCTTTATCTCACTTGGATCTTCATAAAAACCCTAGAGTTAAAGCTATTAGTATTGTCTTCTTGTACACTAGAAGACCAAAGGTCAGAGCAATTAAAACACTTGTCCAAATTCACATAGGTAGAAAGTGACAGACCTAGGATTCAAATCCAGATGTCACTGGATCTCAGAGCCTGTGCCTTCAGCTATGACGTAATCTGTCTTCCTAGGAAAGTGTCCATGGATGAGGCTGAGGCAAGAAATGGAAACCAGGTGGGAACTTGAAACAAGAGCAGAGTTTGTGGGAACAGGAGACAAAAGGAAACTGCAGAGATTACTTGGGAAAGTGGAAAGTGGTCGCCTGACCTGGTGTGGGTGGAGTGGGTTCAGGAACATAATCTCCAAATGGCCCTGCCCCTCCGGCTTTACATTGGCTTCACTCGTGTTGAGTGCCTGCTCTTCTTAAATGGTCCCTTCATTGTCATCTCTGTCTAGATTCTCTCCAGTCTCATGTCACATTCTCTCTCCCACACTAACTCCCACCATCCTGGGCTTTGGGTTCCTTGAATATGCTGTGTGTTCTCCGCTTTTTACCAGCACTGTTCTCTCTGACTGGAATCTTCTTTGTCCTTCCTCCCTTAGCCTGATTAACTTCATCTGGGATGCCACGTTGCATCATGGGGACAAGTGTAGATGCTAGAACCAGGTTGCCTGGATTCAGTTTCCCAATCTACTTTTGCTGTGTGTGTGTGAGCTTGGCTAAAGGATTTAACTTCTCTGTTTCCTCAACTAAAAGACTGTTGTGAGGATGAATGAGTTCAAACATGTGACATGCCCAGCACAGTGCCCAGCAGAGTTGGGGCATTAGCTATCATTGTTCCTCATCCCCCCAACCTTAGCTGCCCCTCATCTGGGAATTCTTCCTGACCCTGCTGAGCTGAAGCTACGTGGCACTTTATGGGGTGTTCTGACATGGCACCTACATCCCTGCCTTACAATGGTCTGCATCCTCATCCATCTCTTCTGATGAACTTTAAGCTCCTTGAGGACAGGAACCACATGGATCCTGTTTTCTACTGCTCTTTACTATACCTCCAGTGAAGTACTTAGCACATGGTTGCTCTCGATAAATAACTGTAGCGTTGCCTGCTCCCCAAGTTCTTACATTTGGTTTTTGATTCCTGATCTTAAGTGCCAATTGCGGGGTCAATTTGCTCCATCAGGTATCAAGTTCCCAGGAAGAGATCTACCATTCATCACTTTTGTTTGGGAAATGCTGATTTGGGATCCTTTTTCTTGGGTGCTAATTTTGCAAGCTGTGTCTTCTAGGTAACCCATCATGGGCCATTATGACCCAAAGATCCCCCTAAACACTCATGTTCTTGGCTTACATGACCTGAAGGAAAAGAAGAGTCCTAAAAGGCAAAGGAAACTGATATACATTGTTCTTATTTAAAACTTTATTATGGAGAATTTCAAACATATTTCAAAGTAAATAGACTAGTATCCTGAACCACTGTGTACCAATACCCCAGCTTCAACAATTACCAACTCAGCCGATCTTGTTTTATCTATATCTTCATTGACTTATTCCCTTCTATTATTTTGGTGCAAATTATGTTTATTGTGTCATTTATTTCTTTATAATTGATGACGTTGAGATTTGGAAAGGTCAAGTAATTTTGGAAAAGTTAAGGTCCTCAGTCATTTTCTTTGATTCATTCATTCAAACAAACATATGTATGTATCTATGTGTCAGGCACTGGCAAGTGATAAGTAGTGAACCAGATGTACAGAATCTCTGCTTTCATATCTTCTCGGGGTAGAAAGATGAGTGGATCAGATGAGAAATAGTTGAACAAACACAATGAAGGAGAAAATTTTCGATAATGAGTAAGTGCTGAGAGGACAACAAAAGAGAGAATGCATAGAGATTGAGGTTTGGGTGGTGCTATGGCTTGCATGTATCCCCTCCAAAAGCGTATTTTGGAAACTTAATGCCCAGTGCAAATAGTGTTGGGAGGTGGGACCTAATGGGTAGTGTTTAGGTCATGAGGGTTCCAGTCTCATGAATGGATTCATGCTGATTATAAAAGGGCTTGAGGTTGTATCATCTTTGCTCTCTCTCTGGCCTTTCTCCATGGGATGACACAGCAAGAAGACCCTCACAGGATGTGGTCACTTGATTTTGGACTTCCCGGCCTCCACAACTGTGAGCCAAATAAATTACTGTTCTTTATAAATTACCCAGTCTTAGGTACTCCGCTATAGCGGAACAAACAGGACTAAGACAAGTAGTAAGGGAAGGTCTCTCAGAAGTGGGGCATTTGAGCAGAACTCAGTAAAGACAAGTGAACCATGAGAAGATCTTAAAGCAGGAAATTTCAGACAAAGGGAACGAGTGCAGAGATTCCAAGGTGGGAATAAGCTAGAATATCTGAGAAAAAAAGAAGAACCAAGTGGTTGAAATGTGCTAAATGATAATTTTCAAAAAAGGGTAAAATCATGACTCATGCAGATTTAACATACACAGTTGTTAAGGAATTAATTTAATTTAATTTATTCATCAATGAGAGATCATAGCAGATGCTATAAACGGTTCAAAAGAGAAGTCACAACAGCACAAATTTATATGGAGTTAAGGATTTTTTTTTTTTTTTTTTTTTTTGAGACGGAGTCTTGCTCTGTCGCCCGGGCTGGAGTGCAGTGGCCGGATCTCAGCTCACTGCAACCTCCGCCTCCCAGGTTTACGCCATTCTCCTGCCTCAGCCTCCCAAGTAGCTGGGACTACAGGCGCCCGCCACCTCGCCAGGCTAGTTGTATTTTTTAGTAGGGAAGGGGTTTCACTGTGTTAGCCAGGATGGTCTCGATCTCCTGACCTCGTGATCCGCCCGTCTCGGCCTCCCAAAGTGCTGGGATTACAGGCTTGAGCCACTGCGCCCGGCCGGAGTTAAGGATATTAAAGTGAATGTGTAAACAGAGACAAACTAGTTTCTTCAGGTGGGGAGGAAAGCCCATTGAATTTCTAAAGAACAGTACATGTTTGCATATCTAGAGCCAAGAGTTATTTGGCATTGCCAAATTACAGAGCTGTAAAATAGCTTTCATAGAATCTGAATCAGGTAGCCTGGTAGAATGTCTTCTAAAGTCTAGATATTGTATAGTGTTCATGGAAGCACAAATTATTCCCTCCATTCTGATTGAGAAGGATAATAATAGGAGATGAGATAGAAGTAGTTAGGGCCCAGATCCTACATGGGCTCCGGACCCCCTTAACAACTTTCAATTTTGTTTGAAGGGTTCCAGGAAACCATAGGAGGGCTTCAGAGCCAAAGAGAGGCACCCTCTGCTTTACCCATCAGACAAAGTCCACTTTGGCTGCTGGGTGAAGATCAAACGGCTGTGGGGGATGGAATTAGTCAATGACTAAAGTGTATTATTAATATATAATTTTCAAAAAAGGGCAGAATCCTAATTCTCATACAAATATTTAAAGAAAACGCTTGTTAAAGATTTTATTGAATTCATTAATCAGTGAGGGAAACTGGCAGTTGACCTAGTGAGAGGCAAGGATGGCTTGCAGGTAGCAGTGAAGATGGAGAGAAGAGGGATTCAGGATCAGGTGTAGAATTAGAGCTGAAAGAACTGGTTCTTGTTTTACCTAGAGTCTTGTTGCTAACTGATACACAAAGAGAAAAAAACCTTGAAACTCCAGAACGGGAAAAGGTGGGTAAGGAAGAGAAGACGTTAGCCTTGTAAATAAGGTCAGGTGAATTAGCAAGAAAAAGCAGAGCTAGAGACTGCAGGCACCTAATTTTGAGAAAGGGAGTGAAACAGAAGGTAAACAACACTGAGGCCTGAAATCTGCACCAAGTAAATGTACAATGTGCCATTGTGGCTAATGATAATCCTTAGATATACTGAACTGCTAGTCTGGAAACTCCCTCACACTTAATGTGAATAGTGAATTTGGCTCTGCAGGGGAAATGGGACAAAAAGGTACCAGTCTGTAAGAGAAAGGGGTTATAGCAGAGGTTACAATCCTCAAGGGTTCACCGGTAGGTGGAAATACAGCCCGTCACTCCTTGCTCATCATTACATCACCCCGTGATCCGATAATTTACCCAGTATAAGTGGCAGCAGAAGGCCAATTATGGGAGACTTGTTTGGGGGCTGCCTGAGGGGACTTCCTCCTTTACAGTTACTGTGTCCTTGTTTGACAGATGTGAAAATCAAGTCCTAGAAAGGCTAAAAGAGCTGCCGAATGCCACAAAGAAGTGGCGTTGTCACTGGAAACCAGAGTCTCACTCTCAACACTACTCTTCTCACTGCACCGTACAGCCCTAGTGTGGGCTACTGTGCCAATTGGTTCAGAACAACATCAAACTCAACTTTCTGTATCAGCACTATCCAAAAGCACTTTCTGCAATGAAGGAAATGTATAATTATGCTGTCTGATACATTAGCTGATAGCCACATGTAGCAACTGAGCACTTGAAATCTGTTAGTGAGACTGAGGAACTCAATTTTAATTTAATTTAAATGTAAATAGACACATGTGGCTGGCTAGTAGCTACTCTCTAGGACCGTACAGTTTTCTACCGCAGCAAACTGTACATTTCCTAACAGGGCTTCATTGTGGACATTTGTCAATTCCTTTTTGCTTGAACACCTTTCCTAGGTTTCAACTCCTGGCCTTGAATAGTCCTCCCACCTCAGCCTGCCAAGTAGCTGGGATTACAGGCCTGAGCCACCATACATGGCAATAAGAGTATGTTCTACAATAGCTACAAGTAGCTAAAATTTCTAGTATGCTTATTTTACACTAGCCAATAGGCTAAGCCCTCTATATATATTATCTTAATTAAGTTTTATAGTGATTCAGTTTTGTTTTTCTCTTTATTTTATAGGTGAGAAAACTGCAGCTTAGTAAAATCTAGTATGTTGCACTGAGTCACATAGTTAATAAAAAGTGGAGGCAGGATTTGAGTGTAGTTCTCTTTGGCTCCAAACCCCATGCATGGTTCCGTTCAAACTATTTCACTGCTTTTAATATGCAGAATCTTCCTGAGAGAGGTGGGAAAAATAAACCAGATTTCTGCCCCCAAATAACCCCAAGGGCAAAAAACAAACAAAAACCCCCAAGCATATTTTTCTTCAAGTTGGTAATTTAACACTCTTACAATTGAATAGTTCCATCTTGCCAAGATTTCTTTTCAAAATTCTGAAAACTCACTCACTTTTCTCTACAATTCCTTTGCTGAAAATTGTTTTAGGATTCTCACTTAACTGTCACAACACAGCTTTGTAATAATAAAATTGCTTCAGCTAATTTTTTTTTTTTATTTTGAGACGTAGTCTCGCTCTGTCACCCAGACTGGAGTGCAGTGGCACTATCTTGGCTCACTACAGCCTCCAACCCCTGGGTTCAAGTGATTCTCCTGACTCAGGATCCTCAGTAGTTGGTACTACAGGTGCCCGCCACCACTGCTGGCTATTTTTGCTTTTTTAGTAGAGATAGGGATTCACCATGTTGACCAGCCTGGTCTCGAACTCCTGACCTCAGGTGATCCACGAGCCTCGGCCTCCCAAAGTGTTGGGATTACAGGCGTGAGCCACCGCACACGGCCAGCGGTTTTTAATGAAAATTTCTTAATTTATGTTTTAAATCTTAGTGTAATACAACAAATGAAAGCCTTCCTTTCCTCTCTTAACATCAATTGCTTCTCACAGAGGAAACACCAAAATAGCTAGGTATGTTAATCTCTAGACATTGATACATTTATAAACAGATGTACATTCTATATAGAGTTTTTAATCATTTGATTTATACAGATGGAATTATAGTATGCCTACTGCTCTGTTCCTTCACTTGTTCTTTCATCTCATCATGGATCTCTCTCCATGGTGGTGTATATACAGCCATCTCATTCTTTTTAACAACCCCGGTTATTTTGCAAAGCAGAGTTTAAATGGTCATTATAATATATCATATTCTCCTTTCCCCCTGCTGGCTAAGCACTCACACCAGGCTCATAAAAAGAATGCTGGGTCTGAAGTTCTTTAAAATGAGCACTAGTCTATTTCCCCTTCTGATATAACTCTTGGAAAGTCATTTTTCTCTTGCATGTATTTCATTCTCTAGAGTGTTTCATTTATTCCTGCCTGGAGCTAATCTTCAGTGTAAAGGAGCTTTTTTTTTTGCCACCCATTATTCTGTTTAAAAACAAACAAACAACAACAACAAAAACAATTGGGGTTCCCAAAAGGATAGACCAGCAATGTCTTCTAGCAAACTCCTTCAAAATGATCCTCTCTGCAACCACATTTGTCAATGTGAGAATTATAAGGGGAACGGAGAATTTAATATGTGTTGGGACCTCCCCTCCTTCCAGTTGTGTGTGTAGGAGACTGTAATGAACAAGCCGATTAGTATTTAATGCATTAATCTGTACAATGCTCTCCTCAATAAAGCTTTAATTATTTAGATGGTCTTGAAGGCAGCCAATGTACTTAATACACTGCTCAGGGAAACGTGCAAATCACCAGAGCAAGGGAAATTGCAAGTCAGAGGAAAATGGTCAGCTCCTAGTCAGAGTTGACCAAGTCCTCCACAACAAGACTTGATTTCCAGCTGGATCATTTCACGGGGCAGCAGCACTGAAGCTCTTAGCTTGTATGTGCAAGGGGCTTTGAAAATCATGTACATCCTAAGCATTTAATTTTAAAGGTCTCCACGGGGGGGGGTGGTGGCCTCTGTGAGCTTGACTAAACTGAAATGTTTTGGTTCAACAAGGAAGAGAGACAATGGGGAGGGGTCAGAAACCAAGCTTCTGGAAAGCCCTCCCAGTTCTGTCTTCAGGGACCAAACCGGCTGAGGCTTTCTGTCACGGTTCCAGAATGAATAACGCACACAACTAATTAAGAGTAGTCTCGAATAATTAACATCTGTGCAACCAGACAGCTTTGCCTCGGGACCATTTAGAAGCAAATCCAAAAGTGAATGGGACACAATCAGCAATGGTTTCTGCGGGAGATATGCACCCCCCACCTCAAGACACAATTCTGAGAAGCATTTCATGAGGCTGTTCAAAAGGTCCCAGGGACCTGCAATGGTCACCCAGAGCAGTGGCAGGTGACTCCCACTGGGCTTTACAGTGTCCCTGTCACCTACTATGTCTCTCTCCCGTCTCTCACTCCCTAGGATCACTTCCCACATCAACCATTTCACACACACACACACACACACACACACACACACATACACTGAATGGCACAGTTTGGAAGCAGATGATGCTTGACAGATTCTGCTTGGGAGGAGGTAGGGGAGAGGAGGAGGCATAGAGGAGGGAAAAGATCTCCATAATTGATATCAAGAGAGTTGAAATTAAAGTTGGGATAGAGCAAAACAGAATGAATGAATTCAGGCTAAAGATCCACTGTGATATAAATCTTATACTTATCAGATTAGATTAATTAGAATGATGTACAGTTCAACACAGACTTAATTTTTATGTTATTCTGTTTTATCTCCCCTTTGTTTCAAAATTAGCCATACTTTTTTGTTTACACAGAAACATACATAAAATATAAAACAAATATGTAAATATAAAATATATATAACATGAAAATAATGTTATAATATATATTTCTGCTTAAGTGTGAAAAGAAAAGAAGTTGGTGTCTGTGGCTTCCTCTGATGTCAAAGTCAGAAAGTGGGTCCCCTACAGATAAAACTTAAAAGAGGTTCATTTTTGTATTACAAACTCTTTTGTATCTTTTCAATTTTGTATCATATGCATACATTACCTAAGCAAAAAAGAAAGTTCATTTTAAAAACATGCTTTTGGCAGTAATAATCTAGGACTCCTCCTCTTCCAGCCCCCTCCCTAGCAATAGTTTGGTGTATATCCTTCTAGATCAATGGTTCTCAACCTGGCTGTGTATTGAAATTTGTGTGTGTGAATGTTTGCTTGTGTATAATTATACACATTATGTATGATCAATAGATATTTGTATATTGTTTGATGGTCTTCTTTTTTTTCTTTCTACTTCTTTTGGCTACAGAGTAGCCAATTTTAGGTTTGATTCTTGCTGAATCAGTATTGCTGATTCTAAATTTGCCCTTTCCATAGTAATGCATAACAGGATAAATATATTTTCATATATATAATATATTTATCTCTCTTTACATATATATGTGTGATTGTGTATATGTATGTATGTGTATATATTATATATATATATTAGTAGTAAATAACTCAGATTGTTTCAAAGTAATACAAGCCAAAGAAAGGTATTTTATTTGAGAATACCGAGATGTCTCATGGAAGTTAAAGGTAGCTGCTTAAATAAACACCAAATTCACAATGACCTGACAAAGGAAATGTTTGTTTTTCACTCATTTCACAGGTTAGTTGAGTCTTTGCCAGGTGACCTTCCACAAAGTCATTCAGGAACTTAGACTTCTTCTAGCTAATGGCTCCACTGTGCCTTGAATCTTCTGCTGGATCCTGTTCCCTGGCCAGCCAGTGAACACAGAGAGAGAATGAGCTGAGCCGGGCTGTGGGAGAATTAAGGTACCCCGTCTGGAAGCAGCACATCATTTCTGTCCATAGTCCATCAGCTGGGACTCAGTCACATGGCATCACTCAGCTGCAGGGGAGGCTGGCAATGTGGTATAGCAATGTGCCCAGGGACAAGAGGAGAGCAAGTTCCAGAAGCCCGTCGTAAGCAGGAAGTGTAGGCTGGCCTAAACAAATACATGAGCAATGCGTAGCAACCCCAGCAACTAGGTCTTCTCTCATCCTCTCTCTCTGGTACTGCATCATGTGTCTTTGCTTCTCCCTGAACAACTAAATACATCATTCTTCTCTCCCCTCCCCTCTTTCTCTTCCTCTCCCTCTCCCTCTCCAGGTACACTTAAGAGAATGTCTGCGGTTTGTCCGCCAGACAGAGTGTCTACTCTCAAAATAATTATCTAATTTTAGTCCTTCTGACACCACCTAAGAGTTCAGTTTGCTATGACAGCCTGATAGGGATTTGGACTTAGTGGGGAAACGCTTCTTTGAGGAGTAACACTTAAGCTGAAATCTGATGAATAAGGAGGGAGAAGGGGAAGGGTCAGGGTGGGGTGAGACAGGGGAATGTCTCAGAGAACTCCAGGCAGAGGAAACAGAATTCCTTACACTGTGTGCCAAGGAGAGGTAAATGGCACCACCCAAGCTGTATGTGGTGGGGTATACGGCAAGCAGAAACTTGTCGACCATCATGAGAATTTTCTATTCTTTCCCTCATGACAAGGAAAATTAATCCTTTGTCTTTAAACATTTACTTTTTAAAATAGGGACCACTCTAACTCTTAGGCTTTTTCTTAAAAAAATTGCTAGGGTAGTATAATGAATGGGGCAGAGAGGTTTTGGCTACTGTGGTAATAGGGATTGTACTACACCTGTTTGGCTAGTCATAGGAATTGGAAAACCCGGTCATGACCAGGCTATGTGATAATGTATGAAAATCACATAGCTCCCTCTTCTTCAGATTAGCTTGTTCATGTCATCAGGAATATGTCACTAAGGGTTAAAAGTCTGGAAATTTTTTATCATGTAAAATTGCCTGAAAATTGATAAATGCAGCAATTATCAGGCAAAGATTGAGCTGAAACATGCCAATTCTATTTATGCTAAGATTTAATTTATAGTGTGTTTTATATAGCTAGCTACTCGTTGTTTAGCTAATTGAAACATTAACTAATTGAAACATTAGTGACATTGAATCTCTGTCCAACAATCACTACAACTCATATTTATTTGTTGTGGATGGAAAGTGAGTGGGCAGAAATGTGTCATTAATGATGTGTTGGCGTGGCATTTCCCAAATTATGAAACATAACCTGAAATATTAAAATATCCTCTTATCAAGTGCAAAGTTAAATTTAAAAAAATCGTTCTACTACATGTGTGTCAATTTCTTTATGCTGATAGTAATACTACAAACTTAGTACAAAACTAAAGTGAAATGCTATCCAGGACTAAATAAACCCTAACTAACTTTAGACTATTTGGGCAAGTATGCAACAAGAAAAATAGACATAACTATCAATATTTTTACAATTGGGAACTGAATTAACTATAAATATCTTACGAAATAAAAGAGCTTTAAATTATCATGAAAATTATATTGTAATGTCTTGCTCTTTGCTCTCTGACAGTAATTTTTTTTTATGTGAAATCCCAGCTGTAGTGTTTACTAGGTATCTTGTGTCCAGAATTGGTGGGTTCTTGGTCTCCCTGACTTAAAGAATGAAGCCGCACACCGTCGCGGTGAGTGTTACAGCTCTTAAACGGGGCGCGCCTAGAGTTGTTTCTTCTGATGTTTGGGCGTGCTGGGAGTTTATTCCTGCTGGTGGGTTCCTGATCTCACTGGCTTCGGGAGGTAAGCTGCAGACCTTCACTGTGAATGTTACAGCTCACGAAGGCGGGGTGGACCCACAGAGTGAGCAACAAGATTTACTGTAAAAAGCAAAAGAACAAGGCTTCCACAGTGTGGAAAGGGACCCGAGTGGGTTCCCACTGCTGGCTCAGGCAGCCTGCTTTTATTCCCTTATCTGACCCCACCCACATCCTGCTGATTGGTCCATTTTGACAGAGTGCTGATTGGTGCATTTACAATCCCTGAGCTAGACACAGAGTGCTGATTGGTGTGTTTACAATCCTTTAGCTAGACAGAGTGATAGAAAAGTTCTCCAAGTCCCCCCTAGGTTAGCTAGATACAGAGTACTGATTGGTGTATTTACAAACCTTGAGCTAGTCACAGAGTACTGATTGGTGTATTTACAATCTCTTAGCTAGACATAAAGGTTCTCCAAGTCCCCACTAGACCCAAGGGCCCCCAGCTGGCTTCACCTAGTGGATCCCACACCAGGGCCACAGGCGGAGCTGCCCGCCAGTCCCGCGCGCCCTGCGCCCGCACTCCTCAGCCCTTGGGCAGTCGATGGGACCCGCTCCGCGACGCAGGGGGCGGCGCTAGTCGGGGAGGCTCCGGGAGCGCAGGAGTCCACGGCCAGGGTGAGGCTCGGGCATGGCGGGCTGCAAGTCCCGAGCCCTGCCCGGCAGGGAGGCAGCTGAGGCCGGGCGAGAATTCCAGCGCAGCGCCGGCGGGCCGGCACTGCTGGGAGACCCGGCGCAACCTCTGCAGCTGCTGGCCGCGGCCGCTCTGAGTGCAGGGCCCGCCGAGCCCGAGCCCACGCCCACCCGGAACTCGCGCTGGCCCGTGAGCGCCGCGCGCAGCCCGGGTTCCCGCCCGCGCCTCTCCCTCCACACCTCCACGGAAGCAGAGGGAACCGGCTCCGGCCTGGGCCAACCCAGAGAGGGCCTCCCACAGTGCCGTGGCGGGCTGAAGGGCTCTTCAGAAGCTGCCAGAGTGGACACCGAGGCCGAGGAGGCGCCCCGAGGGCTGCTAGCATGTTGTCAACTCTCAATATGACCTTAGGTAATTTATTTAATCTTTCTGAGCCTCAGTTTCGTCATCTGTAAAATGTGTATCTTAATTGGAACAGATTCTATGAACTTGTTTTGAAGATTAATTGAGATACTTTATCTAAAGCACTTAGCACAATTCCTAGCATTTAATGGAAGTCAGTACCCAATAAAGTCAGTTATTATCTGTAGTAGAATTTTACTACAATCCTTCAGAAGCACAGCTTCCAAGTGTTCACTCAGTAAAATATAGTTTTGAAATACCACTAGATATTTGGAGGTAGATACACAAACAAATACAAGTGTTATTGTCCCTACCTTTGAAAATTTATAGTGCTTTTGTAGGGAACAAGACTAAGTAAGGTTAAATACGCTATGAGGAAATAGGGGATTAATGATGAATTGATGTCATAGACCTGTGTTTCTTGATTTTAGACTTTGTTTAAAGAAAAGTGTTATGTCAGGCACTCAGGATTAACTTAAATTATTTTTACTATAATGCTATTTACATACAGTATGCACAAAGATAAATGCATGTTATAAACTGCTTCTTGCTCTAAGGTACCTATGAAACAAAAGAAAATAAGGAAATTAAATACAAGCTACAAAATCATTAAAATTCAAATAAACAGCATTTATTTAACATATTTAATAATGTTGTTTCCTGAAACCAAATGGTGCTTTAGAGATTTTTGGTTTGGGAGGTAGCAGGTGTCAGACAGGGATTTCTGGTAAAGGTGGAATTTAAGATAGCAAAGGTGAGGAGGAATAATATGTGCAAGTTCTCCTTAGGAAGTAAGTTGGCTGCCTGGCAACCTGAGTAGGTGGTTTGTTAGATAATTTTGATGAAAGGAAGGAAAAAATTAAGATAAGTGAAAGTTGTAAAGTTAAGAAAATTTCTTTCAAACTAGGGGATATCTGTGCTTGTTTAAAGTTGCAAAGAAGGAAACAACTGAGGAAAAACCAGGAAGGGAGAGTGTGTCAGTGTCACTGTAGTACTGATCTTCTCATCTATCCTGCCCGTTCTCCTCCTCTTTCTCCCTTGACAAACTCCTTCTACCCCACTCCACCCTCTTCACTGTGATTGGTCTACGGAATGGTCTATGAGCTTAGTTTAGCCAATCACATTGTTTCTCCTGGATTTTGAAACCGGAGCAGTGAACCAGAGTGTTAAAAGGAGTCTGACATTGTCATCTTATGGCGCCAAACCAGAGGAAAGAACCACAGCTTCTACTGCCAAGCTCTTTACCAGGTCTTGATTTTTCAACTCTTTTGGATAAATCAGTCTTTGCCTAACCTAGCCAGAATCACATTAAATGCAACCAAAAGAGCCTTAACTGATACATAAGAAGGGGGTTCTACATGTTGATGTAAAGACCCACACTTTTTGGGTGGGGGGGCACCTAAGGGAAGCATAAAGGATGGGTGTTAGTCACAGATAGACAGATGAAGGGGTTCAGATTAAATGACCTCAAGCTTCTTAACAAAGTAAGAAGTTGGATTGTCTGCCAAGCATAAGACAGTGGAATGTGATTATAAAAAGTGTTAAACATTTGAAGACATTTTAATCTTCTTAGCTCATGGTACAGAATCTATGTAGTGAGAGATCTGACATTGTTCAGAAGATATGTGACTAAACTAATTGCTAGTCATTGGAATTTAGGGTTAGAGGAAGGAAGAAATTGGATCTTATGTGTGTCAGGGAATGGGTAGAGACAATCTTAAACAGTATGGTAACAGAGCTAAGCATTATCTGGAGGAAAGGTGAGGGCAGAAGGCCCCCCTGCAGTAGCCCAACCAAAGTGAGAATTTGATAAGTTTTCAAATAACTCGGGATTACCAAGGGTTGCAGGAGTGAGGGAAATGGGGAAGTACTGGTCCGAGGGTACGAATTTGCAGTTAAAGATGAATAGGTTCTGGATCCTAATGTACAGCATGGTGACTATGTTAATAATTTGTTATGTACTTCAAATTTGCTACAATAGTGGATTTTGAGTATTCTCACCACACAAAAAAGTAACTATGTGAGGTAATAGATGTATTAATTGGCTTGATTGTGGTAATAACTGCACAATGCATACTGACATCAAAGCATCCTGTCATACGTACATACACCTTAAATATATACAATTGTTATGTTTCATATACCTCAATAAAACTGAGGAAAAGGAATAATTAATGAATGGGGATTTATTCTTTGTTTTTGCTGAGTGATATGTGATTAAATTTCTCTCCACAGTCTTTCATAGAAAAGCTTCTATAAGTGTCCCACCATGCTTTTCTGCTTGGAGTCAGTAGCCATTTATTTGTGCAGGGAAACCAGGGAAGGATAGAGTAAAAGAGTTGGACAAGACGCAACTCTCATAGGGTTATGCAACCAATTTTTTGGGAACCAAGAAGAGACAATAAAATGTTTTCAAGTAAGAATCTGCAAAAGAAAAAGTTGTTGGTGTCCGAGGACTTGCTCTGACAATTCTATATTTTGAGGAACCTGCAATCAAAAGACAAAAGGCATACAAAAATAGAGGTGGTATAGATTCTGGCTATAAAAGACTAAGGAGGTCAATAAATCCTCTTTCCAGAAAACAACTATAAAGTTGGACAGAATTGTCGAAAACAGTCATTTCAGGGCCCTAGAAATCAACCAAACAGAAACAACAAATGGACAATCATATATTCGTGGAAGACTGCACAATTTCAGGTAAGAACTGTAGGAGTCTATGGCTTTCTTGCCTATGGCCACCACCATACCACACCCTGAGTTGGTCAGTACAGTAGTTTTATCATACAGAATTAACCATGAAAGCTAGTAGCTTTGTTGGTGGAGGATGCTAACTTGATTTAGAACAGAGAATGGAAAACCTGTTCCCAATGGCAAAGGAGAAAATCTTACAGCTCTCTGAGCCTGTAATTGTGGTCCTGATTGGGATGAGTTGTAGATCAAAAGATTAGTGAGAACTTTATAGGGAGACGAGTTAGCTATTGAAAAGCTTAATAAGCATTCCACAAGTCCCTGACTTTGTGGTAGCTTATATATTTGTAAAATTGATTACTAAGAGAGCTCAGCAGAAAGGAAATACTTGGGCAGACTTGAAAAATGCCCAAATTGTTAATGCTTTCCTGAAAGTATCACATTACCACCAGCTGAGAGTGGGAGCCTTATGGGCTCAAGGTGTTTGAGCACAAGCACCAATCAATCGTTGGTTGACCACTAGTTTATACAGATACAGACTAAAACATAAAAGTTAAAGAAAAACTGAGCAGAGACGTTGTAGGCTGCAAATTGGGGTGACAATCTGGTTCTGTAGATTAAGTACAGGTAAGTTACTTAAAACAACAACTAATAAAAAAAACAAATATTACTCGAGGAGAGAATTGCTATAAAATGTCATCTAAAATATCCAGTTTTCAATAAAAAATTATGAGAGCTGGAAAAACAGGAGACTGGGATCTATATTCAAGGAAAAAACCTAGTCAATAGAAACTGCCTCTGTATGGACCCAGGTATTGGATTTAACAGAAAATACTTCAAAGAAGCTATTATAAATATATTCAAGTAATTGGGAAAAAAAACATGTTTAAAGAACAATAGCAACAAAACATGATGGCCATGACTGAACAAATAGGGAATATTAATAAAGAAATAGAATTTATTAAAAAGAGCCAAATGAAAATACTAAAGTTGAAAAATACAAGTATCAAAATGAACATTTCACGAGATGGGCTAGTTGTTAGTAGAACTGAGATGACAAAAGAATCAGTGAACTTGAAGACAGATCAGTGGAACTGATTCAATATGAAGGATGCAAAGAAAAAAAGATTAGAGAAAAAATTAAAAACAGAACTACCATATAAGCTAGCAATTCCACTTCTGAGTATATGTCCAAAGGTAATGAAATCAATATGTCAAAGAGATAGCTGCACTCCCAAGCTCATTATAGCATTATTCACAATAGTCAAGACATAGAATCAACCTAAGAGTCCATCAACAGATGAATGAAGAAAATGCGGTATATATACATAGTGGAATTCTGGAAGGTAAATACTGTATGATATCACTTATATGTGGAAAATAAAGTCAAACTCATAGAAGCAGAGAGTAGAAGAGTGGCTACCAGAGGGAGGGAGCAGCGAGAGGATGTGCTATTCCGGAGATGTTGATCAAAGGATACATAATTTCAGTTAGACAAAACAATAAGTTCAGGAGATCTACTGTACAACGTGGTGACTATAATTAGTAATAATGTATTGTATACTTGAAAATTGTAAAGAGTGTAGATAAGAGAATAGAATCTAGCCACAAATAAAAATAATTACACTCCATGATCAAGTGGAATTTACTCCAGGAATGCAAGGCTGGTTTAACATTAGAGTGCAGTATGGGATCTGCAACCAGTTTGATTCAGCTTGATGAATAAATTAGCTATCAGTGTTCTTGGTGGCAAGCAAGAGTAACCAGTTCTGATGTACTTAGGCAAAGAAGAAATTCACTGGAGAGAGAGGTAATTCACTGAATTAATAGGCCAGAATCAGGTATAGGAAACAGGCTCAAAACCCAAGGGAGGCCAGGCGTGGTGGCTCATGCCTGAAATCCCAGCACTTTGGGAGGCTGAGGCAGATGGATCATGAGGTCAAGATATGGAGACCATCCTGGCCAACTTGATGAAACCCTGTCTCTACTAAAAATACAAAAATCAACTGGGTGTGGTGGTGTGCGCCTGTGGTCCCAGCTACTTGGGAGGTCAAGGCAGGAGAATTGCTTGAACCCAGGTGGCGGAGGTTACAGTGAGCAGAGATCATACCTCTGCACTGCAGCCTGGTGACTGAGCAAGACTCTGTCTCAAAAAAACAGAAACAGAGCAAAACAAACAGAAAACCCTCAAGGGGATGTGTGTCCAGAACTACAGTCAAAATTAGACCACAGGATCAGTTTAGCCTGCTGCTTATAGCCTCTACTGATATTAAAATTGGCTTAGATCTGCAAGTGCCTAAATTCTGCTGCTGCTTTCATAAGAGTCAATATTAACTGTCACATTACTGACTCCTGAGTCAAATGCCAGAGAGGGAGCTGTTGACTGGTTGTGATTAGGTCAGTGGACTATGCTCTAGCCATTGTAGCAGTGTGAAGCCATTAAAGAGTGTGAAGACAGAAATTCTCAAGACTTTGAACTACAAAACATTGAGGCAACAGAAGCCATGCTTTGAAGTTTGAAAAATGCACAAGGAAGAAGCATCTTCCTCCACTTCTACACCAAACAGGCTATTGGAATTGTTAGGAAAAGAATGGCCATTCTATTTAAAAAGTTGAAAGCATTACACTCTATGCCCTTCCCTCACCTTCTTCCTTCCAGGGAAGATTGAGCAATTCTGTGAAATAGCATTTCACCTATGTATTTCTAGGGTCACAAAGACAATTTAAACGAAATGGTTTACAAAGATGTACTCTACTCCTTTGGGGCTAGCTTTGTATGACAATACTTATCACATAAGACATTAATGTTTACTGCTTTACTGCTAGAGAAAGGTCTGGTGCTGAATTCAATTTTTGCTACTTTGTACTTAGCCTTTTTCCACTTTCCCCCTCTTCCCCCACCCTGATCCTTTTAGGATTTATACATTATTGAAAAACAAAGTCTTCTAGGATGATTAAATTTTTAACTGATAACCCTGAACAGTGGTGACCCTGTCACAACTATACACACAGTGTTTTGTACAGTTTGGTTTGTTTCAGCTATAGAAAGTTTACTCAATTATCTTTTCCAGGATTACTTCCATTTAAAATATTCTGGCTCTTTCTTTTGGAGTACCTATTAATGATTAGGTATAATTTCCATTCCAAATCTATTGAATTGTCTTATTGTCTTTGTCCTTTACTGCCGAGACTAGAAGAGCATCTCAACTTCATCTTCTATATCAGTGATTTAATTCTCAACAGTGACTATTTGTCTCTTTTTTATCCTATATAAAAATTTTAATTCTGCCATTGCAATTTTGATTTTCCTATTATCGCTCCTTAGCCCATCAATCTCATTTTCATTCCATTTTATTTTCATTTCAATTTGATTCCCTTATGGCAGCCTTTTTGGTCATATAGAGGTCATATCTTTTTGCATTCAATTATGGACATCAAGCATTTTTCTGATTTTTCCCGTTTTTGTGCATAATCATTTTTGGAGGATAGCTCTGAATCTTTAGGGTAATACTTTTTTTTTCCTTTTTATGCCATATTTCTTCACAGATTCCTGTTGAATTCCCCCCACCCCGTTCATTCATATAGAAGAATGAGAGTCCATTTAATCTCTTGTTTGTTAATCAATATGGTGCAAGAATTGACAATTAATCCATACTTTGTCCTCTTGGTTGCATGTGTTATTTATTAATATATGAGTATTTTAAAGGAGGCTGTTTTTATATGTGAAGCACTCAAAAAAAAAAAAAAAAAAAAAAAAAAAAGACTACTAACCTAAGAGATAGCCTTGGAAAATAATGGCGGGTGTATAGTTCCCATCTTTATTCTCAAGATCTTGCATAAATTCATTGAGTGCAGCTCTGTTGATCTGTTGTGATCTTGCACTATTACCACTAGGTAGCATTTTATAAAATACATGAAAAATCTACAATTTCCAGCAAATACCAGAGGCATGTCCTTTGTCCTCTCTTGTTATTCCTCTCAGCTTCCTGTCCATTTGATTTCTGGGAGCTTTGGTCTCTTATTAGATGTAAAAAAGAGACCGGCCTGGGGTGGGAGGGAGTGAGAATGAATGGAAGAAAGACAGCACCATGATGGCTTCAAAAATAAACACCTGTAATATAGGGGACATATGTGTGATTTACAAGTAAGTCTAATCTGGTAGTTTGAAGGGGCCTGACAGATAAAGGCTCTTCCACTTCCTATTAGTTAGTCATTACAGACAGTGGAAATGTGTGAAACATATTAGCTCTAGGCGGACCATCAGCCCTAGTTTGGCTTATAGCTCTGGGGTTTCACCACGTATCATGGCTTCCTATGTATTTTAATGGAAAGCTGTGAGAGTGTGCATCAAAAGCTGCTGATCAGATGCTATTCTAAACCAGAAGCCACAGGGGAAAACTTTACCTGAGCACTTACCCAAATGATGATGAATGTCAAATTAGTGGAGTCTGAAAGCAGGAGATCTTATTGTATAAAAGCAGAAGAATGATCTTTTCTCATTAAACAAGGGTCTCAGCTTCACATCATCTAATGTTAGAGAAAAACTAAAATTCGATCTATGATGGTGCTTTAACATGAAAGAAACCTCATTTTTGTTTTGTATTTTATTACACTGCAGCTCTCCTATAAATTAGAAATAATCATGACACTGTGAGAATTTATTGACACCATAAATATGGTGAGATTATTTTATAACAGTGTTACTCAGTTCTCCTCTATAAATGCTTATCTTCCATATTTCTGTTTCTTTAGAGGAGACAAAGCCTGACTCTAGCACCTCACACTTTAATGAATTTACTGGTAGATATATTTTTTAAATGGTCAACATTTCTTTCTTTGTCCATGAAATCATATAATAAACTCATAGACTATTCTTAATCACGTAGTGTCTTTTTTATAGTCAAATGTTGCAATTCACAGATTAGTGTCCAATTTTCTTGGAACCTTTCATGATTTTAATAAAACCAGCAGACATAAACAGGTCCTGTGACAGGCAAAAAGACCTTTTTTTTTTCTGGGATTATATGAAAGTGACTGGGTTGCACATACTATTAACATACGAGGTTTTTAAAGGGGGCTCTTTTTTATGTAAGAAGGAGTCTCAAAAAAGTACACAGTGCCATTGTGAAAATAACAGCCTTTACACTTGTCAAGGGAAATAAAGAGGCACCAGGCTGCTATTTTTCAAATTATGCAGCATTGATTTAGTGTAGACTGCCACAGAACATTCTTCATAAACCTGCTATGTTAAAATGTAAATGCTTAATTCAATAATTTTCCTCCAAGCTCCTTCCACCCTTGCTTTGTCTTTATTTCTTCAATTCTTTGTAGGAGATTAGAGAACTCATTATTCATGGGTCGGGAGGAAGTCAATGAATCATAAAGAAAAGGTTTTTATGAAGGCAAGTCACTATCTCATGTTCAATATGCATAAATAATAATAATTTATTGTCATGAATCAATGACCTGTTTTCTATTTATAGCTCTTGTCCTGAGAAAAATTAAGTGCCACATAATTTCCATGTAAAAAGATCAATTTATGAGCCACTTGTCTATCAGAGGCGAGCCTCATTTGGAAGTAATGAGTATGCCAGTGAATTGCATTGTTTCTTTCTTTTGGAAACAATACAAGCTCAAACTTTTGACATCCACTCTTGCTCTTTGACAAAAAAGAGCAAATGGTTTCAAGAGTGAACACTAAGTAATTTATTGCAAAGCACAGTTGTTCTTGGCCACAGTATATTGGTTTGACTTTGTAGTGCTTCTAAAAAGGTATATATACATTTTCCCAAAGTGTGTATGTCCAACATTATGTGATGCCAGTGGCACAACTGATGACACTGATGACATGGTTTTTATTTAATGTTTTATAAAGCAATTTGCTTCTGGGTACTTTTAGAAGCTACAACATCAATGTTGTCTGGTTAACTTTTTTGGTCAAATCTTTTGTCAACTAAGCCAAGGAAGGTTTTTTAAATTGAGGTATAATATGTATACAGCAACAGACACAAATTCTAAGCGGATAGCTTGGTGAATATTTACATATGTCTATGGCCATTGTAACCACTATCCAGATCAAGATACAAGCATTTCCAGCCACTCAGAAGGCTCCTTCATTCCTTTTCCCAAGATGTAACCAATACTTTAATTGCTTTCACTAATCGTCTTTTTTATATCTGAACTTACAAATGGAATCTATAATATGAACTCTTATGTCTACCTTCCCATAGAGGCCAGTCATAGGAATGATTTCACTCAGTTGTTCTTTGGATTAGGCTAAATTGCTAGTTTCTCTGATTTTTTAAAGAGGTCCAATAGCAGTGTCATTTTAGAAATAATACTTGCCTTTTCCTCATATGGTTTTGGGTGGAGTTTTGTCCTCTTTGGAGAAGGAACATTCATTCACTCATTTATTTATTCATTCACAGAATATGTATTAAGCATCTACCATGTGCCATGGGACGTGCTGGTGTAGCCAGGAAGATGAAGAAAAAAATGGACATGGTAACCAACCCCATGGGTTTGCAGTCCAATGAGGGAGACAGAAAAAACACCAAGTAAATGTACAAGTGGTGGTCAGTGCCTTGGAGTAAAAGTAAAGGAGGTGGATATGATGAAACAGAGTAACAGGAGTTGTATTTCAGATGGGTTGTTCAGAGAGGGCCTCTAAGGAAGTGATATTTTAGTGGAAGCCTGGAGGGTGAGAAGATGACAGGTAGGTGGAGAGTTAGGGAAAGAACAATCAAAGCCAAAGAACAGCATGGGCACGCCTGAGGTTGAAGAACATCTGTGTGGAGAAACCAAAAAGTCTGATATGCCCACTGGATAGTGAGGGAGGGAGAAGAGAGTAAGATGAAATTGGAGAATAGAGAAAGGCAGTAACCTAAAGGACTCTCCACAGTTTGTATGTGAAAACTTGACATTGATTTCAGTCCTGAAGGTCTTGTGATCTGGAGTTCCCATTGGATTTTTGATTATAATGAGTCAGTACATCAAGAGTACCTTGAGGCTGTTATCGGGGTGGGCCTCAAATGAGGACACAGCGATGCTGTACACATAGTGAGTATGTATGTATGTATAGAGACAGGATCTCATTCTGTTTTCTGGGCTTGAGTACAGTGGCATAATCATAGCTCACTGCAGCCTCCATCTCCTGGGCTCATGCAGCTCTTCTGCCTTAACCTGTTGAGTAGCTGGGACTACAGGCATGTGCCACCATTCTTGGCTCGTTTTTTCATTTTTTGTAGAGATGGGGGTCTCACTATGTTACCCAGGCTGGTCTCAAACTCCTGGGTTCAAGTGATCCTTCCACTTTGGTCTCCCAAAGTGTTGAAATTGCAGGCAAGAGCCACCATGCCTGGTTCCAATATTGAATATTATGACTCTTATTTTGAAGTATCTAAAGGAAGAATTGAGGAAATATGATTTCAGACCCAAGTCATCGGCATCACACTGGGATGGAATTTTGGAATTCTGATACCAATTCAAACTCTAGGATATCAATTCAGGTCCAAGTACTTTTTATTTTGAAGTAGTGGCCAGACAAGTATTTTATCACTGACCTTGTTTGGAATTGTCAGAGCATGGTTCTAAAAAAAAAAAAAAAAAAAAAAAAAAGTAGGCAGACTTTGGGTTGATTTTATTGTTGTTTCAAAATTCTCTGCAGAAAATGTGCCATTTATTGCATATATCCAGGTTTCATGTACCGACTTTGATACATTTATCTTCTGAAACATTAATCTTGGGAAAGTGTTATATTAGCCACAAAAGTAGTTTAAAATTTAGAGGGTGAGGAGAAAGGACCCTTTATTATCCCCAATTCACAAATTCTGGAATTTCATGGTAAAAATATTTAATTAAATATAAAGGAAAATTATAGATTATCACTAAAATCAAATGAAATACTCATTCCACTTTTCATGAGATGGTAACAAGGTGGTATATGATTTGTGTAAAATATTTATAAAAATTAATTGTGCTAGATAAAAAGTTTCACTGCTAGTACTATGAGTGTTTTGAACTGTATGGTATTGCTTAGAGCAGCGGTTCTCAAACTTTTTGGTCTCAGGACTCCTTTGCACTCTAATATTGAGAACCCCCTCCAAAGGGCTTGCCATAGAAAATTCTGGAAATTGGCCAGGTGCAGTGGCTTGCACTTGTAATCCCAGCACTTTGGAAGGCTGAGCTGGGTGGATCACTGGAGGCCAGAAGTGCAAGACCAGCCTGAGCAACATAGCAAATCCCATCTTTACTAAAAATAAAAAATTATCTGGGCATGGTGGCACACATCTGTAGTCTCAGCTACTAGGGAGGCTTGAGAATTCCATGAGCCTGGGAGGTGGAGGGTGCAGTGAGTTGAGATTGCAGCACTGCACTCCAGCCGGGGTGACACAGAAAGACTCTTTCTCAAAAAAAAAAATTCTGGAAATTACCATCTCATGTTCCTTAGTCATACAGAAGCTCACATTCCATTAGACATCGGAGAAACGACATCATGACAATTCATGAAGCCTCTGGAAAACTCCACTGTACTCCATAAGAGAATGAGAAGAGAAGAGGCAAATAATGAAAAGGGCTTTGATTTTTCAACTCCTCAGAAAGAGTCTTAGGGGACCCTGAAGGGTTCCCATATCACCCATTGAGAATTGCTGACATAGAGGTTGACAATATGAGTGTAAAGGTAAACTGAGGCTGGAGCCGAACCGGGAACGAAGAC
This sequence comes from Macaca thibetana thibetana, assembly GCF_024542745.1. Taxonomy (NCBI): domain Eukaryota; kingdom Metazoa; phylum Chordata; class Mammalia; order Primates; family Cercopithecidae; genus Macaca; species Macaca thibetana. Next base: position 123,958,170 of record NC_065579.1, read on the forward strand.
ACAAGGCAAATGGCAGTGAGAATAGCCTTTATTAGGACTCGCGGGCGAGGTTCCTCAGTCCAAAGGTGCGGGCCGAGGAAGTCGTGCTGAGGGAGGAGGGTAGGGGCTTTTTATAGCCCGAGAGGTAGGGAAGCTGGTTGTACAAACAGGGCCTAGGAGGTCTTGAAACTACTAGGGCAGGAGTCGAGTAAGGGTCATGAGGAAGGGGTCTTTGGAAACTGTTAACCGAAACTGCTGTTTATGAACTTGTGGAATGCAGATGAGCTGCAGGTCATGGGGGAGTATGGTTGCTCAACCAGAACTCTGATGCATGTAAGTCTGCGGGTATGTACAAGGGTGAAGGGAGTCTTTAACAAAAGGCCTGCTACGCCGGGTAACGCCACCATGTTGGGTCTAGATTCCTGCCTAACAATAAGTTTTAGAAAATGAAGTTTACCTCCCAGCTGCATCATTACTGGGATTCTCTGAAAATGATACCTTTAGCTGTTAAATGGGCACAATAATAGTTACCTCACTAGTTTATGATGGGGGATATATGGTAAACTATGGACAGTACATCAACTATGAATCTTTGGATTACACACAACAGAAAACCCAACCAAACTTACCTTAAGAAAAAGGGGCACATTTCATGGCTCACTTTTCTTAAAAAGGCAAGAAGAGCTACTGTTTGATCTAGAGTTTGTGGGGTCATGAGGGATCTAGCTCTGTGTTTTGTCCTCCTCTGAGTCTTGGCTTTGTTCTCAGAATGACCTCCCTCATCACACAACAATGGCTGCAGAATTTCCAAGCCACCCATCCTCATGCCACACCCACCAGCGGAAGGGAACTTATCTCTTTTAGTGGCTTCCATGAAAGAGAGAGGCAGCTTCTTTTCCCAGTATCTGGATGCATGCTCATTTCCAAATGAGTATGTTTAATTTACATATTTATTTCCATATCAATCACTATAGTATGTTAGTGGGAGGGAGGAAGACATGCATTTATTTGAGGGCATTTGAAACTCATCCCCAGAACTAAGGGTGAAGTCCATCTTACCCAAACCTTGTGACCGCCAGTATGGAGTGCTGATTCCCCCAGAGGAAAATTGGATGGATTGGGTGCTAGAAAAGAGAGAGTCTAGGAGAAGACAAACGGCCACAATAGTATGTAAATAATCTTGCATATAATAGCTGTGCAGAAATGAAACCCAGGCTGCTGGAATGCAGTGGTGCGATCTTGGCTCACTGCAACCTCTATCTCCCAGGTTCAGGTGATTCTCCTGCCTCAGCCTCCTGAGTAGCTAGGATCATAGGCGTGTGCCTTTCTCCCTCAATCTGAGAAATCCTCTCTCACTTCTGGGATCACTTCCCTAGTGAACAGCACGAAACCTCTCTGACCATATAATTATGAGGGGTGACTGGCATGGGGGAGATACTTGACTCTATCAAACCAGCATGAAAACCTGGCTGCCACAGACTGTCAATCTCAATAAACATAATTTTATGCTGTGAGGCATTTTGTAGTCTAATAGTGCTGAAACGGCCAAAGAGAATGACTCTGAAGGGAAATGAAAGCTGCACTAAAGAAGAACAAATAGCCTGTCGGTGGAGGGGGGAAATGTGAGTTCAGATGTTTCTGTATGCCAGGCTGAGATTCTGACAATTAAATGCTGAAGATGAAAATGCTAGAGTTCAACTTCCATAAATAAGCCATGGCTCCAGGGAAGACCTGGACTCCTGAATTAAAGGAGGCCATATTTTCCAAACAGTATCACTCTTCAGAAAAATTCCTAGCTGAGTTGTTTTTCTTTAAAGCAGCATTAATTTTGGTCTGAAAATTTCAATCCTTAAAAGGCGCACACTAGTGAATGACATTATTTTGACATGTCACCTGAATATCAGCACAAACTGTAAAACATTAGAGATATCAAAGTTACTATGATGTCTCTAAATATTATTATTTTTCCACAAGCATAAAGAGGAGCGTGAGGCCTTTTACCTGCTGTGTTTCTCTTTTCAAGTTTATTTTAGGAATTTTTGTTGGTAACCCTTAACATTTTTTTCTTGCCAGCAGTTTTATTCAAAGTCTAGCACATTTTGTTTCACTTCTTCTTAAGAGAAGAAAGAAAATGCATTCAACAAGAGACTCAAATTTGGCTCGGTTGTAACTTTGCCTTCTTGTTCAATGACTCCTGCTCCCACTCTCCTTTACAATATGCACGATTCTATAGACAGCTGCACACAACTATTAAATTAGAAAATTTAAAAAGAATTAATCCAGCCATCCATTGATTGGGTCAGCAAACTTACTGGAAATTTCTCTCTCTCTCTCTCTTTCTCTCTCTGTCTGTTTCTCTCTTTCTTTCTTTCTTTTCTTTCTTTCTTTCTTTCTTTCTTTCTTTCTTTCTTTCTTTCTTTCTTTCTTTCTTTCTTTCTTTCTTTCTTTCTTTCTTTCTTTCTTTTTTCTTTCTTTTCTTTCTCTCTCTCTCTCTCTCTCTTTCTCTCTCTTTTTCTTTCTTTCTTGCCCTTCCTTCCTTCCTTCCTTCCTTCCTTCCTTCCTTCCTTCCTTCCTTCCTTCCTTCCTTCCTTCCTTCCTTCCTTCCTTCCTTCTTTCCTTCCTTCCCCCTCCCCTCCCCTCCCCTCCCTCCCCTTTCCGACAGAGTCTCGCTCTGCTGCCCAGGTTGCTGGAGTGCAGTGACGCAATCTTGGCTCACTGCAACCTCTGTCTCCCACGTTCAGGTGATTCTCCTGCCTCAGCCTCCTGAGTAGCTGGGATCATAGGCATGTGCTACCATGCCTGGCTAATTTTTTTTTTTTTTCATATTTTTAGTAGAGAGGGGGTTTCACCATGTTGGCCAGGCTAGTCTCAAGTTATCTACCCACCTCAGCCTCCCAAAGTGCTGGAATCACAGGCTTGAACCACAGTGCCTGTCCTATAACTGTTTTGGGACCAATGTTGTAAGTATTTCATTTCATAATAGAAATTTGGAAAATATTGCATGGTTTAAATAAGACCTATCCATAATTCTACACAGTAGAAATGACCATTGATCTTACTAGACAGTGTTTAGTCCTGCTTTGTTCATGGAACATTATATCGTTAAGATTTTATGAATTCAATAGAAAACACTTAAAAAATTAATGCAAATAACTAGGGCACCAATTCCTTGTCCTAAAAATGGACAATATAAGGGAAAGATTAAAGGATTTATCCTGTTTCTGTATAAACTATATTTCAGTATAATCAAATAGACTTGATTGATTTGTGAAAATTGTTTATAGAAAGAATTCTAGCAAAAAATGTGGAAACAATGATATGATTTTTAAAATTACCATTTTGTGCTCCCTAATGAAAAAATACCATCAGGAGATAAAACAATTAGATAGAAGTTTTGATGGATCAGGCCTTTGCCCACCTGAACCTACTGATCACTGTTAGCCTACTAAGAATGGAACAACCAGGCATGTGCCAAGATGTGATGCAATATGAAAAACACAACACCACCCTTAAAATGTTCTTGTTTTAGAAAGGGAAATCCTGGCCGGGTGCGATGGCTCATGCCTGTAATACCAGCACTTTGGGAGGCCAAGTCAGGTGGATCATTTGAGGCCAGCGGTTCAAGACCAGTTTGAGCAACATGACAAAACCCTGTCTCTACTAAAAATACAAAAGTGAGCTGGGCATGGGGGTGCACATCTGTAATCCCAGCTATTTGGGAAACAGAGGTTGCAGTGAGCTGGAATCGCACCACTGCACTCCAGTTTGGGTGACAGAGCAAGACTCTGTCTCAAATAAATAGATAAATAAATAAATAAAAAGGGAAATCCACAACCACTAGACTGGCCAAAATTAAAATGACTGACATTACAAAATGTTGGTGAGGATGGGGATGTGGAGGAACTACAATTCTCATACCTTGTTGGTGGGAATGTAAGTGAATCAAACGTTTTGGAGAACAGTTTGGTAGTTTGTTATAAAATGTAATGCATACTTACCATACAATCTAGCAGTTTCATTAGAAAAGAAAAGAAATATGTTCAAAGATCTGTTCACAAATGTTCATAACAGCTTTATCTGTAATAGCACAAAACTGAAAACAAACTAAATGCCCAAAACAAATAATTTGTGGCATATTCATACAATGCCAACAATTGCCATTACTTGGCAATTAAAAGACTACTGATAAACACCATGGCTTAGATGAATCTCAAAAGCATTATCTTAGTGAAAGAAGCCGGATACAGAAGAGAATATACAATATGGTTTCATTAAAAGAAATTCTAGGCTGAGTGCAGTGGCTCACACCTGTAATCCCAGCACTTTGGGAGGCCGAGGCAGGTGGATCACTTGAGGTCAGGAGTTTGAGACCAGCCTGGCCAAAATGGTGAAACCTTGTCTCTACTGAAAATACAAAACTTAGCCAGGCATGGTGGTGCGAATCTGCAGTCTCAACTACTCGGGAGGATGAGGCAGGGGAATTGCTTGAACCCAGGAGGTGGAGGTTACAGTGAGCTGAGACTGCCTCATGGCACTTCAGCCTGGGCAACAAAGTGAGACTCTGTCTAAAAAAAAAAAAAAAAAAAGAAAAAGAAAGAAAAGAAAGAAGTTCTAGAATTTTTCAGAAAACATAAAATACGCAACAATTTGCACAGCTATCAGCAATGTTTGCAAGTCCCCATCTTGGTACCCACATCATCATTGAGAATTATCAGTTTCTAAAATGTGCTAATTTCATGGGTAAAAATGGTTTCTCCTTGTTTTAAAAATTGCATGCCTTTGTTTCATAGTAAAATTGAGTCTTTTTCATTTTCATAAGTTTTGTTTGTTTTTTCTTTTTGTTATTAACTTTTCTTCTTGGAAATTATTGTTCAGCTACATTTTTCTAATTTTCTATTGCCGCCATGTTTTTTTTTTCCTTATTGACTTATAAGAGTTCTGTATAGATTAAGTATATAAACACTTAGTCATATTTATGGTATTTTTTTCTGTTTGCGTTTTTATTTATGTTTTGAAGAGCAGAGTCTTTTTCTGTTTGTTATAATGGTCAAATTTATTGTTCTGTTTCTTCAACATTTAGTCCATACTTTTATCTCCACAGGCAGAAATAGAACAATATTTGCTCAAACTTTTCTTGTCATTTTTTATAATTTTATTTTATATAAAAGTTTACATTAATTTGGGTTTACTCTGGTATTCGGTGTCAGGTTCGAATTTTCCTCATTCTTTTTTGTATGTCAACAAATTTCACAACACTTTGTTTTTTCTTTTTCTTTTTCTTTTTCTTGTTTAGATAGGATCTTGCTCTGTCACCCAGGCTGGAGTGCAGTGGCAAAAGTCCTAGCTCACTGTAGCCTCTAATTGCTGGCCTCAAGTGATCCTCCAGCCTCAGCCTCTCAAGTAACTAGGACCACAGGAGTGCACCACCATACCCAGCTAATTTTTTTTTTTTTTTTTTTTTTTTTTTGAGAGACAAAGTAGGCTGGGTGCAGTGTTTCCTACCATAATCCCAGCACTTTGGGAGGCCGAGGCAGGCAGATCACTTGAGGTCAGGAGTTTGGAACCACTCTGGCCAACAAGGTGAAATCCCGTCTCTACTAAAAACACAAAACTTAGCTGGGCATGGTGGTGGGCACCTATAATCCCAGCTACTTGGGAGGCTGAGGCAGGAGAATCGCTTGAACCAGGTAGGCAGAGGTTGCAGTGAGCCAAGATTGCAGCATTGCACTCCAGCCTGGGAGACAGAGTGAGACTCCATATCAAAAAAAAAAAAAAGAAAGAAAAGAAAGGAGACAAAGTCTTGCTATGTTGCCAGGCTAGTCTCCAACTCTTGGCCTCAAGCATTCCACTTGCCTTGGCCTCCCGAAGCATGGCATTACTGGTCATATTTAAATATTTAATGTGACTTCTATTTCTATCTACTTATTTTTGAGAGTTTTTTGACTTTTATCATCCACTTAATTCTCCAAACACTTATTGACTTTGTTCTGTTTGCCAGGTACTGTGCTAAGAAGTGGAGATAAAAATCTGGAAGGACAGACAGACAGCCTTTAATGTTTTATGTAGAAATGTATGAGTGCCATAGCAGCAGAAAATAACTAAAATAGCTAATGCTTAGTGCTTCCCATGGCCCAGGTACTATGTAAGTGTTTTACATATAATAACACACTTAATCCTCCAAAAAATTATCTGAGCTAGGTTCTATTCTATTCTCTGTTTATGTTGAAAATTGGACACAAAGGGTAACTTGCCCAAGGCTGAACAGCTAGTTAGCAGCAGAGCCCAGATTCAAAACTGGGTAGTTTAAAAAATTGAAACCCTCTTACTTTGCTAGTGGGAATGAAAAATAGTGCAACTGCTATGGGAGACAGTTTGACAGGTCCTCAAAAAGTTAAAAATAGAATTACCATATGACCCAGTAATTTCACTCCTAGGTATGCACCCAAAAGTACTGAAAATATGCATTCAAATACTTGTACACAAATATTCATAGCAGCATTATTCACAATAGCCAAAAGGTGGAAACAACTCAAATGTCCATCAGTCGATGAACATAATATAGAACAACCACACAATGGAAGGTTTTTCAGCAAGCTTCTGCAAAAGTAATGTAGTACTCATACATGCTACAGCATGCGTGAAACTTGAAAACATGCCAAGTGAAAAAGCCAGACACAAAAGCCAGTCACATATAGTTCCGCTTCTGTCAGATAACTAGAAAAGGTAAATTCATGAAAACAAAAGACAGTTTAATGATTGTCAGGGAATAAGGGGAGGAGGGAGTGGGAACTGACTTGTTAATGGGTATAGAATTTCCTTTGGGAGTATTGAAAATGTTTTGGAACTTGATAGAGCTGATTATTGCACAACATTGTGAATGTGTTAAGTGTCACTGAATTGTACACCTTAAAATGGTTAATTTTATGTTATATGATTTTTTCCTCAATGAAAAAGGGGGTTTGGTTTTCTTACTGAGTTTTTGCCTTTAACCACCCACTATACTGCTGTGTACAATACAGAGAAGTAAACCAAATCTTACTCAATCCCGAGGGTGAGGAGTAGCTTTACAGAGGAGCTGATACATGAGCTGGATATGGAAGAATGTGTAGGGGCCCACCAAACAGATTGTGTGTGTGTGTGTGTGTGTGTGTGTGTGTGTGTGTGTGTGAGAGAGAGAGAGAGAGAGAGAGAGAGAGAGAGGTGGGGATTCTAGATAGATAAAACAGCTTGTGAAAATTCATGGGTTCAAAACAGAGGAAGTGAAAGCAGTTTGATGACAATGGAATATAGGGCTTTAGGGGAAAAGAGGGTAGGGTCAGGGATGAAGTTAAAGACTGATATTTAATTTAATAAATATTAATATTTATCAATTGCACATTTCCGTAGGCCAAAGATTGGAAATTTCTAGAGATCTTTGTGGATAGCAACAAAAATTCATGTTGGCTTAGGATACTTATTATTACAATGGTGCCCAAATATATTTAACTGCTGAACTCCAGCATATAAAGATGTTTGCTTGTGAATCTCTCATTGTAGTCTTTAAGTCAACTCTAGATAACTTTGAACATATTTTTTACACAGGTATTCATTTACTTTTCATGCCGCTAAACACATAGCAATTTAATTTTTACTTACCTGTGGCACTCATTGACCATATCCCCTTGGTACTGAACATTTCTGGGCCTGCTGACCCCTCAACTTCTAAATGCCAGTGGCTGAGTTTCCTTGTCTGTTTTTTGCCTTTGTCACAAGAACCCACACTTTCCCCGTGCAAAGCAGGTCAGAAATGCTAGGGAATTATAACTGTCAGAAGTAAGCATCAACAAATGACTGATAGGAATTGATGGACACATACCCCAGCTCCCTCTCCCTCTGGATGGAATAACTCTAAGGTGCATGTTCAACAGTCTCCCAGAGTCCCAGACAGAATGAAGCTCCAGATGCTCACAGTAGTAACTTGCTCGATAATTCCCCCTTTATTTGCTTCATTTACTCCCTTGTCTTACTTCTCTGCTCCCCTACTTGCCTTCAAATCTTTGTCTTATGGTTTGCTCTGGGAGAAACTCAAATAAAGATACAGATTTTAGTCCAAAGTCACCTCCTCAGTAGCTAGTTAGGAAAAGAGAATCCACTTAGGTATTTCAAACACAGGAGATTTAATACAAGGGATTGGTTACCAAGAGAGAAGGAATGATACCTAGATTTCGGAAGCTATTTTTCCCTCTGGCTGGAAACCAGTAGCCTACATTGGAGCACAAACAGACAAATAACACTCAGGGAAGTATTTTCTGACCCCCAGACAAGGTAAAAACAAAACAAAAAAACCCCAAGAACCGCCTATTGTCTACTTTCATGGCACCCAGTTGCTTTAGTTTAACTCTTATTTCTGTGACAATTTGATTAATGTCTGTCATCCTCACTAGATTACAAATCCAAGAAGGATTTGTAATCCAGAGTACGAGCTCACTAAATACCTGTTTGAAGGAATGACTAAATAAGTGGTGTGCCAGAACAAGCTTGTACCAGCTCATGAAAGCCAATTATGCAGTTCTCTTTCTAACTCTATGTTCAGTGATGTCAGGTTGGTAGTTTAAAATTAGCCGTTATGAGAGTATTTATACCACAGAAATCAGCAGACATTACAAATAGGAGCTTCTCTATTTGAAGAATTCAGCTGTGAAACATTTACTGGTATACCACTAACTGAATCCTATCTAACAATGCAAGATAATACAATTTATCCATTTCCATAGCTCCGTGATTATGACTTTCATGAAATGTCTTAGCCTCTGTCTATATTTGTGCAAAGAGAGGAAGAAATTTTCAAGGAGTTTTTCTCTTAGGCATGGTTGGCTCACGTACCTTCAAGGACATCTGGTGTAGACTTTTCCTATTTCATTATTTAGCAAATAGAAAGAAGAATCAAAAAGAGCAAGTTAGATTGGCAACATAGTCATCCCTTCTAGCATTCATGTACACATGCAGTTCTGACCCCTCAGCCTGCTCAGCAAATGCAAGATGCAGAGATGCCTCCGACCAAGCTGTCTTTCAAACCTCTGCCACCCTAGGTGCTTGCTTCTCTAGATTCAATATTTTAATATGGACATATTTCTGTACATAGGAAAGTAAACGTTTTTCATGAGATGCCCAGGTTCTACCCTGTAACCTTATCTAAGCACCTACAAATACTGCATAGAAAATTGTAGCTTCACCTACTAGAAGATTGAAATTACTTTTATGGAAAAGGGAGGTTTGTGAGCATCTGAACATCTCCCAAGACTGCTCTTTGAACAAGTCAGTGCAATTAGGTTGTAGAAAACTATACTAGGATGCAAGAAAAATTGTTTAATGTATATTGAATTTAAAAGTAGCATCTTTTAAAATGTTTCCTATCATTTCATTTCTTATTATTTTCATGTTTGCATACCTGGCGCAAAAGCAATGATGGGCCAGACTGCTGGGTCTTGGTGGAAAACAAGACAAAGACACCCAACTGTCCTAGTAACCATGATACTCTTCCCTGCCACACATTTACAGGTACAAATAATAGTAATGCAACATAAAAATAATATGATTATTCCACTGAAGAGGTCTTTGATGCAGCAAATTATTAGCTTTATTAAGCATCAACCCTCAATTTTCTGTGTGACAAAGCAAGAAGTACATATGAAGCATTTTTGCTAACTTTTGAAGTACTGTAGTTGTCTTGAGGAAAAGCACTTGTGCAGTTGTTTGAGTTGTGAGCTAAACTAACTGCTTTTTTTCGTGGGACATGATCTCTGTTTCATAAAACTACTTTTCATGGGATTGTTATTCAATCTGGGACATTTGTTTGACCATTTTCTTGAAAATGAGTAAAGTGACACTGTTACTACAAAGAAAACAATGGACAGTATTTATTGCCAATAATAAAAATCAAGCTTTCCAGTGAAAATGTTAATGTTGGAAATTTTTATAAGTACTACTGTTAGCTTGACACTATGAATTTGACACCATGAGTTTTTCCAATGAGATTGGTGGTAATATTAACGTATGTGTTTTTTGGTATTTTAATGAAATGCGCAGTATTTAGAAGATCAGCACAATTCAATAAACCAACAGTTTCCAAATGATCGACTAGATGGTGTTACAAAATCATATAGGGCTAAAAGATCCACTTAAAGTAAAAGTTAGACGAATGGATTTCAGTGACACAGAATACAAAAAGGTCATTGATAAGATTCCACATTGAACCTAGCCTTTAATAAACTACCACTTGTCTTCCCATAATGATGGCAGAGTGAGAGCAAGCCCAGAAGCCCACAACCACCATGTTTGCATCATGCTTCCTAAAACTCCGTTGACACAATGAATCACACAGCAGAGCCCCAAGTCACAGGGTGGGTGTGAGTGCTACAGAGTTACACAGCAAAGGGCATAGAAACAGGGTAGGGTGATGAACCTAGGCCATTTTTGCAATCAACCAGAGCTATAATGATGACTATGGAGTCTCTCATTCTGTGCTGGGTGGTTTGCATCAATTAGGCCAAATCCTGAAAATAACCCTAAAATGTGGTGATTTGTGTAACAAAAAGTTCTTGATTGCAAGTGACCAGAATCCTCACACAAGCTAGTTGAAGCAAAAGTGAATTTATGGGTTTACTTAACTGGAGGTGAACCAGTTAAGGTTGCTTAGCATGTCTGAGTCATGGGATGGCTGAATCTAGGGGCTCTTGTGAAGTTTCTGATGCTTTCTCTCCATAGCATTCAGCTTTGGTTTTGTCTGTATGTTAGATCTTTTCTGCAGATGACATGTTCTCTGAAGCCCCGAGAGTTGCTCTCAGCAATTCGAGGTTTACATAGTCCTCTCAGTTTGCAGTCCCAGAGAAAGATGGGGCATCTTTCCCAATGGATTTGTTCACAGAGTCCATTGGTGGCTCTCCATGACCTGGAAATGGTTATAAGTCGATGTTTGTAAAGGAATCCTAAAGCCAAGAGGTTGGAGAACTGCAGAACTAGATCATCACTAACATTCCTTCCAGTTCTAAAATTCTAAAATTATTCTGGTATCATTTGTTATCTCCTGGTTGAATTGTGGTAGATTTTACATTTGGAAATTGTAGAATCTGAATCATTATGGCATATTTTATTTATTATGTTACATAAAATACTCCCCACACAAGGTGCTATGTACTCTTGGAAGCAGGCTGCAGGAGGAGATAACACTGCAGAGACTTCTTCTAACCCTAACCATGTTCATAAAGAAGAAATAGCAAGACCAAAAAATTTATCTTCCGATGGAACTGTATTGCCAATAGGATTACATTTTGTATAGAAATTCTTAATTCACCAATTGATTTTTTATATATCTCTCTAATTTATCTGTCCCAAAAGGAAATCTAGCTTAAGGAGGCTAAATACACAGGTTCAATTTTTGGGCCAAATTCAGCCAACGGGAGCAGCTGCCAGAATTGCCAGACTGTGAAGGATCTTGAGGCCAGAGAAATCTGTGTTGATCAGAGATGTGTGCCATCCTTAATTTAGCTTGCCTTTGCCTTCAAGATCTAACTAAAAAACCAGACATGTTTTATATGCCTATAAGAAACATCGTTGGAAGGGGGTCTAACTATTTTGTGAGTCACGTAGAAGGAACTACACAAAAGATAATTTGATAGTTTAAGCAGAAATAAGCAGCACTTATTGAACTAGCTTTTTAAAGTAAACCAAAAAGCCTCAAATATCTTGTTCATCCATTCAATAGACATTTATTAGAAGCCTCCCTTAGTCAGGTACTATGCCAGGTACTGGAGAAGCCAAGATTTCTAAAATTCGCTCCATTATCCCCTGATATCATACAGTCTAAGCTCAAACAGCCTAAAACAATCTGGTTTTTTTTTTTTTTTTTTTTTTTTTTTTTTTTTTTTTTTTTTTTTTGGTGAAAGGGACAACCCTGGTGTTAGGTAAGTTTTTAAGGGCATGTTGTAGGTTATTACTGCTAAGCAATGAACCTGACCCAACAGAATCAATATTATGGAATTGTCTAACCCAAAAGCAACATTTTTAACACCCATAGTAGCTTTCTGTTCCAAGACTCTGTGCGTAGTTTTGGCACAGGCTCTGAAGGAAATTGTGTGTATACATTCAATTACCTTTATAGGTACAAATTATCCTTTGCTGCTTTCTCTAATGAGAATATGACTTATGCTTCCTTGCCTAAAATGAGACCCATTATACTCTATAGTAAACATGTGGCTGGATGGGTTAACATTAGCTCTTAAGCTCTGACAGCTTTTATTCTTCTGTTTTGACATGTCTCACGGCTGCACGGTACAAACAGAAGGAATACCCGTGGTAGTCTTCACACCCCTCATGCAGTATGTGATGGATGGTTTCTACACTGTAATTAATATTTTGGATCCTCACTCATTAATTTGGCAGAGAAAAAATAGTAACCCATATTTGACAGTTGCGATCTGACTAGCCAACCTAATTATGCTGGAAGGGAATAAGCGGTGACATTGTTCATGATGAAGTCTTTACCTCTCAAGTCGTAGTTGTTATATGGCATGCGTATCTCTCCTTTGTAGTGGTCTTGCAGAATGTCATTGCAAAATCCTAAAAATGCACAATAAACGGTTTCCAGAATGTTCTCCTTTGAGCCAGCTGTGTTTAACTTGGTAGCACTGTTCAGCTATCACAGGGACAGGCATATAAGTAAGCAGCAGGAAAGATAACAATCCACTGGAATAACAAAGAACTTTGACCCTTGAATTGTATTTTCTGCTAAAACTTCCCCAGTGGTCTTTGTGTCTGGGTGGCTGCGCGCTTAGAGGAAAGATCATGGGCTTTGCAATTAAGCAGATGTGGATTCAAATCCTGGTTCCTCATTTACTGTGTGCTCTCAGGCAGGATTATTAACCTGCATAAGACTATTTCCTCATCTATAAAGTTGTGGTAGTGATGCTTATCTCTTAGTCATAAAGGTTTAATAAAATACTAAATATTCTGTGCTTAGCATCAAGCTGGTGCTCAGTTCATGTTTTTTCCTTCCTCTTGGATCTAAACCATCTTGTAGAACTTCCATATTAAGGGACATTTTTATCAACTCTCCAACCTTTTATTGTTTTTTCAATATCTTAACCAAAGGCTGGTAAATTTTTTTTTACACAAGTGCAGGGTATAACATGGAAACGGAACATTTCCCTATTATTTTTAACTTTATTAAGTTTAACATTATATCCATGATGATTGTTTTTCCTCTCTCTTGCCACTCTGCTCTTTTTTTTTTTTTTTTTTTTTTTTTTTTGAGACGGAGTCTCACTCTGTCGCCCAGGCTGGAGTGCAGTGGCCGGATCTCAGCTCACTGCAAGCTCCGCCTCCCGGGTTCACGCCATTCTCCTGCCTCAGCCTCCCGAGTAGCTGGGACTACAGGCACCCACCACCTCGCCCGGCTATTTTTTGGTATTTTTTTTAGTAGAGACGGGGTTTCACCGTGTTAGCCAGGATGGTCTCAATCTCCTGACCTCGTGATCCACCCGTCTCGGCCTCCCAAAGTGCTGGGATTACAGGCTTGAGCCACCGCGCCCGGCCGCCACTCTGCTCTTTTAAATAGACAAGCACTCAAGAAATAGCTATTTATTTCTCACTTTTTCTGCCAGTGGGGTGACTTATTCTGTGCTCAATTGAGACTGAAAAGAACGAATATTTGTTATTCCTTCCACCCATTTTGTAAGACTCATCTGTCTTCTGGTCACTGACTCCAGCTGCTGCTATGATCCATTGCTGGACAGAGCGGCAGACGTTTTAGAACCCACAGAGGACATGAAGACCATTAATTCTTTTCTTCTAATTCTTTCACATAGCCATGGCCAATTTTACTCTGGCAGAATGTGGTGTTGGTGGGATAGGCCATGTGGTGTTTTTCTGACAGGGGGCCACCAACTGTCAGCTCTGGCTGGTGCTCATCTCTCAGAAAGGCCAAACGAGTCATTTCTGACAAAGGCACTGGGGATGTCTATTCTTCATGAACATTGCGTGTCCAAGTTTCTCCTTAGTCTAAGCAACAGAAATTTCTTCCTCTGTTTTCCCCAAATAAGCTAAGCTCCAAAGTATCTCAAGACTCAAGAGAGATTACTGTAGCTGGATGTGACCAGTGGCCACTCTGGGGAGGAGAGAGAGAGGAAAGAGGATGGCTTCTAAAGTGTCAGCAGCCAATGGGAACATGAAGGTGGCTCAGATGCATTCAATAGCAATTCGTCTTGGTCTCCTTCACTGAGTATTAGGGTCGGCGGGTGGGGGAGATTTTCCTGGTACCCCTGCCACATAGGAATATAACCTAAAACTCCTTAAATTGTCTTATCAGTTGGTCATGTTTCAGCAAAATTAATTCTTAAGTTGTGCAATTAGTTGTTTATATTTTGGCAAAAGGAATCCATGGGAGAAATAAAAAGAAACTGTCCCCAAGGACTTTTATTTCTCTCCCCTTACTGAGTTGGAAAGTAGGGTATTTAAAGTTTCTTACATTTTAATAAGCATAAATTTGTTTTTCAAGTGCTGATTGGGCTTCAGAAAATGTGTATTATTACTGCTATAGGCAAGCAGCTCTGTGGAGTAGAAAGAGTGCAGACTTTAAAGCCAGAAAGATTATGGTTCAAATTGTGGTTCTTGGCCATTTACTTTGTTGCTTGTTGCCTTGGCAAATACTTCCACCTCTCAGATTCTATTTCTTAAGATTCTGTTTCTTCATCTACAGAATGGTGACAACAGTACTCAAGTGATTTACATCATTAGCATATCTTTTCCAGGGTCCTTTCCTTTGGGCATCAACTCCACCCACTTTTCATAAAACTCAGGAAGAGTTAACCCCATGATGGGTTGGAAGATGACCTGATCTTGGCCAGAGTCCTCATCTTCCTGGCCATGGACATTAGTTCAGTAATAGACATATGATCCAGGCCAGGCCAATGAAAGTCTGCCAAGTGACTTTTCTGCAAAATCCATGGGGAAAATGCCTTCTGTTCTGAGATAGCAAGTAGGATGATCAACTCATTCATATCTGCCAGGGGTTTTCTTGGTTTTAGCACTGACTGTCCCCCCATCTCAGGAAACTTCTCAATCCTAGGATCGTTGGTCATGATATTGTTTGGCTGTGTCCCCACCCAAATCTCATCTTCAATTTTAACTCCCACAATTCCCATGTGTCCTGGGAGGGACCCAGTAAGAGGTAATTGAATTATGGGGGTGGATCTTTCTTGTGCTGTTCTTGAAATAGTGAATAAGTCTCACAACATCTGATGGTTTTAAAAAGAGGAGTTTCCCTGCACAAGCTCCTTCTCTCTTTGCCTGCCACCACCTGTGTAAGACATGACTTGCTCCTCCTTGCCTTCTGCCATGATTGTGGGGCTCCCAGCCATGTGGAAGAGTAAGTTCATTAAACCTCTTTTTCTTCCCAGTCTTGGGTATGTCTTTATCAGCAGTGTGAAAACAGACTAATACAGTAAATTGGGACTAGTAGAGTGGGGTGCTGCTGGAAAGACATCCAAAAATTTGGAAGCAACTTTGGAAGTGGGTAACAGGCAGAGGTTGAAACAGTTTGGAGAGCTCAGAAGAAGACAGGAAAATGTGGGAAAGTTTGGAACTCCCTAGAGACTTGTTGAATGACTTTGACCAAAATGCTGATAATGATATGGGCAATGAAATCCAGGCTGAGGTGGTCTCAGATGGACACAAGGAACTTGTTGGGAACTGGAGCAAAGGAGACTCTTGTTATGTTTTAGTGCAGCATTTTGCCCCTGCCCTAGAGACCTGTGGAACTTTGGACTTTAGAGAGATGATTTAGGGTATCTGGCGGAAGAAATTCGTAAGCAGGAAAGCATTCAAGAGGTGACTTGGGTGCTGCTAAAGGCAGTTATAAAAGGGAAACAGAGTATAAAAGTTCAGAAAATTTGGAGCCTGACAACGTGATAGAAAAGAAAAGTTCTTTTTCTGAGGAGAAATTCAAGCTGTCTGTAGAAATTTGCATAAGTAAAAAGGAGGCAATGTGAATCCCCAAGACAATGGGGAAAATGTCTCCAGGGCATGTCAGAAGTCTTCACAGCAGCCCCTCCCATCATAGACCTGGAGGTCTAGGAGGAAAAAGTGGTTTTGTTGACTGTGCTGTGTACAGCCAAGGGACTTCGTCCCTGTGCTATGTGCAGCCAAGGGACTTGGTGCCCTGCGTCCCAGGCACTCCAGCTGAAAGGGACCAATGTAGAGCTT
This sequence comes from Macaca thibetana thibetana, assembly GCF_024542745.1. NCBI lineage: Eukaryota > Metazoa > Chordata > Mammalia > Primates > Cercopithecidae > Macaca > Macaca thibetana. The sequence continues at coordinate 123,974,385 of NC_065579.1, forward strand.
GCGTCATGGCTTCAGAGGATGCAAGCCCTAAACTTTGGCAGCTTCCACGTAGTGTTGAGCATGTGAGTGCACAGAAGTCAAGAATTGGGGTTTTGGAACCTCCACCTAGATTTCAGAAGATGTATGGAAATGCCTGGATGCCCAGGCAGCAGTTTGCTGCAGGGACAGGGCCCTCATGGAGAATCTCTGCTAGGGTAATGTGGAAGGGAAATGTGGGGTTGGAGCCCCCGCACAGAGTTCCTACTGGGGCACTGCCTAGCGGAGCTGTTAGAAGAGGGCCACTGTCCTCTAGACCCCAGAATGGTAGATCCACTGACAGCTTGTACTGTGTGCTTGGAAAAGCCTCAGATATTCAATGCTAGCCTATGAAGGCAGCTAAGAGGGAGGCTGTACTCTGCAAAGCCACAGGGGTGGAGCTGCCCAAGACCATGGGAACCCACCTCTTGCATCAGCATGACCTGGATGTGGGACATGGAGTCAAAGAAGATCATTTTGAAGCTTTAAAATTTGACTACCCCACTGGATTTTGGACTTGCATGGGTCCTGTAGCCCCTTTGTTTTGGCCAACTGTTCCCATTTGGAATGGCTGAATTTACCCAATGCCTGTACTCCTGTTGTATCTAGGAAGTAACTAACTTGTTTTTGATTTTAGAAGTTCATAGGTGGAAGGGACTTGTCTCAGATGAGACTTTGGATTCTGGACTTTAGAGTTAATGCTGAAATGAGTTAAGACTTTGGGGAACTGTTGGGAAGGCATGATTGGTTTTGAAATGTGAGGACATGAGATTTGGGAGGGGGCCAGGGATGAAAAGATATAGTTTGGCTGTGTCCTCACCGAAATCTCATCTTGAATTGTAACTCCCACAATTCCTATGTGTCATGGGAGGGACCCAGTGGGAGGTAATTGAATCATGGGGTCAGGTCTTTCTCATGCTGTTCTTGCAATAGTGAATAAGTCTCATGAGATCTGATGGTTCTAAAAAGAGGAGTTTCCCTGCACAAGTTCTTTACCCATTACCATCCATGTAAGACATGACTTGCTCCTCCTTGCCTTCTGCCAAAATTGTGAGGCCTCCCCAGCCATGTGGAAGTGTAAGTCCATTAAGCCTCTTTTTTTTTCCCTCCGGCCTTGGTTATGTCTTTATTAGCAGTGTGAAAACAGACTAATACAGTTACCTTCATTGCAAGCTGTGAGGATAATTTAAACCTGGAGTTGCTTTTAGGGGCTCTGTGGAAAATGTTATCTCCAGAATGGATCTGTCACACAGGGGAAACAAAATTGAGACATGGATTGACACGGAACATTAAAGATCCCATTTGGGTTCCTATATCCAGCCATGCTGTAACTCAGACATGTTAAGTAACCTTTCCTGGTTTATTTCCCAATTAAATAGACTTTTGCTTGACATTGTTTTTATGGGCACTCTGTGACTTGCAGTCAAGAATCCTTATTATCACAGCACTGGGTTATTGTCAAGATGTAACCTGCTTTATGCAAAGCTTCTAGCTCAAAGAGAAGCTCCAAGATCATCATCATAGCTCTGGTTAATGGCAAAAGTGGTCTGTACAGCATGGATACATTGTAGTGACTTTCTACTCTGATTTATTTCTTTTGTGTAATGGGATGTTAGCAAACATGATGATTGAGAGGCTCCGTCTTCCATCACCATGAGAAGGAAGTGCCTTGGCTAGTCTGTTGGCGATTGAAACCCACAGAGCAGGACCGATCAGCCAACAGTGAGCAGAACGCTACTGTCAAAAGATAAAATGACAACAAATTTAGTTATAGATCTAGTTGGCTTTTATTTGAGATTCATGAATCCAGATGGCAGAAGGAGAGCTCTCAATGGGCTGTGGCAGAACAATGGTTTTTGTAAGATGAGGACAAGGAAACAGAACAATAGAAAGAAACCTGATTGACTGACATCAGGCTACTTGTGGTTATTTTTTGTCAAGGGTTAAAGCAGAGGGGGCTTCCTTAGTTACAATGTAAAATGTATTCCTCACTGTGAGTCATGGTGAAAAAGCTGTAAAGCCACTACAAAAAATTAGCTATTCCTGCTGTTATTTCTAAATGTTATTAATAAGCTAAATTTTGTCTATGGTAAGTTAATTTCTCTCCCATTCCTCACCCACTCACCACTGATTCTTACTCCAGTAATCAAAGAAAGATTTCCTGACTTCACTACCACAGAAATGGTAGTGTTCTCACAGTCTTGTTGGAACTATCATATTTCAGATGTATATGGCCTTTGGAACCTGCTTTTTCTCCTTTGAAGAGACAGGAAATCTTGTCTTTTTTTTTGATCCCAGAAGATTCCTTTGCATTGAGTGAATATTCTCCAATACACCCAGTCAGATCCACAAACACAAGCCAGGCAGGGTAACTCCACCCCAGAAAGACCAGATATGAGCTGGGGATTTGGACTTTTAAATTGAATTTAAGTTTTTTGGTTGCATTTACGCTGAGAGGCCTCTGGTGGCTTAAACATGATAATCAGTCAGGAAGCTCTGTAACCAAAATTTATATACAGTTGTCCACACACTAAGGGGGTCATCAAAATCAGTGTTGTGATTAATAGGTAATGAAGGGCCATTTCTGCCCATGATTTTGTCCATTTACTCTCTGTTAAATGGTGCCAACCAAGCGGAAAAGATAGGAAAAGATGTGAAAGGTAAATTATAACATAAATAATTGTCTACAGTCTTGGTGTCTGCTATTCCCTGGACCCCGTAGCCAGCACTTTTTGTTTTGTTGATACTGAATCTTCTTGTATAGCTGGGCCTATTTGATAACTGTATTTGTAAATTCTATTTAGACTGGTATAATGCATATATGATAGAAAATGTAGAATATTGTCAGGATGATGTCTGCTTATGGCATCTTCTTGTGGAAAGCAATCAGGAAGCTAAATTAAAGGAAATTGCCCTTCCTCCTATGAGAAACTGTTTTGACATTTACACTGACAGTTACATAATGAAACCCTGGTGTTTTGGTGATGATCTGGGCGGTACCCGGCTCTGCAGGCACTTCAGCTGTGATTACCTAAGAGGATTATTCCTCCTGCTCTCCTCTGTGTGGTAATGAGATTGTCTTCCATTCCAGTGCACAGCTTCTATTGGTTTCTCAACTTTCACAAGAGGATGCTGAAGGGCTCTACCCCTAGTAGGGTTTCCCCTGAGTCCTTTGAGTCTGAATCCGCCCAGAAGTGGAACAGTTGCTTTCTAATCCAGCAGTTAGAATCTCGTTTAGTATTGTCCTTCTGCTTTCAAAAAAGTGGAACTGTGTTTCGTGCAGGGGTTAAGAAAAGTTTTGTAAAGTCAAAATCGCCTTGAAAAATTCCTGAAGTTGATTATAAAGTACATTGTTTTTATATCTATTATTAAGGCCAACAGACAGTTTTTCTTCCAACCCTGAAACAGATGGCTGGTTCTGTGGTTGAGACCAGATGAAGTAGTTGGCTTGCATCAAAGGACCATGTTGTTTGAGAAATACATCGTTTTATGCAACAGAATCACACCTCGGGACAACAAGATTCTCACTCTCTGAGGGGAACGAGGGAAGTGAAATCAACTGAAGGACACAGCTTTGTGTCCACCTACCTCAGGCTTATTATTGTGACGTGCATATCAATTTAGTGAATTGCTCACTGTTTTAACATTGTTTACTTTCTGTCTCATCTTTCTCTGGTCCAATGGAGCCACAAGACTCCACTGGCATAGAAATTTTGGCAGCCTACTTAAAGAGAATTAGAAAACTCAAAACAGCATGAAACAAGTCACAGACAATTACAACACTGTCACCTCTACAGCACAACCTCATCTTACAGTGTCTAAACAAGTCTCCAGTTAGCATGCTTCTTACTTTATCATCCCTCTGTCATATTGCAGTTTGGATGAGACTGTCATCAGCCCTAACTGTGCTCTCTTATATGTTCAAGAAACAAATTTCTCACTTAGTTTTTATCCAGCCCAGCCTTCATTTACCAGTAGTACTGGTAAATAGGCCCTTTGAGGAAAAAATAAAACACTTATTTGTAGTGTTTGCTGATTTGCACAGTGTAAATTCTTTCAAGGCTGATTTTATGCTACCAATATGAAGCTACAGAACATGAACTTAGAAATAGCAGAATCCACTCTCGAGCTGACTCCTTTCATTTGGTCTTGCAGTAAATAGGACTTGCCTCTATAGAGTGCCCTATGATCCATTTGGCTCAGTATTCAATTGCTATAACTGCATATAATATACATTCTAGATCAAGCTTGTCCAACCTGCGGCCCATGGGCTGCATGCAGCCTAGGACAGCTTTGAATGTGGCCCAACACAAATTTGTAAACTTTATTAAAACATTATGAGATTTTTTTTGTGGTTTTTTTTTTTTTTTTTTTAAGCTCTTCAGCTATTGTTAGCGTTAGTATATTTTATGTGTGGCCCAAGACAATTCTTCTTCTAATGTGACCCAGGGAAGCCAAAAGATTAGACACTCCTGTTCTAGATACTGAAGACAATTTCACCGCACATCTATGAAAGTTTTTTTTTTTTTTTTTTTTTTTTTGGCACATACCTGTGGTATGATACACTGGCTGAAAGTCATGGCCCTAGGCAGTTGCCAGGGAATATAACCAATTGCTCTTCCAGATATTCTAAAATCTTCTTTAGATCAAGCCTTAATGGAAGACACCAGGTTACCTGCTGTTGCTGATAGCCTTACTCCATGAGGCCAACAGTTTATACAGTGGGAAAGCGCTCCAAAACAGCCTGATGAAACATGACTGCATGAATTGTATGAATGTTGTTGAGGTGGTTGTTGTTGGGATGAGGTAGTATCTACTGGCCTCATGAAGATCATGCAAGGAGATTTTCATCTGTTCTCAATATCCAGAATGGTTATGCTGCTGAGAATTTCTTTTTTAAATGCTATTAATCCTGATTTGTTTAATTGATCAGGTTCCCTTTTTTGTTTTTATTGGCAGTCAGGAAATACAACCTCAAATTTTCACTCTACTCGTAATAAATGTGTCAGGTCATTATGGCATCCCTTCTTAGCTTCACTGCTACTTCTTATTTCAGGCATTCATTCATTAAGTAAAGATTTGAGTATGTATGTGTCAGATTCCACCCTACAGACTTGAGATGCTCTTTAAAAAGTTTCCTATCCCCTGATACTTTTGGACTAGTAAAATCAAGCATTGAATAAGTGATCATGCAAATAAACATATAATTCTGAATGATGCTAAGTACTCTAAAGAAAAAACCCAGGATGTAAACTTAGATAGGGTTGTCACTTTATGCCACTGTCCTTAATCCTCTTTCTTTCATCTGCATTTTATATTGTCCCATCATGTGCATTTTATGTATACTTGTAAATGAATGGCTTTAAGGGTTTTTTCCCTGAAGAAATGGATTAATGACCACATAATGAAAGATATGTTTTTCCACTCAGGGTATAACAGTAGTTTTCATTTAAGGACGAAAGCATATCTTGGAAATTTGACATGCATTATAGATTGTAATAAAAGTAAGTAACAATAACTAGTAGTCAACACACTTACCATGTACTTTTTTTTGCTTTTTGATTTTATTGTTATTTTTAATTGACACATACTAATTGTACATCAGTGTGATATTTTGATACTTGTATACAATGTGTGATGATTAAAATAAGAGTAATTAGCATATTGATCACCTCAAACATATATTATTTCTTTATGTTGAAAACATTCAAAATCTGCTCTTCTAGATATTTGAAAATATACAAATTGTTGTTAATTATAGTCATTCTCCAGTGCTATAAACACTAGAGCTGATTCCTCCTATTTAGCTATATTTTTGTATCATTTAACCAAAATTTGGCTACCCCTTCCATCTTTAGTAACCACTAGTTCACTCTCTACTTCTGAGATCAGCTTTTTAACTTTCACACATGGATGAAAACATGTGGTATTTATCTTTCTGTGCCTGGTTTATTTCACTTAACATAATGCCTTTCAAGCTCATGTTGCCGTCAATTACAGAATTTCATTCATTTCTATGGCTAAATAGTATTCAGTTGTGTATATACCACGTTTTCATTATTCATTCATTTGTTAATGAATGAATCAACTTAGGTTAATTCTATATCTTGGCTGTTGTGAATAGTGCTACAATAAACATGGGACTGCAGCTATCTCTTTAACATACTTATTTCATTTCCTTTAGAGATATACATAGTAGTAGGATTGCTGGATCGTATGGTAGTTCTATTTTTAGATTTTTGAAGAACCTCCATACTGTCTTCCATAGTAGCTGTACTAATTTACATTCTTACCAAGAGCCATGTACTAGATCTTGTTTTAAACATGTCACAGGTGTTAGTAGTTGGTGTGCTATATGTCCTGACTCCCTCTCCAGGATTGGTACATTCTGATAGCTCTTAGTGGTCAGCTCTCACCAGGAATTAATTTCCCTTGGTGAGAGGAAGCTGCCTTGCCCAAGTTTGAGTGCCTTACGGGGACAGCCTGTGTCCAAAGACCGTTGGATAAGAGTATAACATTGTGGTATCCATCATAACTGGGGACAAATTGAAAGGGTCATCAGAGTTCCAGAGCTGAAGTTTTCTTGTAATTATATCACAGCTCCTTTTCTTTTTTGCCTAATATTGCTGCCATCCCTCCCTAGAAGAGCTGATCCTGTGAGCAGACCCTAATAAACTTCCTGCCTCTAATCTTTTCAGAATCTGTCTCTCCAGGAACCCAACCTATGATGTATAGTTTTCACGTAACTCTCAAATTATTACCCTCTTTCACAAATGAAGAAACTGAGATATGATGGAGCTGGGTGTGGGTTCAATTGCACACAGGCAACATGGTTACTATACTGGAAGGGTATCTAATGATGCACGCTGCAGTTGTGATTTAATACTATCTTTAGCCTTTGGCAATAATGTTGTGCTTTTGCTTCTGTTTGACTATTTCTAGGGACAAGAAACTCACTATTTAATAAAAGTAGATTTCATTGTTAGTCAGATCTAACCATTAGGACATTTTTGTTTTTGTTATAATAAGATACATTCTGTCTTTCTTTAATGGCTGCCCATTGGTGTAGCTCCTGCATTGTTGCATGATGCAACAAAATTCCCCAAATATTTCAAGAAAATCATGGTTCATTTATACTTCCCTCCAGGCTAGGACAGTGCTACTCAAAGTGTGGTCCCTGGACCAGTGACATTGGCATCAACAGCGATCTTGCTAGAAATGCAAATCCTTGGGCCCACCCAAGACCTACTGTAGCAGAATATCTGGGAGTGGGCTCTAGAGCTCTGTGTTTGCAAGAGTCCTCCAGGTAATTTTTAGGCAAGCCATTAGAAGCATGTTTGAGAGGCAGGCATTCTTTGAGGCCATGCAGTGCCCAATAGCCTATGCATATGGTATTTTGGTTTCTCAAAATATTCAGGAGTTGGTTCTCTTCCCTTTGGGAAGAACCACAGCCAAGCATTCCAAAACTGCTTGTTTTTAGCCTGCTTACACATTTGCCTTTCAAATTGATTTCAATCTTCCCAGCTTCCAATCAGTGGAATAATCCACCACGTTTTTACCCTGGAGACTGATCTAAGAAGTGATAGTGGTGGGTTGGCTACTAGCTGTGTATACAGATGGTAGCTGTTTGGATCTACCAAAAATTATGGTTCTTCGATGATCTTTCTGCTGTGTCTCTTTGTTTAATCCTAAAAAATACACAGTGAAGAAGCTCCCAATCCCACTTTGATAAACAATTTTTGATGGTCTGCATTGTTAGACTACGTTAGACTTTAAACTACTTCTTATCAAGTAGGAAGTTAAATGTGTTGAGCTCTTACTAGGTGACTGGCCCTGTGCTCAAGTTTGACAGGTGCTATCACATTCAACTCTCACAATGACAATGAGGAAACTGAAGCTTAAAGAGATTTTGTTATTTTCTAAGTTTACAAAGCTGAAAGAAAGGCAGACCTAGGAGCTGAAGTAGGTCTGTTTTCCTGTGCCCATGCCTTCCATCAAAGTGTGATAGTTCTCTAGTTTTAGGTGTTGTTTTAGTTATCTAATGCAGAGTAACAAATGACAATACATTTAGCAGATTAAAACAATACATATTGATTATTTTACATTTTCTGTAGGTCAGTAATTCAGGCATAGTTTCATTGCACTCTCTGATTTAGGGTCTCAGCAACTTGCAATCCAGGTGTCACCTTGGAAAGTGTTCTCATCTGGAGGCTCAATTGGGGAAAGATCCTCTTCCACCCTCCCTCAGGTTGTTGTCACTATTCATCTCCTGTAGGATTGAGATGCTGATTTTCTTGCTGATTATCAGTCTAGGGAATGCCCACTTTTCCTTGCCTTGTAGACTTCTCCAAACCCCTCAAAAGGGAGAGTCTCTTCCTCTAGTCTGCTGAAACAGAGTCTTATATAATGTAATGTATTCATGAGAGTGCTATCCCATCCCTTTGCCCTATTCTATTGGTTGGAAGCAACTCACAGGTCCTGCCCACTCTCAAGGATGGAATCACACGAAAGTGGACACCACAAGGTAGGAAGTTACTGGGGGTTACTGTAGGGTTTATTCATACTGATGTGCATACAAAAATCATTCTTATGATAATTGTTTAAGATCCAGATTTCTGGCCCTCAATCCCAGAAATTCTGAGTCATGAATTGTATGGTGGGCCCAAGAGCCAGCATTTCTAATAAGTACTCATGGATAATTATCGTCCTAGTAGACAGGAGGAGCCACATGTAGAAAAACAATGCCATAAACTTGTCCCATTGCACTGAAAGCAATTTACCCATTTCTTTTGCCTTCTTACTGCAGGGAGTTTCAAAGAAGCTGATTACTATTTATTAGAAATCATTCCACTAAATATTTGTCTTTGGCTTTCTTGGGAAATAAACCTTGCTTTCAAGTTTGACCATTGGCAATTAATGCCAGTCTACTCAGTTAGTTGCTCTGTTGATATCTCTCCAGGCTCATTTTGCCTGAGGCCTGCATCCCATATATCTGCTAGCATTTTCTGCTCTAGGAAACATTTTTAAAGTTGACAACTCTTTCTAGGCTAGTGCTCTAAAACTAATGGAGAGATAAATTAGAGTAGCCAACCAACCCTCTTTGCCAAGAACTGAGGGATTCTTTGGGATGCAGGACTTTCTAGTGCTAAAACTCAGAAAGTCCAGGTATACTGAGACAATGGGTCACCCTTCTGTTGTTTGCAGCAAAGAGAAGAATTTAAGGAGCAAGCAAACAAGTTCAAGTTTTTTTTATGACTTTCAGTGCTTTCTTCAGTAGTGTTTCTTCAGCGTTTATGACTTTTAGTGCTGACTTCCATGGTTACTTTCACCAGAATAATACTTGGTAACTCTGTTAGGCTGAAAAATAATGTCCCCCAAAATATCTACACTTTAATCCTGGAACTTGTGTTAACCTTATTTGGAAAAAGGGATGTCCCAGATGTGACCAAATTAAGACCAAAAAGTGAGGAGGTTATCCTCGTTTATGCAGGTAGACCCTCAAAAGTTTATTTACGAGAGAGGCAGGCAGAAAAAAATTATGCAAACGAAAGGGGAGGAGACAGTATTACTATTAAGGCAAAGATTAGACTGATGTGTCCACAAATCAAGGAATGTGAGTGACCACCAGAAGCAGGAAGAGACAAGGAAAGGATTCTCCCCGAGAGTCTCCAAAAGAAGCATTATCTTGCTGAAAACTTGATTTTAGCCCAGTGATACCGATTTTGGATTTGTGATCTACAAAACTGTGAGAGAATACATCTCTGTCATTTTAAACCATAAAGTTTCTGCTAGTTTCTTAGAGCAGCCATAGGAAATGAATACAGTTACCCTACCAAGTTTCCCTTGCCCCCTAGATTTCAGTTGGAGTCTTTGGTTGCAAGGAACAGAAAAACTCTGGCTAACCTAAGCAAACAAACAACTTGTTAAACAAACAAACCAGTAAAATGGAAAGATATGGGATGATTTTGAAGGAAACACAGAAGATACAGTCTTGGGAAAGGAATCAGGGCAGAAATAAATGAGCAATCTCTGTGGGAAGTGGCCAACATGGTGTATCAACTCAGCTGCTCTCAGTCTCTGGTTCATTTTGCTCAGGAATCAAAATCCAAAATAAGATAGCATATCGGCATTGCCTACCTGTGATAAAGGGAGGGTGAGACACCTTGATCCACAATTCCTCTGTGACTGTATCCAGTGACAAAAAGGATTTCACTGGAGCCGGAATCAGATGTTGTATCTGGAAGAACAGACAAGGAAAAAAAAACAGCAGATATCTGCTATACTTGGTTCTTAAGTGTGGTTCCCACAACCATCAGCACCAGTACCACCTGGGAACTTGCAAGAAATGTGGATTCTTGGGCCCTACCTCATACCTACAGAATCAGGAAGTCTAGGGTTGGGTCCAGAAATCTGCATTTCAACAAGGTGTTTCAAACACCTCCAGGTGATTCTGATGTAAGTTAAAGTTTGAGAACCATTGATTGGATTCATTGCTTGCTTGTTTTGATCTAATTACTACATTTAACAAATTTTTCCTCCTCTCTTTGTTTTCTTTCTGCTATCCTAGTTTCAAAGAAGCCTTTAATACCTCTTGCCTAAATAATTTCTAATTGATCTGTCTGCTCTGGCCTTAAATGCCACAAATTGACTTCCCATGCAAGTTTCAAAGTAAACTTTATAAAATACATATATGAGCATTTACTCCCCTGATTAAAATTCTTTAGTGATTTCCCATTATTTTCATCAGGAGTTCATCAGGAGAACTGCCGCTACAAGATAAAGGGCTCCAACATTAAAGCTGACTTTGAATATTCAGATATATAGCATATCTAGAATATGTACATATAGGGCAAGTTGAAAAGCTCTCTAAGATTCAATGGTTGAAAATGTGTATTTATAATATTTTAGAAAGGTTGATAATTAATATCATAAACCTTGTTAGCCACACTTATTACCTTAGAAGGTTTGTTGAAAAGGCAGGCACCACCTCCACTATTCAGGAAGTCATGATACTCTTCAACATTACACTGGGTGAACTTTTTAGGAAGATAATAGCTATAAAAGAGAAGAAAATCAATAGCTGGGTTCAACTCATCTTTCTCGTTTGTGAATATGTCTGAAAACTGAACACTTAAAATTGTATATTACTCTTTAAAATGAGGGAATAAAGTCTACTTATGTATGACATTTATATTCAAAAAAAAAAAAAAAAGATAAAGGGCTCTGGGGCCCTAAATAAACTTGAAAGATAATATAGACCACAAAGACTGCAACTCGTAGGTAAGTCCTAGTGCTGAACTGAGCGCAGAGACAGTGGACTGACAGGGGATGGTGACATATGAACTATTGAGACACTGTCCAGGATGGCTAAGGGAATGCTAGTATCACCCTTCCCCTAACCCTAGGCTACACAGCTTGTGGCTCCAAAAGAGACCTCTTCCCACTGCTTGAGGAGAGGAGAGGGAAGAATGGAGAGGACTTTGTCTTGCATCTTGGATACCAGCTTAGCTACAGCAGGATAGGGCAGGAGTCAGAGTTGTGAGGCTCTTTCCAGGTCCTAGCTCCTGGATGACATTTCTAGATACAACCTGAGTCAGAAGGAAACCTGCTGCTTTGGAGGGAAGAACCCAGTTTTGGCAGGATTCATCACCTGCTAACTTAAGAGCCCTTGGGCCTTGAATAACCAGCAGTGATATCCAGGTATTATACCAAGGGCCTTGGATGAGACTCTGAAACTTGCTGGCTTCAGGTGAGACTCAGCACATTCCCAGTTGTGGTGTGTATGGGATGAGACTCCTTCCACTTAAGAAAAGCAGAGGGAAAAGTAAAAGGGACTTTGTTATGCATATTAAGTACCAGCTCAGCCACAGTGGGATAGAGCATGAAATGGACTCTTGGGTCCCCAATTCCAGGACTTGGCTCTTGGATGGCATTTCTGGACCTGCCCCGGGGGCAGAGGGGAGCCCATTGCCCTGAAGGGTAAGTCTCAGGGAAGGCAGCGTTCACCACAAGCTGACTGAAGAGCCCTTGGGCCCTAAGGGAACATTGGAAGTAGTCTGGCAGTATCTCCCATGGACCTATGGTGGTGGTGTCCAGGGAGTGAGGCTCTGGCTTTGGAAAGGGGAGAGACGAGTGGAAAGGACTGTGTCTTGTGATTTGTGTGCCAGCTCAGCCACAGTACAATAGAACACAAGATAGACTTCTAAGGTTTTTGACTCTAGTCCCTGGATCCTGGATGCCACCACCCCTTGACCTGCCCAGGGCCTGGGGGAACTCAAGTAGGAAATGGAAAGACAGAGGCTTGGTTGGCTTTGCTACCTGCTGATTGTAGAGACCCTGCCTGAAAAGGCAGGTTTTTCAGTAAACATAGGCTGTAGCCAGGGAGTAATTACAGTAGGCCTTGGCAAGACCCACTGCTGTGTTGGCTTCAGGTCTGACCCAATGCAATCCTAGTGGTGGTCGTGGTGGCCACAGGGGTGCTTATGTCACTCCATCCCTTAGCTCCAGGTGGCATAGAACAGAGACTTCATTTGATTGGGAGAAATTAAGGGAAGAGAACAAGAATCTTTGCCTGTTAATACAGCGAATTCTTCCAGATCTTGTCCAAGACCATCAAGGCAGTACCTCTATGAATCTGTGGGAACCACAGTGTTACCAGGCTTGGGGTACTTCCTAAAGCAGATACAGCTTAATCACAGCACTTAAGTTATTTCAAATATCTGGAAAGCCTTCCCAAGAAGAAAAGGTACAAACAAGACCAGACTGAGAAGACTACGAGGAATACCTAACTCTTCAATGCCCAGACACCAAAGAACATCTACTAGCATCAACACCATCCAGAAAAACATGACCTCACCAAATAAACTAAATAAGGCACCAGGGACTAATCCTGGAGAAACAGAGATATGTGACCTTTCAGACAGAGAATTCAAAATAGCTGTGTTGAGTAAACTTAAAGAAATTTAAGAAAACACAGAGAAAGAATTAAGAATTCTATCAGGTAAATTTAACAAGAAAATTGAAATAATAAAGAGAATCAAGCAGAAATTCTGGAGCTGAAAAGGCAGTTGGAATGCTGAAGCAATGCATCAGAGTATTTTAATAGGAGAATTTATCAAGCAGAATAAATAGGTGAGCTTTAAGACAGACTATTTGAAAACACATAGAATTACAAAGGAAAAAAAGAATAAAAAGCAATGAACATGCCTACAGGATCTAGAAAATAGCCTCAAAAGGGCAAATCTAAGAGCAGTTGGCCTTAAAGAGGAGGTAGAGAAAGAGATAGGAGTAGAAAGTTTATTCAAAGGGCTAATAACACAGAACTTCCCAAACCTAGAGAAAGATGTAAATATCCAAATACAAGAAGGTTATGGAACTCCAAGTGGTTTTAACCCAAAGAAGATTACCTAAAGGCATTTAATAATCAAACTCCCAAAGGTCAAAGATAAAGAAAGGGTTATTTAAAAAAGCAGCAAGAGAAAACAAACAAGTAACATACAATGGAGCTCCAATATGTCTGGCAGCAGACTTTTCAGTGGAAACATTGGAGGCCAGGAGAGAGTGGGATGATATATTTAAAGTGCTGAAGGAAAAAAACTTTTGCCCTAGAATAGAATATCTGGCAAAAATATCCTTCAAACATGAAGGAAAAATAGAGACTTTCCAAGACAGACAAAGGCTGAGGAATTTCATCAACGTCAGACCTGTCCTACAAGAAATACTAGAAAGAAAACTTCAATGAGAAAGAAAAGTATGTTAATGAGCAATAAATCATCTGAAGGTACAAAACTCTGTTACAGTAAGTACAGAGGTAAACACAGAATATTATAACACTGTAACTGTGACATGTAAACTACTCTTACCTTAAGATGAAAGACTAAATGATGAACCAATCAAAAATAATTACAACTTTTCAAGATATGGACACTATAATAAGATATAAATAGTAACAACAAAAAGTTAAAAACAGAGAAACAAGGTTAAGGTGTAGAGTCTTCATTAGTTTTCTTTTTGCTTGTTTGTTCGCGCAAACAGTATTTAGTTATCTGCTTAAAATAATGGTCTATAAAATAGTATTTGTAAGCCTCATGGTAACCTCAAACCGAAAAATATACGACGGATACATAAAAAACAAAAAGCAAGAAACCAAATTATATCAACAGAGAAAGTCATATTTACTAAAAGGAAGACAAGAAGGAAAGATGGAAGAGGAGATTACAAAACAACCAGAAAACAAATAAAATGGCAGCAGTAAGTCCTTACTCATCAATAATAACATTTAATGTAAATGGACTAAACTCTGCAATCACGCAGAGTGACTGAATAAATAAAAAAAATCAAGACCCAAGGATCTGTTGCCCATAAGAAACATACTTCACCCATAAAGACAGATAGAATGAAAATAAAGGGATGAAAAAAGATATTCCATGCCAGTTGAAACAAAAAACGAGCTGAAGTAGCTATACTTTTATCAGGCAAAATAGATTATAAAACAAAAACTATAAGAAAAGACAAAGGAGGTCACTACATAATAATAAAGGGGTCAATTCAGCAAGAGGATAGAACAATTTTAAGTATATATGCACCCAACATTGGAGCACCCAGCTATATAAAGCAAATACGATTAGAGCTAAAGAGAAAGATGGGTCCCAAACAATAACAGCTGGAGATTTCAACATCCCACTTTCAGCATTGGACAGATCTCCCAGGCAGAAAATCAACAAAGAAACTTTGGACCTAATCTGCATTATAGATCAAATAAATCTAATAGATATTTGCAGAACATTTTATTCAATGGCTATAGAATACACATTTCTTTTCTCAGCACATGGATCATTCTCAAGGATAGAACATATGTTAGGTTACAAAATAAGCCTTATAACATTCAAAAAAATTGAAATAATATTAGGCATCTTCTCTGACCACAATGGAAGAAAACTAGAAACCAATAACAAGAGGAATTTTGGAAACTATACAAATACACGGAGATTAAACAGTATGCTCCTGAACAACCAGTGGGTCAATGAAGTTAAGAAGGAAATTGTACAATTTCTGGAAACAACTGATAATGGAAACAAAACATACCAAAACCTATGGGATATAGCAAAAGCAGTACTAAGAGGGAAGTTTATAGCTATAAGTGCCTACATCAAAAAAGAAGAAAAACTTCAAATAAACAACCTAATGATGTATCTTAAAGAACTAGAAAAGCAAGAGCAAACCAAACCCAAAATTAGTGGAAGAAAAATAATAAAAATCAGAACAGAAATAAATGAAATTGAAATAAGGAAAACAAAACAACAGATCAATAAAACAAAAAGTTGGTTTTACAAAATGTTAAACAAAACTGACAAACCTTTAGTCAGACTACGAAATAAAGAGAGGAGATCCAAGAAAACAAAATCAGAGATGAAAAAGGAGACATTACAACTGATACTACAGAATTTCCAAGGATCATGAGTGACTACAATATACCAATACGCTGGAAAATCTAGAAGAAATGGACAAACTTCTAGATACATGCAACTTATGAAAATTGAATCATGAGGAGATCCAAAACCTGAACAGACCAATAATAAGTAATAAGATTTAAGCCATAACAAAAATTTCTCACTAAAGAAAAGCCTAAGACTCAATGGCTTCACTGCTGGATTCTACCAAACATTTGAACAGGAACAAATACCAATGCTACTCAAACTATTCTGAAAAATAGGGAAGAAGGAAAAACTTCCAAACTCATTCTAGGAATCCTGATACCAAAACTAGACAAAGACATATCAAAAATAAAAACAGGCCAATATATTTGATAAATATTGATGCAAAAATCCGCAACACAATATTAACAAATTAAATTCAATAATATTAAAAAGATCATTCATTATGACCAAGTGGGATTTAACCCTGGGATGCAAGGATGATTCAACACATGCAAATCAATCAACATGATATATCATGTCAACAGAATGAACAGCAAAAACTGTATGATTATTTCAATTAATGCAGAAAAAGCATTTGAAAAAATTCGACATCACTTCATGATAAAAACCCTCAAAAAACTGGGTATAGAAGGAACGTATCTCAAAATAATAAAGGCCATATGTAACAGACCCATAGTTAGTATCATACTGAATAGGGAAAACCTGAAATCCTTTCCTCTTAGATCTGGAATATGACAAGGATGTCCACTGTCATTACTATTATTCAACATAGTACTGGAAGTCCTAACTAGAGCAATTAGACAAGAGAAAGATATAAAGGGCATCTAAATTGGAAAGGAAGAAGTCAAATTATTCTCATTTGCAGGTGATATTATCTATTTGACAAAACCTAAAAACTCCACAAGACAACTATTAGAACTGATAAATTCAATAAAGTTGCAGGATACAAAATCAACATACAAAAATCAGTAGCATTTATATATGCCAACAGTGAACAATCTGAAAAAGAACTTTAAAAAGTAACCCCACTTAAAATAGCCACAAATAAAATTCAATACATAGGAATTAAGCAAAGAAGTGAAAGATTTCTGTAATATAAAGTATAAAACACTGATGAAAGAAATTTAAGAGGACACTGAAAAATGGAAGGATATTTCATGTCAGTGAATTAAACGAATCCAATTGTTAAAATGTCCATACTAACCAAAGCAATCTACAGAATCAATGCAATCCCTATCAAAATACCAATGACATTCTTCACAGAAATAGGAAAAGTATCCTAAAATTTAAACGGACCAAATACCCAGAATAGCTAAAGCTGTCCTAAGTAAAAAGAACAAAACTAGAAGAATCACATTACCTGACTTCAAATTATACTACAGAGCTATAGTAACTAAAACAGCATGGTATTTGCATAAAAACAGGCATGTAGACTAATGGAACAGAATAGAGAATCCAGAAACTAACCCATGCACCTCGTGAACTCATTTTTGACAAAGGTACCAAGAACATACATTGGGAAAAAGACAGTCTTTTTCATAAATGGTGCTGGGAAAACTGCATATCCACACAGTGAAAAATAAAACTAGACTTCTATGTGTTGCCATATACAAAAATGAAATCAAAATGAATTAAAGACTTAACTCTAACACCTCAAACTATGAAACTACCAAAAGAAAATTATTGAGGAAACTAAGACATTAGTTACTCAAAATTTCTT
This sequence comes from Macaca thibetana thibetana, assembly GCF_024542745.1. NCBI lineage: Eukaryota > Metazoa > Chordata > Mammalia > Primates > Cercopithecidae > Macaca > Macaca thibetana. The sequence continues at coordinate 123,991,557 of NC_065579.1, forward strand.
GAAAAACAGCCCACAAACACAGACAACCAAAGCAAAAATGGACAGTTGGGATGACATCAAGTTAAAAAGCTTACGTACAGCAACGGATGCAATCAACAAAGTGAAGAGACAACCCTGCACTGAACTGCATTGTTCACAATAGCCAAAATTTGGAAGTAACCTAAGTATCATCAACAAATAAATGGATAAAGAAAATGTGGTACTTATCACAATGGTGCTATTCAGCCATAAAAAAGGAGATCCTGTCATTTGCAACAACATGGATGGAACTGGAGGTCATTATGCTAACCGAAATAAGCCAAGCCCAGAAAGACAAATATCGCACGCTCTCACTTATTTGTGGAATCTAAAAATCAAAACAATTGAACTCATGGAGATAGAGAGTGGTAGCTTTTCCCAGCACCTGGGAAGGGTAGTGCAGAGTGGCGGGAGTGGGGATGGTTAAGGGTTATAAAAATTAGAAATAATGAATAATACATGGTATTTGATAGCACAACAGGGTAATCACAGTCAATAATAATTTAATTGTACATTTTTAGATAACTAAGAGTATAATTGGGTAGTTTTTAACCAAAAGAATAAGTGCATTTGAGGAAATGGATACCCCATTTTTCATGATGTGATTGTTGTACATTGCATGCTTATATCAAAACATCTAATGTACCTCATAAATATATACACCTAGTATGTATCCACAAAAATTAAATAATATCTTAAAAAACTGTACAGATCAATATGTATCTTACTGTATTGTGCACATGTATTATGAACGGCATATTCAGCAACTAGACAATGGCTTGAATCTTAGAAAACGTCAGCATTCCTAACTTTCTTATCATTTCGCATTCCTTTCTTATTTTGTAATGTGATCTAAGTGTCAGATTTAGAATAGACAGTTATTGTTTACCTTTGCAACATTTTACAAAGTGAGTTGGTATTAACTTTTTAAAAAAATTTTATGAAATTTCTAGACATAGTGTGGCCAGAATATGGAAGTTAATTAAATGTTGCCTGTGGAATAAAGTTTGAATAGAAGCTTTGCCAAAAAAAAAAAAAAAAAAAAAAAAAAAAAATAGAGTAGTAGCGAAGAACTGCTCATAGGTGCTTCTGGGACTCTTTGAGTATGGATGAACTCCAAGATCTAGCTGAATTTCATTTAAATAGCAGAGAAAACACGCTCTTTTCTAGACAGACTTGCCATAATTGGCAGAAGCTGTAAGATTTTTAAGTGTCTTTGGCAAAGTTCCCAAAAAGGCAAGTGCTTAAACTTTCCCAGAATTCGTGCATGTGAATAAAATAATAGCCAAACCTGAAAACATTAGACATGAGCTTTTTACACCAAAGGGATTCAAGTGTGAAATGTCTTCATCCTTCTATCTTTCCTTTAGACAGAGACCCTAGTAATTTTTCTACTATCAGAGCAAATATTGTTATTTAGCAGTAGAATTTAATATGAGGATTGCTTTGTTACTTATTTACTTATTTACAACCTGTGCTTTTCAGTTAAGAATTTGCCATTTAACAACAAAGGTTGCTTTACTAAAAATTTAGGAGATAGAAGTAAAGATTAATGAAGCCACAAGGAAATAATGTCACAAATATAGAAAGTGAGACCTTCAACAAAACAACTCATTTGGTTTCTTCAGAAGGTCAATGTTATTTTAAAAATCGGCAGAAGAAAGTGGCCTAGAATGAAAATATAGCACTCAAACACAAAGCATGGACCTTGATTCGTCTTTGAAAAACAGCCATAAAAAGCATTTTAGGAAGAATTCAGGAAATTCAGTTAATAGAAACTGAGTATTAGATGACACAAGGAAATTGAAGATACCTTATTCTTAGGAGATGCAAGCTGAAGATTTTGTTGAAGTATGCACTGCCTGCAATTTACTTTGAAACAATCCAGCTACAGAGAGGAAAACAGCAAGGAAAAGAAGGGGAATGAAGAAAGGAAGGGAAATGACAAAAAATAATGTTAAAAGTTGTTTTAACATAAAAGTGTGATGAGTAAATAGGTGTTGTGTTATTTTTTTCAACTTTTGTGAATGTTTGAAAATCAATAATAATTTGTCAAAAAAAAAAAAAAGAGAGCAGAGACTTTGGAGCTGAGTCTGCCTCCTTGCTCTGCCACTTACTAGCTTAAGTTATCACAGTTCTCTGAACTTTGGTTTTCTCATCTGTAAAGAGAGGATAATAATTTACATTCCGTAAGATTGTTACAAAAGGCATATAAAATGACACTGTAAAGCATAGCTGTGTTTTACACATCTACTTCACTGTTACCTATCATTGTAATAATTACAAAGATTATTACCATTACCCATGACTAGGGAATTAATACCTTTTATTACAGGTATTATTACCTATCATCTGTTTTTAAGGTACAATTTTGGCTTTTCAAAGCACTTTCATAAATATTCTCTTTAAAATTCACCCTAAATTAGCTGGGCATGGTGGTGGGTGCCTGTAATCCCAGCTACTCAGGAGGCTGAGGCAGGAGAATGGCTCGAACTTGGGAGACAGAAGTTGCAGTGAGCTGAGATCGCGTCATTGCATTCCAGCCTGAGAGACAACAGCAAAATTCTGTGTCAAAATATAATAATAATAAATAAAATTCACACCAATCCTGCATTATGAGCAAAAAATGGGGAAAATGTTCATATTTTCTACTTACTATTACCTAAAACTTTCTATATATTAAACTTATTATACTAGAATAACTGTGAATATATGTGCACTAGAATGAAATAAAAACTACTTACAGCATTGCTTTTCAAAAATAAACACCTACTCTTTAAAATATACCCATGAGAAATGCTTTGAAAATATAGTCATGTATTTTTTTTGTTGTTGTTCATTGAACCTAGTTTTATTTTTGAATGTTTTAAAAAATTTTCTCTACTTTTATTTTAGGTTCAGGGAATACATGTACAGGTTTGTTACATGGGTAAATTGTATGTCACTTGGGTTTAATGTATAAATGATGTTGTCACCCAAGTAATGAGCAAAATACCCAAAAGGTAGTTTTTTGACCCTCACTCTCCTCCCGCCCTCCAGCCCCCATCAAGTAGGCCCTGGTATCTATTGTGTCCTAATTTCTGTTCATGTGTACTCAGTGTTTAGTTCCTCCTTATTAGTGAGAACGTGGTATTTGGTTTTCTGTTCCTGTGTTGGTTCGCTTAGGATAATGACCTCCAGCTGCATCCATGTTGCTACAAAGGACATGATTTTGGTTGTTTTTAATGGTTGCATAGTATTCCATGATGTATATGTACCATATTTTCTTTATCCAATCCAGCATTGATGGGTAGCTAGGTTGATTCCATGTGTTTGCTATTGTAAATAGTGCTGCAATGAACATACACATGCATGTGTCTTTTTCTTTTTTATTATTATTTTATTATTATTATTGTACTTTAAGTTCTAGGGTACATGTGCACAACGTGCAGGTTTGTTACATAGGTATACATGTGCCATGTTGGTGTGCTGCACCCATCATCTCGTCATTTACGTTAGGTATTTCTCCCAATGCTATCCCTTCCCCAGCCCCCAGCCCCCAACAGGCCCCAGTGTCTGACATTCCCCGCTCTGTGTCCATGTGTTCTCATTGTTCACTTCCCACCTATGAGTGAGAACATGCAGTGTTTGGTTTTCTGTCCTTGTGATAGTTTGCTGAGAATGATGGTTTCCAGCTTCATCCATGTCCCTGCAAAGGACATGAACTCATCCTTTTTAATAGCTGCATAGCATTCCATGGTGTATATGTGCCACATTTTCTTAATCCAGTCTACGATTGATGGACATTTGGGTTGGTTCCAAGTCTTTGCTATTGTGAATAGTGCTGCAACAAACGTACGTGTGCATGTGTCTTTATAGCAGCATGATTTATAATCCTTTGGGTATATACCCAGTAATGGGATCACTGGGTCAAATGGTATTTCTAGTTCTAGGTCCTTGAGGAATCACCACACCGTCTTCCACAATGGTTGAACTAACTTACACTCCCACCAAACAGTGTAAAAGCGTTCCTATTTCTCTACATCCTCTCCAGCATCTGTTGTTTCCTAACTTTTTTTTTTTGAGATGGAGTCTCACTCTGTCACTCAGACTAGAGTGCAGTGGTGCGATCTTGGCTCATGGCAAGCTCTGCCTCCTGGGTTCATGCCATTCTCCTGCCTCAGCCTCCCAAGTAACTGGGACTACAGGCACCTGCCACCATACCCAGCTATTTTTTTTTTATTTTAAATTTTTAGTAGAGACAGGGTTTTACCTTGTTAGCCAGGATGGTCTCGATCTCCTGACCTTGTGATCCACCCACCTTGGCCTCCCAAAATGCTCGGATTACAGGTGTGAGCCACTGCGCCCGGACATTTCCTGATTTTTAAATGATCCCTATTCTAACTGGCATGAGATGGTATCTCATTGTGGTTTTGATTTGCATTTCTCTGATGACCAGTTATGATGAGCATATTTTCATGTGTCTGTTGGCTGTAAAAATGTCTTCTTTTGAGAAGCATCTGTTCATATCCTTTGCCCACTACTTGATGGGGTTGTTTGGTTTTTTTTCTTGTACATTTGTTTAAGTTCTTTGTAGATTCTGGACATTAGCCAGACGGGTAGATTGCAAAAATTTTCTCCCATTCTGTATGTTGCCTGTTCACTCTGATGATAGTTTCTTTCTCTGTGCAGAAGCTCTTTAGTTTAATTAGATCCCATTTGTCTATTTTGGCTTTTGTTGCCATTGCTTTTGGTGTGTTTTAGTCATGATGTCTTTCCCATGCCTATGTCCTGAATGGTATCGCCTAAGTTTTATTTTAGGGTTTTATGGTTTTAAGTCTTACATTTAAGTCTTTAACCCATCTTGAGTTAATTTTTGTATAAGGTGGGAAGGGATCCAGTTTCAGCTTTATACATATGGCTAGCCAGATTTCCCAGCACCATTTATTAAATAGGGAATCCTTTCCCCATTGCTTGCTTTTGTCAGGTTTGTCAAAGATCAGATGGTTCTAGATGTGTGGTGTTATTTCTGAGGCCTTTGTTCTGTTCCATTGGTCTGTATCTCTGTTTTGGTACCAGTACCATGCTGTCATGGTTACTGTAGCCTTGTAGTATAGTTTGAAGTTAGGCAGCATGATGTTTGCAGCTTTGTTCTTTTGGCTTAGGATTGTCTTGGCAATGAGGGCTCTTTTTGGCTCCATATGAACTGGAAAGTAGTTTTTTCCAATTCTGTGGAGAAAGTCATTGGTAGCTTGATGGGGATGACATTGAATCTATAAATTACTTTGGGCAGTATGGCCATTTTCATGATATTGATTCTTCCTATCCATGAGCATGGAATGTTCTTCCATTTGTTTGTGTCCTGTTTCATTTTGTTGAGCAGTGGTTTGTAGTTCTCCTTGAAAAGGTCCTTCACATCCCTTGTCAGTTGGACTCCTAGGTATTTTATTCTCTTTGTAGAATTGTGAATTGGAGTTCACTCATGATTTGGCTCTCTGTTTGTCTGTTATTGGTGTAAAAGAATGCTTGTGATTTTTGCACGTTGATTTTGTATCCTGAGACTTTGATGAAGTTACTTCTCAGCTTAAGGAGATTTGGGGCTGAGATGATGGGGTTTTCTAAATATACAATCATGTCATCTGCAAACGGGGACAATTTGACTTCCTCTTTTCCTTTTCTTTCTCTTGCCTGATTGCCCTGGCCACAGCTTCCAATACTATGTTGAATTGGAGTGGTGAGAGAGGGCAGCCTTGTCTTGTGCCAGTGTTCAAAGGGAATGCTTCCAGTTTTTGCCCATTCAGTATCATATTGACTGTGGGTTTGTCATAAGTAGCTCTTATTATTTTGAGATACATTCCATCAATATCTAATTTATTGAGAGTTTTTAGCATGAAGGGCTGTTGAATTTTGTCGAAGGCCTTTTCTGCATCTATTGAGATAATCATGTGGTTTTTGTCGTTGGTTCTGTTTATGTGATGGATTACATTTATTGATTTGCATATGTTGAACCAGCCTTGCATCCCAGGGTGAAGCCGACTTGATCATGGTGGATAAGCTTTTTGATGTGCTGCTGGATTCGGTTTGCCAGTATTTTATTAAGGATTTTTGCACCAATGTTCATCAGGGATATTGGTCTAAAATTATCTTTTTTTTTTTTTTTTTTTCCCCGAGACTGAGTCTCACTCTGTTGCCCAGGCCAGAGTGCAATGGCGTATCTCAGCTGACTGCAAGCTCCACCTCCTGGGTTCATGCCATTCTCCTGCCTCAGCCTCCTGAATAGTTGGGACTACAGGCACCCGCCACCATGCCAGGCTAATTTTTTGTATTTTCAGTAGAGACAGGGTTTCACCATGTTAGCCAGGATGGTCTCGATCTGACCTCATGATCCACCCGCCTTGGCCTCCCAAAGTGCTGGGATTACAGGGGTGAGTCACCATGCCTGGCCAAAATTCTCTTTTTTTGTTGTGTCTCTGCCAGGCTTTGGTATCAGGATGATGCTGGCCTCATAAAATGTGTTAAGGGGAGGATTCCCTCTTTTGCTATTGATTGAAATAGTTTCAGAAGGAATGGTACCAGCTCCTCTTTGTATGTCTGGTAGAATTCGGCTGTGAATTCGTCTGGTCCTGGACTTTTTTGGTTGGCAGGCTATTAATTATTGTCCCAATTTCAGAACCTGTTATTGGTCTGTTCAGAGATTCAGCTTCTTCCTGGTTTAGTCTTGGGAGGGTGTATGTATCCAGGAATTTATCCATTTCTTCTAGATGTTCTAGTTTATTTGCGTAGAGGTGTTTATAATATTTTCTGATGGTAGTTTATAGTTCTGTGGGATCAGTGGTGATACCCCCTTTATCATTTTTTATTGTGTCTCTTTGATTCATCTCTCTTTTTTTCTTTATTAGTCTTGCTAGCAATCTATCTATTTTGTTGATCTTTTAAAAAAACCGGCTCCTGGATTCATTGATTTTTTGAAGGGTTTTTTGTGTCTCTATCTCTTTCAGTTCTGCTCTGATCTTAGTTATTTCTTGCCTTCTGCTAGCTTTTGAATTTGTTTCCTCATGCTTCTCTAGTTCTTTTAATTATGATGTTAGGATGTCGATTTTAGATCTTTCCTGCTTTCTCTTGTGGGCAGTTAGTACTATAAATTTCCCTCTACATACTGCTTTAAATGTGTCCCAGAGATTCTGGTACATTGTGTCTTTGTTCTCACTGTTTTCAAAGAACATCTTTATTTCTGCCTTCATTTTGTTATTTACCCAGTAGTCATTCAGGATCAGGTTGTTCAGTTTCCATGTAGTTGTGTGGTTTTTGAGTAAGTTTCTTAATCCTGAGTTCTAATTTGATTGCACTGTGGTCTGAGAGACAATTTATTGTGATTTCTGTTCTCTTAGATTTGCTGAGAACTGTTTTACTTCCAATTATGTGGCCAATTTTAGAATAAGTGCGATGTGGTGATGAGAAGAATGTATATTCTGTTAATTGGGGTGTAAAGTTCTGTAGATGTCTATTAGGTCCACTTGGTGCAGAGCTGAGTTGAAGTCCTGGATATCCTTGTTAACCTTCTGTCTCATTGATCTGTCTAATATTGACAGTGGGGTGTTAAAGTCTCCCATTATTATTCTGTGGGAATCTAAACCTCTTTGTAGGTCTCTAAGTACTTGCTTTATGAATTGGGTACATATATATTTAGGATAGTAAGCTCTTCTTGTAGAATTGATCCCTTTACCATTATGTAATGGCCTTCTTTTTCTCTTTTGATCTTCGTTGGTTTAAAGTCTGTTTTATCAGAGACTAGGATTGCAACTCTTGCTTTTTTTTTTGCTTTCCATTTGCTTGGTAGATCTTCCTCCGTCCCTTTATTTTGAGCCTATGTGTGTCTCTGCATGTGAGATAGGTCTCCTGAATACAGCACACTGATGGGTCTCGACTTTTTATCCAATTTGCCAGCCTGTGTCTTTTAATTGGGGCCTTTAACCCATTTACATTTAAGGTTAATATTGTTATGTGTGAATTTGATCCTGTCATTATGATGTTAGCTGGTTATTTTGCCTATTAATTTATGCAGTTTCTTCGTAGCATTGATGGCCTTTACAATTTGGCATGTTTTTGCAGTGGCTGGTACTGGTTATTCTTTTCCATGTTTAGTGCTTCCTTCAGGAGCTCTTGTAAGGCAGGCCTGGTGGCAACAGAATCTCTCAGCATTTGCTTGTCTGTAAAGGATTTGATTTCTCCTTCACTTATGAAGTTTAGTTTGGCTGGATATGAAATTCTGGGTTGAAAATTCTTTTCTTTAAGAATGTTGAATATTGGCCCCAACTGTCTTCTGGTTTGCAGGGTTTCTGCAGAGAGATCCACTGTTAGTCTGATGGGCTTCCCTTTGTGTGTAACCCGACCTTTCTCTCTGGCTGCCCTTAACATTTTTTCCTTCATTTCAACTTTGGTGGATCTGACAATTATGGTGTCTTGGGGTTGCTTTTCTCGAGGAGTATCTTTTTGGTGTTCTCTGTGTTTCTGGAATTTGAATGTTGGCCTGCCTTGCTAGGTTGGGGAAGTTCTCCTGGATAATATCGTGAAGACTGTTTTTCACTTGGTTCCATTCTCCCCTTCACTTTCAGGTACACCAATCAAACATAGATTTGGTCTTTTCACATAGTCCCATATTTCTTGGAGGCTTTGTTCATTTATTTTTACTATTTTTTCTCTATTGTCTTCCCTCTTTATTTCATTAATTTGGTCTTCAATCACTGATATCCTTTCTTCCACCTGATCGAATCAGCTATTGAAGCTTGCAAATGCATCACGAAGCTCTCATGCCGTGGTTTTCAGCTCCATCAGACCATTTAAGGTCTTCTCTATGCTGTTGATTCTAGTTAGCCATTTGTCTAACCTTTTTTCAAGGTTTTTAGCTTTCTTGCAATGGGTTAGAACATGCTCCTTTAACTCAGAGAAGTTTGTTATTACCGACCTTCTGAAGCCTACTTCTGTCCACTCGTCAAACTCATTCTCCATCCAGTCTTGTTCCTTTGCTGGCAAGGAGCTGTGATCCTTTGGAGGAGAAGAGGCGCTCTGGCTTTTGGCATTTTCAGCTTTTCTGCTCTGGTTTCTCCCCGTCTTTGCAGTTTTATCTACCTTTGGTCTTTGATGTTGGTGACCTACAGATGGGATTTTGGTGTGGATGTCCTTTTTGTTGATGTTGATGCTATTCCTTTCTGTTTGTTAGTTTTCCTTCTAACAGTCAGGCCCCTCAGCTACAGGTCTGTTGGAGTTTGCTGGAGGTCCACTCCATACCCCTTTTGCCTGGGTATTACCAGCGGAGACTGCAGAACAGAAAATATTGCTGCCTGCCTTCCTCTGGAAGCTTCGTCCAAGAGGGACATCCACCTGTATGAGGTGTCTGTCGGCCCCTACTGGGAGGTGTTTCCCAGTCAGGCTACCCGGGGGTCAGGGACCCACTTGAGAATGGCATTCTGTCCATTCTCAGAGCTTGAACACTGTGCTGGGAGAATCACTGCTCTCTTCAAAGCTGTCAGACAGGAACGTTTAAGTCTGCAGAAGTTTCTGTTGCCTTTTGTTCATCTCTGCCCTGCCTACAGAGGTGGAGTCTGTAGGGGCAATAGGCCTTGCTGAGCTGCAGTGGGCTCTGCCCAGTTCGAGCTTCCTGGTCACTTTGTTTACCCGCTCAAGCCTCAGCAATGGCAGATGCCCCTCCCTCCACAGGCTGCATCCTTGCTGGTCGATCCCAGACTGCTGTGCTGGCAGTGAGCAAGGCTCTGTGGGCATGGGACCCACAGAGCCAGGCATGGGAGGGTATCTCCTGGTCTGCCAGTTGCTAAGACTATGGGCTAAGCACCGTATTTGGGCTGGAGTGTACCGTTTTTCCAGGTACAGTCTGTCATGGCTTCCATTGGCTAGTAAAGGGAAATCCCCTGACCCCTTGTGCTTCTTGGGTGAAGCGACACCCCACCTTGCTTTGGCTCACCCTCTGTGGGCTGTAACCACTGTCCAGCCAGTCCCAGTGAGATGAACCAGGTACCTCAGTTGGAAATGCAGAAATCACCCGTCTTCTGTGTAGATCTTGCCGGGAGCTGCAGACAGGAGCTGTTCCTATTCAGCCATGTTGAAAGTACACACATGTTGTCTTTTTCATAGAATGATTTATATTCCTTTACATTACATTCCTTGACCCAGTAATGACATTGCTGGTTCAAACAATAGTTCTAAGTTTCTTGAGAAATCTCCAAACTGCTTTCCACAGTGGCTGAACTGATTTACATTCACACTAGCAGTATGTAAATGTTCCCTTTTATCCTCAACCTCACCAACACCTGTTATTTTTTAACTTTTTAGTAATTAGTTATTCTGACTGGTGTGAGATGGTATCTCTGTGTGGTTTTGATTTGCTTTTCTCTAATGATCAATGATATTGAGCATTTTTCCATATGCTTGTTGGTTTTATGTGTGTCTTCTTTTGAGAAGTGTCTATTCATGTCCTATGCTGATTTTATAATGGGTTTGTTTGTTTTTTGCCTGTTGATTTGTTTGAGTTGCTTATGGATTCTGGATTAGACCTTTGTTGGATGCATAGTTTTTGAATATTTTCTCCCATTCTGTAGGCTGTTTACTCTGTTGATACTTTGTTTTGCTGTGCAGGAGCTCTTTAGTTTGCTTAGGTATCACTTGTCTATTTTTGTTTTGCTTGCAATTGCTTTTAGAGACTTCATCATGAAATCTTCACCAAAGCCTAATATGTCCAGAATAGTATTTCCTAGGTATTCTCCTAGCGTTTAAATAGTTTTAGGTCTTACATTTAAGTCTTTAATCCATTTTGAGTTTATTTTTGTATATGGTGAAAGGAAGGGTCCAGTTTCAATCTTCTGCATATGGCTAGACAGTTATGCCAGCAGCATTTATTGAATAGGGAATCCTTTTCCCATTGCTTGTTATTGTCAGCTTTGTCAAAGATCAGATGGTTGTAGATGTGTGGCATTATTTCTGAGTTCTCTATTCTATTTCCTTGGTCTATGTGTCTGCTTTTGTACCAGTAACATGCTGTTTTGATTACCGTAGCCCTATAGTATAAGTTTGAAGTCAGGTAGTGTGATGCCTCTGGCATTGTTCTTTTTGCTTAGGATTGCTTTGACTGTTTTGGGCTCTTTCTTTGTTACATATAAATTTAGAATAGCTTTTTTCTAAATCTGTGAAAATTACATTGGTAGTTTAATGGAAATTGCATCGAATCTATAAATTGCTTTGGGCAATATGCCCATTTTAACATTATTAATTTCTCCTGCCCATGAACATAGACTGTTTTTCCATTTGTTTGTGTCATCTCTGATTTCTTTTAATGGTGTTTTATAATTTTCATTGTAGAGATCTTTCACCTCCCTGGTCGACTGTATTTCTAACTAATATTTTTGTGTGTGTGGCTATTGTGAATTTGGTGCTCAGCTTGGATGTTATTGGTATATGGAAATGTTATCGATTTTTGTACATTGATTCTGCATCCCGAAACTTTACTGAAGTTATTTATCAGTTCTAGAAATCTTGAGGCAGAGACTACGGGGTTATAGAATCACACCATCTGCAAAGAGAGAGTTTGACTTCCTCTCTTCCTATGTATATGCCTTTAATTTCTTCCTCATGACAAATTACTTTGGCTAGGGCTTCCTAGTATGTATTTTAAACAAAGACATTTGAAGCAATTAAATATTTTAGTGTTAATCTTTGCAACCATTACTTAATTTGAAAGAAACAATATTTCACTGTTTTTTCTTTAAAATATTGCATGAGTTAGATGGTAACTGTATTAGTCAAAGTTCTCCAGAAAAACACATAGGATATGTATGTGGGGGTGTGTGTGTGTGTGTGTGTGTGTGTGTGTGTGTGTAGAGAGAGAGATTGTAAGAAATTGGCTTACACAATTATGGATGCTGTAGTTGGCAATCTGGAGACCCAAGAGAGCTGATGGTATGGTTGTAGTCCTAGTCCAAATCCAAGGGCCTGAGAAGCAGAACAGCCAAATGTGTAAATTACAATCTAAGTCCAAGTTTGAAGGCAGGAAACCAATGTCTCAGCTTAAAGACAGTCAGGCAGACAGGGTAGATTCTCCCTACTCTGCCTTTTGTTCTAATCAGGCCTTCCACACATTGGATGAGGCTCACCCACATTGGGTTGGGCAATTTACTTTGCTCAGTCCACCAAATCAAATGTTAATCTCATTCACAAACACACCTAGAATCATATTTAACCAAATGTCTGGGCACCCAATGGCCCAGTCAAGTTGACACATAAAATTAACCACCATGGTGACTATGGCTTATCATGGGATAAATAATTCCATTGTATCCTGTTTACAACAAGACTTGAACATGAGACATAGTACATACTTGCAAATCAGGGCAACTAATACAATAGAAAGTTTTATTGATTTTTAGCATCTTTCTGGGAGATACAAAACATCACTAGCATTAAAAGCCTGGATGGGGAAAGATGTAAGAGTATTCTATTCAACACAGTTTTGGAGGTCCTGGCCAGAGCAGTCAGGCAAGAGAAAGAAATAGAAGGCATCCAGATAGGAAAAGAATAGGTCAAACTATCCCTGTTTGCAAATAACATGATTCTATAGCTAGAAAACCCCATAGTCTCTGCCATAAAAGCTCATTTAACTGATAAGCAACTTCAGCATAGTCTCAGGGTACAAAATAAACATACAAAAATCAGTAGCATTCTTATCCCCCAATGACATCCAAGCCAAAAGCCAAGTCAGGAATGCGATTCCAGTCACAATTGCCACAGAAAGAATAAAATATCTAGGGATACAGCTAACCAGAAAGTGAGAGATCTCTACAATGAAAATTACAAAGCACAGTTGAAAGAATTAAGATACTACAGAAACAAATAGAAAAACATTCTATGCTCATGGATAAGGAGAATCAATATTGTTAAAATGGCCATACTGCCCAAAGCAATTTATAGATTCAATGCTATCCCCATCAAACTACCAATGACATTTTTCAAAGAAATAGAAAAAAACTGTTAACCAATTTATATGGAACTGGCTAGGTGCAGTGGCTCACACCTGTAATCCCAGCACCTTGGGAGGCTGAGGCAGGTGGATCACGAGGTCAGGAGATCAAGACAATCCTGGCCAACATAGTGAAACCCTGTCTCTACTAAAAATACAAACATTAGCTGGGTGTGGTGGCACATGCCTGTAATCCCAGCTACTCAGGGGACTGAGGCAGGAGAGTCGCTTGAACTGGGGAGGTGGAGGTTGAAGTGAGCTGACATTGCGCCACTGCACTCCAGCCGGGCAACAGAGCAAGACTCTGTCAAAAAAAAAAAAAAAAATTCATTTGGAACCAAAAAAGAGTCGAAATAGTCAAGATAATCCTAAGCAACAAGAATAAAACAGAAAGCATCATGTTACCCAACTTCAAATTATACTACAGGTCTACAGTAACCAAGATAGCATGGTACTGGTACAAAAACAGACACATAGACCAATGGAAAAGAATAGAGAGCCCCAAAATAATGCCACATATCTACAACATAGCTGACAATAACAAGCCAGGGGAAAGGGCTTTCTATTCAATAAACAGTGCGGGGATAACTGTCTAGCAATATGCAGAAGATTGAAACTGGACCCCTTCCTTACACTGTATACAAAAATCAACTCAAAATGGATTAAAGACTTAAATGTAAAACCCAAAACTATAAAAACCTTGGAAGATAACCTAGGAAATAGTATTCTGGACATAGAAACTGGCAAAGATTTCATGACGAAGAGACAAAAAGCAATTGTAACAAAAGCAAAAATTGACAGATGGGATCTAATTAAACTAAAGAACTTTGACACAGCACAAGAAGCTATCAACAGAATAAACAGACAAACAGCTGGGCACGGTGGCTCATGCCTGTAATCCCAGCAGTTTGGGAGGCTAAGACAGGCAGATCACTTGAGGCAAGGAGTTTGAGACCAGCCTGGCTAATATGGTGCAACCCCACCTCTACAAAAAATACAAAAAAATGAGCTCAGTATGGTGGCACATGCCTGTGGTCCCAGCTACTTGGGAGGCTGAGGCACAACAATTGCTTGAACCTGGGAGGCAGAGGTTGCAATGAGCCAAGATGGCACCACTGCACTCCAGCCTGGGTGACAGAGTGAGACTCTGCCTCAAAATAAATAAACATACAACCTACAGAATGGGAGAAAATATTTGCAAACTATGCATCTGACAAAGGTTTAATTCCAGCATCTATAAGGAACTTAAACAAATTTACAATAGAAAAACAACCACATGAAAAAGTGGGCAAAGGACATGAACAAACACTTTTCAAAAGAAGACATATATGCAGCCAACAAACATATGAAAAAGCTCAGTATCATTAGAGAAATGCAAATCAAAACCACACAGAGATACCATCTCACGCCAGTCAGAATGGCTATTATCAAAAAGTCAAAAAATAACAAATTCTACAAGGTTGCAGAGAAAAGGAAACACTTCTACACTGCTGGTGGGAGTGTAAAGTAGCTCAACCATAGTGGAAAGCAGTGTGGCAATTCCTCAAAGACCTAAAAATAGAACTACCATTTGATCCAGCAATCCCATTACTGGGTATATACCCAAAGGAATATAAATAGTTTTACCATAAAGACATGTGCATGCATATGTTCATTGCAGCACTATTCACAATAGCAAAGACATGGAATCAACCTAAATGCCCATCAACAGTAGACTGGATAAAGAAGTATCATGCATATACATCATGGAATACTGTGCAGCCATAAAAAGAATGAGATCATGTATTTTGTGGGAACATAGATGGAACTAGAGGCCATTGTTCTTTTTTTTTTTTTTGAGACGGAATCTCGCTCTGTCACCCAGCCAAGAGCGCAGTGGCGCCATCTCGGCTCACTGCAAGCTCCGCCTCCCAGGTTTACCATTCTCCTGCCTCAGCCTCCAGAGTAGCTGGGACTACAGGCACCCGCCACCTCGCCTGGCTAGTTTTTCGTTTTTTAGTAGAGACGGGTTTTCACCATGTTAGCCAGGATGATTTCAATCTCCTGACCTCGTGATCCACCCATCTCGGCCTCCCAAAGTGCTGGGATTACAGGCTTGAGCCACCGCACCTGGCCGAGACCATTATTCTTAACAAACTAACGCAGAAACAGAAAAACCAAATACTGCACGTTCTCACTTCTAAGTGGGAGCTAAATAATGAGACCCAACGGACAAAGGGAGGGGAACAACAGACAGTGGTGAGAAGTGACAATGTGTTGGCAGCCCTCACTCTCAGCACCACCTCGGCCTCCGGCCTCAGCTTCCACTCTAGTGGGGCTTGAGGAACCCTTCGGCCTGTCACGGCACCGTGGGAGCCCCTCTCTGGGCTGGCTGAGGCTGGAGCCTCCTCCCTCTGCTTGTCGGGAGGTGTGGAGGTGTGGAGGGAGAGGCGTGGGGGGGAACCGGGGCTGTGGGCCAGTGCGAGTTCCTGCTCCCCGCACATGGAGCAGCCACCAGCACCGCAGGCCCAGGGCAAGGCTCAGGACCTGCAGCCCGCCATATCCGAGCTCCTCCCCCTATGGTGGGCTCCAGCGTGGCCTGAGCTTCCCCTATGGTCGCTTCCCCTATGGTCGCCACCCCCTGCTCCGTGGTGCCCGTGAACAGCCCAAGGGCTGAGGAGTACAGGCTCTGCTGGGGACTGGCAGGCAGCTCTGCCTGCAGCCCCTGTGCAGGATCCACGGGGTGAAGCCAGCTGGGCTCCTGAACTGAGTGGGGACTTGGAGAACTTTTATATCTAGCCAGAGGATTGTATGTGCACCAATCAGCACTCTGTGTCTAGCTCAGGGTTTGTAAATACAACAATCAGCACTCTGTGTCTATCTCAAGGTTTGTGAATACACCAATTGGTACTGTGTATCTAGCTAACCTAGTGGAGACTTGGAGGACTAGCACTCTGTGACTCTCTGTCTAGCGCAAGGATTGTAAATGCACCAATCAGCACTCTGTGTCTAGCTCAGGGTTTGTAAATATACCAATCAGTACTCTGTGTCTAGCTCAAGGTTTGTGAATACACCAATTGGTACTCTGTATCTAGCTAACTCTGTATCTAACTAACTAGCCCTCTGTGACTGTGTCTAGCTCAAGGATTGTAAACGCACCAATCAGCACTGTGTCAAAACGGACCAATCAGCTCTCTATAAAATAGACCAATCAGCAGGATGTGGATGGGGCCAGATAAGGGAATAAAAGCAGCCTGCTAGCAACCCGCTCTGGTCCCGTGCCACATTATGGAAGCTTTAATCATTCGGTCTTTGCGGTAAATCTTGTTGCTGCTCACTTTTTGGGTCCATGCTACAGTTATGAGCTGTAACACTCACCGCCAAGGTCTGCAGCTTCATTCCTGACAGTGAGACCACGAACTCACCAGAAGGAAGAAGTTCCAGACACATCTGAACATCTGAAGGAACAAACTCCGGACACACCATCTTTAAGAACTGTAACACTCACCACGAGAGTCCACGGCTTCTTTCTTGAAGTCAGTAAGACCAAGAACCCACCAATTCTGGACACAGTGGGGCCTACCTGAGGGAGGAGGATGGGAGGAGAGAACGGATCAGGAAAAATAACTATCAGGTACCAGGCTTAGTATCCAGTGACAAAATCGTCTGTACACCAAACCCCAGTGATCGAAGTCTGCCTATATAACCTGCCCATATATTCCTGCATCTAAATAAAAGTTAAAAAAAAGAATTAGGAGTATGTGGCAGTGAAGGGTTAGGTCTTGGTTTTGTTAAGGTCATTGGTGACAGTAATAATTAATAATAATTATAATAGCAGTTCCCATTGATTCAAGCTTATGCCAGGCATTATCCAAGTTGTGTTTCTTACGTTACTTTGGGCAGGTATTTCTGAGCCTAATTTTGCTTCTCTGATAAAACTGAGCTATTAATAACTACCTAAGTGCCTCCTCCTCAGGCAAGAACCAAATGAGATAAGATAGGTGAGTGTGCTTTAAAAACTGTAAAGTACTCTACAAATGCAGAGTGTCATCATTTTCCGTTGAAATACCAAGCTGGGAGGAAGGGAGGGAAGGAGGTTTTCATTCCTCTCTGTAAGCCTACCGCGGCACCCGGTGATCTTAGAAGTGCTGGAGACCTGTGTTTGGAAGACAAAATGCATTTCTTTGGTGAAATCAGAAGGGACAGGTTTTTTATTGCTTCTAACCCTTCCAGAATTTGAATTTTCTTCCCTTTCTGTGGTCATCAGTTGCAATTTTATAGACGCCATTGTGCTTATCCTAAGGGAGTGACAAGGAAGGAATAATACCTACCACATGGGGCTGGGCCAGAAATGAAAATGTGTAAACAATAAACAAGTTATATTTGTACTTCAAATAAAGTGTTATTTTTTTTTTCAACTTCAAAATATACTAGTTTGTGATACGATACCAAACCATGGAATGCAGCTCCTAGGAAGACACAAAATTTGGAGATAAAATTTTTTCTGCTTTTCAGCTTTTGGATCATTTCAAATACTATTGATACTCTACTCATGCCTAGACACCAAAGGGTGAATGTAATTAAAATGCAATGAGACTGTGCAATCAAATAAAAAATGTTCTTCACCCATGTGTCCCTGGTACTTATGTGCTATGTGTCACCCCAGAGAGGGGAATCATTGAAAATGTTGCATTTTATACAGTGAGACTGAGTTAATAAAGCAAGAAAGACTTTCAAGTAATAGTGGATTCATTCTAAAACTTAAGATCATAGGATGTAGTGCTTCTTCCCTGTTTATTATACGGGAATAACACTTGTCTGTGTACTTGGAAGACCTGGATTTTAGGGGAGCTCCACGGAAAATTTCTTTCTCTTCCAGATGTCATAGGAAATAGCATAACTATTTTTTTCCCTACAAAAAAAAAGATAACAGTGTAAATATATAAGTAATCTCACAGTGTCAGCCTGGAATGATGTTTTTAAAGTTTTACATGCCATCAGTCAGGGTATAGTTTCTTTCTAGATTGCAATGGGATCTGTCAACTGTACTATCCTAGGATCCCAGTTTGAGTCTCTGAAGGTGCTAGAAACAGTATTTCAAAGTTAGGCAACTGCATTAATTCAAACTTCAAGCTGTTATTCCCTGAGGAGATATGAACTGGGAGAAGAATGGGACAAAAAGAGACTCCCATCCTCAAGGCTCTGGGAGCTGTGCTCTCTGACCCTGTTGACCTAGGAAAGTTGTATCAAACGTCTCACCATGTCACCGCTTTGTTAACTCCCACTGTTCACCACAAACCAGGAAGGACGGGAAGTCCCCTACACTGTTTTTGGCAAAATTAATTATGTAGATATTAAGAACCTAGTTATGAATTTAAAATGTAAAATGTGGGCTTGGGCACAGTAGCTTATGCCTTTAATCCTTGTACTTTGGAAGGCCTGGGAGGATGAAATTCTGTCTCTACAAAAAATGCAGAAGTTAGCTGGGCATGGTGGTGTGCACCTGTGGTCCCAGCTACTTGGGAGGTTGAGGTGGGAGGATCTCCTGAGCCCGGAGGTCGAGGCTGCTATGAGCCGAGGCTGCACTCCAACCTGGGTGACAGAACGAGGCTGTTTCAAAATAATAATAAAGTGTACATCTTTTGATTTACTGATTGCACTTCTAAGAGTTTACCCTAAGGGGTAAATCAGATGAATACACAAGGGATTATGTCAAAGTAGGTGATGAAATTTTGTATAATCTTAAAGAAGAAAAGAAAAAGAGCATAATATTCATCAAGAGGGAACTGATTAAATAAATTGTGGTTATGAAGATATTAAATGCAATGATATAGAATAATTTATATTTTAATTCATTATCACTTATTAATGTCAATATTAGTAAATAAATATTGTTGAGTGAAAAGCACATTATAGAACCCTGGAATCCCATGGAAGCAAAGTGTGTGCTTGGGTGTGTGTAACTGTGCTACAGAAAGGTTAATTACCAAAATGTTTATCAGTGTTCCTCTCTGGGTTACAGAGATGTGATTTTTATTTTCTTCTTTATGTGTAGCTGTTTTACTAGACGTTCTATAAAGATCATGTGGCATTTTGATAATCGAAAACTCATTTTATTCAGAAAAAATGATTCTGTCTTCAAAACCCACCTAATCTCTTAATTATTTACTAAAATGAAGCAAGAATTCTTTCACTTGGTAAAAGATTTACTGGTTTGTGAAGAAGAGGAGTCTATGAAACTCAACAGTGTGTATGACATTAGAAATTACAGGATTTGGCATTATATGAAAAAAGATACCTGCTTACATATATTTATCACAGAACAATTCACAATTGCAAAGATATGGAGCCAACGTAAGTGCCCATCAACTGATGAGTGGATAAAGAAAATGTGGTGTGTGTTCACCATGGATACTACCCAGCCATCAAAAAGAATGAAATAATGTCTTTTGCAGCTATTTGAACGGAGCTGGAGGCCATTATTCTAAATGAAGTAACTCAGGAATGGAAAACCAAATACTGCATGTTCTCACTTACAAGTGGGAGCTGTGCTATGGGTATGCAAAGACATACAGAGGGGTATAATGGACATTGGAGACTCAGAAAGGGGGATACTGGAAGGGGGTGAGGGATAAAAAGCTGTTGCATACAGTGTACAATGCTGTGTTGGGTGCACTAAAATCTCTGACTGTACCACTATACAATTCATCTATGTAACCAAAAAAACACTTGTACCCCAAAAGCTATTGAAATAAAAATTATTTAAATAAAATGACAAGACTTGGGAGTCAAGACTCAAGCATAAACTGCAAATTTGTTGTTACCATGTCAAAATCATGTCCATTTTCGCATCTACAAAAGGAAAGTCATAATCATCACCTGACTCAGGCCCTGAGATGCTACTAATACTCGACATTTTATAGCATTTAAATTGTCATTTAAATTGCATTTTCACTATGTCCTACAAGGCTCACTGGTGGACAGTAGCATCTGCTCTCCTTTAAAACATTTTTAAATGTTAATTTTTTTAGAGCCAAGTCTTGCTTTTTCACCCAGCCTGGAGTACTGGGGCACGATCACAGCTCACTGCAGCTTCAAATACCTGGGCTCGAGCAATCCTTCTGCCTCAGCCTCCCAAGTAGCGAGGACTACAGGTGCACACCACCATGCTTGGCTAATTCTTTTTTTTTTTTTTTTTTTTTTTTTGCAGAAGCATGGTCTCACTGTGCTGCCTAGGCCGGTCTTGAACTCCTGGCTCAGCCTCCCAGAAGGCTTGGGATTATAAGTACGAGCCATCACAACCAGCCCCAATCTCCTAAGTTAGAAGAATATTCTTGATATGATAAAATGTTCACAGCATATATTGTAATTAAAATTGGCAGGCTACAAGGCAATGTACAACTATAATAAAAATTATAATAGGAACAGTATATAATAAGAGTATCTATTAGGTGTCCCCTGTGACAGGAACTGAGCTGAGCACAGAGTATGTGTTTTCTTACTCAGTCCCTAAAGCAACCCTAGGCTGTAGAGACTATTTTTTTAATTCCCATTTTATAGCTGAGCATTTCATTTTACAGCAAATCATAAATACTTGTCCAGGATCCAGCTGAGATTGGAATCCAGGTGTGTTTGAACCCAAGGTTCAGACTTTTAGCCGCCCTGGGGTGTGAGAGTATGTGTGTAGAAAAAGGCCTGCTCAAGGAAGAAGGAGGAGGAAAGAGTTAAGGAGGACGATTGTGCATCAATCTTCCTGGTGGTGACAGGTCTCTTAGTGTCAAGATCAGCTCTGCCATTTGCAACAGTAGGAATTACAGTCTTTCAAAATCTGTTTCTGGTCATTGCTGAACCCAAATTTACATGAAAACAGACCCTTGAAGTCAACCTCTTAAGTTTTAGAAAAAGATATTCCTCCCTGAAATTGGAGTGACATCTCCAGTGAACTATCCTGGCAGCAGAGTTGTCCCCTGCAGCTGACCAGTGGAGGTCAGCCAGCCCCCCACCAGGCAGCAGATGAACCTCAGCCACCTGTCGGCCACAGCAGCTGGAGGACCCCCGGAAGCGATGGCTCCAGAAGGTGACCTCTGTGTGTGACACACAAGTGTGGTGAAATGGAAACATCCATGTTGATCTAGTGCCATCTGGGATCCCAGTATTAACTGTGCACAGTTTCCCATCATTGTATCAACGTCTTGCTCTATGTGAAAGTCTATAAGCCCCAGTTATCAATGGATTTCAGCTACTATCTCCAAGACATGTGACAAATGTTGTTCAGATACAACACACTTTCCCAGGGAGTTACCCAAATTTTGACCCAAAATATTTTGAGGGGAAGTAGAGGCCTACAAAAATTTGTGATCTCCGTAATAACTATTAACCATACAGTAGTACCAGGTTGTCAGTACAGTCTGAGCCACAAGAGGCAGGTGGTGGACTATGAGTAATTTAAGTTTTTAAAGCATTTCCCAATTCTGGTTGTGCTAGCTGTTTTTCTACTCAAGATGAATATCAGGATGCAGCACAGTTACATTACGGTGGGGACAACCTTGAAGCTCTTCTAATTTAAAATTTTAAAGTACGTTTATTTGCCAATTCTACTGTTGGAAATGTTACAGTGGTGTCCCTATCATCCGTGCGTTTAAGTTATGCAAACTCAAGATACATTGCTATAGTGAAAATACAGAAAAATTACATGGTAATATATATCCTTTTAGAAATATTTACATATGTTTATACATATATATTAATACATGCAATTGTGTACAGATTGCATGTATAAATAATACTACATATTTATGCTGCGTGTGTACTGTACTTTATGGGTAATTTGAGGAATTTCCAAGGGTAATTTTGGCTCTAAGCACTTTTTGCTTTAGGCAACATCTGCCCTCCCCCACTCCTTCCCCTCCCACTGTCACCACCACCGTTTCAAATTGAAATTCCATTGTGTTTGTGATATCTTACTTTTGATATTTCTCATCAGTGGGTCTAAGATCCACAAAGTGCTATCAGCTCATGGTTAACTCTAAATATTATTCATGACTAGTTCAAGGTAGCAGCTGCTTTTTCTTGGTTCAAATTTGTGAAGCTGGCGTCATCATCTGTTAATATTGCATGCCCATCCCCGCTGGGTACCAGACACTGCATTACTCTAAAAATATACTTCCTTTTCCACCAGGCTTTTTGAGTAGTCTGAAAACTGGTTTAACTGCATGCTTTTTATTTTTGGTGTTGGTAGCAATGGAAAATGGGGTATGATAATAATTTCATTGACATCAAGAAAGCTTGGGTTTGTTTTTCCTGCACAAAATAGAATTCTCTCTGTAAAACATCCATCTGACTTTGTTTCTCTTCCATGCTTAAAATCCTTCAGCAGCTCCCCCTTACCCACATGATAAAGTCCAAACTTCATGTACACATGACTTAGAAAACTGCTTTTTCTCCCAGCATGCCTCTCCCTATATACTCAATGTGTTCACCACAACAAACCCTTGTATTGCTCATGTCAGGGTTTTTCACAACTTCACGCTTTTGTCCCTGCTGTCCCTGCTGTCTCCGCTGCCAGAAATGTTGTCATGGTCTCCACCCACTTAGTGGGTTTATACACCCTGAACACCATGCTCAAATATCACTTCCTTTGTACTACCTTCTGTGACTTCCTGAGCCAGACCTGGCCATGGCTTTTCTTATTTATCTTTGGTATATTTTTATGCTTCTATTCAGGCAGTTATCAACCATTAATGAAATGATAAATTTAAACATCCATCTCCTCTATTAGGCAGTGAATGCGACAAAAGCAGAGGCAATACTTTATTTACCTTTGTAATCCCAGTACCTAGCATGGGGATTGGAACCCAGTGGCTCCATATATGCTGAATGAGTGAAGAAATGAATGACAGGCAGAGGTACAGTCTTAGAAATTCATTCATTGAGGTGTTTTTCACCCAAGATGCAGAGATAAACTGCAGGAGTTCAATGAATTTCCTCTAAAATGAATGCAAAATTGTGATTGAATCTCTGTGTGTATACTTGTGCATACATTTATCTGGGTAGCTGGTCCATAGCCTTCATCATATTCCCAAAGGAATGTAGGATGTAATAATGGGGATACAAATCACTGACATAATTCAATCTCCTCAGAAAATTAAGATCTCCCTTTCTCCTGCTGCATGACATAAACAACCAACCAACCAAATAAACAAACAAAACCAAGGGGAATGGGGGCTTTTGAAAGGAATGAGTAGGCAGGAATGGCCCTGAAAGATGAGGTCTGCATGATAGTCTTGTTTCAGTCCTGAAGGGGAGGCGGGCACCCAAAATATCAGTGCCCAGAAGGATTTGGACCTAACTAGCATGCAATGCACGCCTGGAGCTTAGTTCATTCACTCTTTTGTCTGTTGTGGAATTATCTCATTACAAGAGGGATGTGGGTGGTAACAAGTGAGGTGCCTTCTTCTCCCTTCCTGTTGAGTCATTCTCCAAATAATGTCTCCATGAAGTTCACAGTATGAGGGGAAGTAACATTAGCTTGAGGATTTTTTGTTATTTGAAATCTGTAACTAAATGACAGCGCTACTCATTGTGGCTTTTCCTTTCTTTCTGGTTTCATACATTTCCCTTACATTTTCAACTGGGTGAGTTATTTGCCATTTGCTCTCCTAACCTGGTGTTTGTGCAGCATCACTGGCAAAAGTTAATACGTGCTTCTTGCTGCCCCAGGGATTCTTGCAGCTCCATAATGATGGAATTAATCTATAAATGTGGTCTCTAAAAGCACCTCTGGGTCTCAATCTTTGAATGAAAGGCAGAGTGGAATGGAAGGGATTTGTTGGTTTCATTATCATTACCTAAATGGATGCAAATGCAGCAGATTGAAAATGCTCATCCTTACCAGAAATGATAAGAATCCAAAGACCTGCTATTTGCATGTTTAATTGCAATGGCACATTGAGAGACAGAATTACTGAGTGGGGGTTATGGGCACTTCACAAACGGTAATTGTCCTCCCCACTTATTTTTGTCATCTTGACGAGTGTTAGAAGATGGCTAGGCTTTCTAAACACTTGTGCGCTTCCAACTAGGGAGGATATTTTGGCACATTAGGAAAACATGGCATGAATTCAAGTGAGCTGAGTTGCATTAGCCCATCTTTTCTGGTTAGTTCTGGTTACATGGTAACTTTCCATGAAGTGCCTTCCTTTTCTTGGCAGTAACATTTACTGAGCACAAAGTTACATTTCAGGTACAGAACCAAGCTCTTTACACACTTCTCTCATTTAACTCCAATCTCTGAGGTAGTTTCTATTATTATTTTCATTTTACAAATAGGAAATCTGAGACAGAGAGAAATCAAGTAACTTAGCCAAGTTTATATAGGAAATGACTAAGTCAAGATATAAATGCTTATTTGTCTGATTCCCAAGCCAAAGTTGTTGGTATGTGAAATCGCTTTTTTTTCTATCATCAAAGCTCTCATTTATCAACCATTTATTCATCCATTCATACATCAAATATTTATTGAGCAACCACTATATGCTAGCTATCATGTGCAGTAAACAAAATGGAAGCAAAACATTGCCCCTGCCTTCAAGTACATGTTTGAAATAACCAAAAATGAAATTCTGTTGTTTCTTTATGCTGGCATCAACAGAGCATCATTTTTGCAACCTTCCTCCTCATCACCATCATCATCATCAGAATTACTTTTTATTGAGCTTGCGAAAGTTGTGAGAATCAAAATGGAGTCGCTTGTGTTTAAACAAACAAACAAACAAAAAGCCATGACAAATAGAGCCAGGGAAGGCTGTGAAGAGAGGGTCCTCAAACTTCTGTGCCTGATAAGAAAAACTGTCACAAAAGACTCTGCAAAAACTACAACCGTGCCAAAGGCCATCACACCCTTGCACAAAAAAATGCTTCTGTGGAGACATCTGCCCAGCAACCGCCTGTCCACCTCAGACTGATGTCACTCTTGTTATTGATCTCTGCAGCCAAGGAGAGTCATTTGAAAACAATTACGTAATTCTCCTCATTTTTCCTTTAAAACCCTTTGTTTCCCTTTACCTCCCTGAATACACACACCGTTTACTATGGCATGCATCTTCCCATTGCAATGCCTATTCCTAAATACGTATCTTTTATTTTAGAGAGGCTCTTTCTGTTTATGTTCATTGACAAGTCCTTAATATCTGCCAGGTGATGTCTTGGGCATCATTTACTTCTAACAACCTTTCGAGGTAAGTATGATCATCCCCACAATATGGCCAAAGAAACTACAGCTCACAGAGCTTAAATGACTTTGCCCATGTCACCCAGCTAGTAAGTGGCAGAGCCAGCTTTGAAATCCAGGACCGTCTGATTCTAAAGCCTCATATTTTAATAACAATATCACCTGAGGATTCTGAGACCACTCTAAAAACCAATGTCACTTAAGGATTTTTTAGAGACTACTTTAAAAGCAATGTGGATAAAATGCTTAATGAAGAACCAAGGCTATATGAACTGAGTTCTCAGCCCCTGCCGGTACTGTGCTAGAAACCGTCCATGTATGCTCTCACTTAAGTATCTCCAGAGCCTCCATAGATCTTGTTAGTTCTATTATGCAGATGAGGAATCTGAGGCTCAGAGAGATGAAGTAACTTGCCCAAGGTCACACACAGGTGAGACAATATTTAAGTCCAGATCTGCTTGATTTTAAAGCCCTCTATTTTACTAACAACATCACCGAGAGCATTCCTAGGGCAAATGCTTATTTTCAGAAAAAAAATCCAAAAAGTCTTACCAAATAGGAACCCCTAAGTTAGTTGCCTAAAGGATACAGGCTGCTGGTAGGCTCCATCTTAACAAGGGTTTCCCATCCCCAGATCCATGCAACATTGTTTTTCTCCTATTTAAAAAAAAAAAAACTCTTTTTTCCACCTTCTTGCTTGGTAGGAGGACAGGGTGTGTGTGTGTGTGTGTTTGCGGAATGGAACAATAAAAAAGAGAGAGACATGCTTAGAGATAAAGGGATTGCAGAGAACTCAGGAGATCCAAGTTGATCCGAAGACTCTGGGGTCTGGCTTTTTGCAATCTCTCTTTATCTGTTGATAATGGCTCACTTCTTGATAAGTCAGCAGGGGGTTGGGGGTGGGGAGTCATTTTTAAGGAGAAGGAGAGCCTCTGTATTAATTAAATCCTTTAAACATATATAGTAAAAGGGCAAGAATCCCACCACTCACAATTTTCCCTGGAATGTTGCTGGATTTTGGGTTCTGATTCAGCTTCAGAAGGCTGGGATCCCATGGAGCATTAGAAGGACTGGCGTGATAAGAACAAGATCATGTATTAAGTGCCTATTACATAACTGGTGTGACGCTGAGGACTTTGCGTTCATTATGTCTGCTACAGTTTGAATGTGGTGTCCTCTCCAAAATTCATGCTGAAACGTAATCCCCATTGTGGTGGTATTAAGAGTTGGACCCTTTTAGGAGGTGACTTAGTCATAAGGGTGGAGCCTTCATGGATGCCCTTATAAAAGAGGCTTTAGAGAGAGTTTTCCTCTCTTGTCCTTCTGCCTTTGGCCACTGAGGACACAGCATCAAGGTGCTATCTTGAAAGCAGAGAGCAGCCCTCACCAGACACCAATGCCAGTGCCTTGATCTGGTACTTCCATCCTCTAGAACTGTGAGAAACAAATTTCGATTCTTTATAAATTCCTCAGTCCTTGGCATTTTGTTATAATAATCCAAATGGACTAAGATAACTTCATCTGACTCTTTCACCTACCCTGCAAATGAGGCAGCTCTATGCCCTTTGGCTAGGAGATTGTGGGTTCAGAGAGACAAAACTTTTCCCAAGAGACACATAACGTTCTCTAAGATTGTACAGCCAGTATGACATAGACCTGGGATTCAAATCTAAGATTATATTTTAAGTGCAATTTACTTCTCTCTTCAGTGGCCAAATATCAGCACTTGCTTCTTCTGGTTAAACATAGTTTGCTGTCTGACATCCTTAACTCAGCCATTGACGCCTGAGTCATGTCCCTTCTTTATCCCCTTTCTCATTGCCAACATGTAATGGGCTTGCAAGATGGAATGCCTGCCCTACTACCAGTCCCTTCTAGGGAATCCCTACCCCTAAGTATTCTTTATGCAGGAATTCAAAACTACATGTTGATCAGATAATCCCAATCATGAATTGGGAATAGACAGTTCATCTAAGAGTAGCCAACCAATAGCAGGCTGGCAAGCTGTGGGGTGAGCTACAATGAAAGCCTTATTCATTGCCATGTGCTGTGGCTCAGGCCTATAATTCCAGTTACTCAGGAGGCTGAGGTAGAAATGCTTGAGCCCAGGAGTTCAAGGCTGCAGTGACCTATGATCATCTCACTGCTCTCCAGCCTGGGCAACAGAGCAAGACCCAACTCTTAAAAAAAAAAAAAAAAAAAAAAAAAAGGCCAGGTGCAGTGGCTCATGCCTGTAATCCCAGCACTTTGGGAGGCTGAGGTAGGTGGATCACCTGAGGTCAGGAGTTCGAGACCAGTCTGACCAACATGGTGAAACTCTGTCTCTACCAAAAATACAAAAATTAGCTGGGCGTGGTGGGACACACCTGTAGTCCCAGCTACTCAGGAGGCTGAGGCAGGAGAATCACTTGAACCTGGGAGGTGGAGGTTGCACTGAGCAGAAATTGTGCCATTGCATTCCAGCCTGGGCAACACAGTGGGACCCTATCTTAAAAAAACAAAAAAAAGAAAGTTTGATGTAGGCAGGTATGATGGTTACTAATAAGTTTCATTCTCCTTCTTTTACTGTCTACCCCACCCCATCCTTAGGGTTCAAATGATGTGAAATACTGAGATACAGAGATGGTGTTGCTAGTTACTTTTAGAAACAGAAACACAAAGATGTCCAGAGAAAGGCCATAAAGAATTTGGGGTCATGAGGAAAGCAAAGGTATGAGTTAGCAGAGGCTATGGAGTGATGGGTATGGAAGGAAGTTCAGTATAACAGCAAGAGATCCATCTGTTTCCGTTGCTGATGGTACAGCAGACTGCTTTAAATCCTAAACAAGCTGTCCATGACACCCGAGAAATCCTATCCCAACATTGGGATTCCTGCTCTTTTGGTGCTTACCTTTACTTTCACTTAAATCTGATTACTTAGAATAACATGTTGAGTTTTTGGGATTATCCATGATTACATTCACAGATCTGAACAGACAGTGGAACCTAAAGAAAAAGAAAACCCCAGGGCAAAAGGAAGGTGACTCCCAACATGAGAAAAATTTTTATTTTTTCCATTCAGCTCTATTCAGAATGCGAAAACGTAAATATAAATTTAGATAGAGAAACATTTCCTAACATTAAGTTAAACAGATCCCTGGAGTTGACAGAGAACATTAACCTGCTCCAACTCTTTACCTAATCCATTCATCTCACATAAACACCCAGCTAGTCTTTTTGTCTGTGTTTGAGTACTTCACCAGTGGGGATAGCCCTCTTGTGCTATAATTGCCAGGAGGTACGAATACCTAAAACTTTTGCATGACAAGCAACTAAGATAAAAACAACATAACACAGAATAACATATTTCTAACACTTCCAAACGACAAATATTTCTTTATTGTGCCTGGCATGAGAGTGAGCAAGACAGGTGGAAATCCTGTCTTTGTGGGGTTTACATCAGTATTTTCAAATTTTTATTTAGAAAAATTTTGAACATACAGAATAGTAGAGAGAATAGTGTGATGAACACTTACGTTCCATTATCCAGTTCAACAGTTGAGTATGTACAGCTCTTTCTGTTTCATTTTTATGCCTTTTCCCCTAAGTCTCCCTACCACCCTGCTGAATTATTTTAAGATAAATCCCAGGTGTCATATCATTTCAGCATGTGTTTCTAACAGATAATGACTCCTTTTTCTTCATATAACCACAATATTGTTATTCACACTTGAAAACATTTAACAATGATTTTTTAATATCATCTAATTTCCAGTCAGTTTTTTTCTTCAATTTCTTCTTTTTGTATTAAAAATATCTTTTTACAATTGGTTTGTTTGGAGTTTTACATTACAATGAAACATGCTCTTTGAAAAAAAACACAGCTAAATCTTGATATTTTATTCTCTATATGTAGTGAAACCTACATGGAAGACTACTGATTCTATAAAATGTATACATATAAACGAAACCACTAGCTATCTTTTAAGTTTTTTTATTTTTTTGCTTTTTTTCTCTACTTTTAGAAGCTTATCTTCTAGAGATTTTTATAAGCTTGATATTAGACATCACCCTTCTGTTTTCTCCAAAATTATTTTCTTCTTTTTTATCACGTGGCTTTCTTTGTTAATGAAGCACAGATCATGTTTGCAATGTGATAGTTCTGAACCTTGGAAAGCCTATTATTCTGAAGGCCTAACATCCTCAGAAAACATTCACTGAAAGGCCACTAGAATAATAGAATGGTAGGGCTATTGATCCAGCAATCCTACTTCTAGGACTGAATACAGAAGAAAATATGAGAGCAGAAATAAATATTATATTTCTATATTATATAATCATATAAGTTGTTTAAAATTTTTCAGTTATAAATAACTATAAGGTAAACATCATCATGTATAATATGTATATTATTATGCTATATTATACATTAAACATATAGTTTATAAATTAAATCTATTTAATGACATATTTATATCTTATGCAGAATGATATCCATACCATTGTTTATTTATAACATTGAAATTTTTAAAGTCCATTGAATGGAATTGGTTAAATAAATTAAGACTAACCTCCACAATGAAATACTATAAAGCAATTAAAAATTATTATGAGTATAAAAAAAACTAAAAATTATTATGGAAATCTTGTATCAATATGGAAAGATAAAGTATTTTAGGTGAAAATATTAGGCTGTGAAACAGTATGTAGTATTGTTATGCAAGATCTCCAAGTTGTATTAATTTTAAAAGGTGCAAAAGACCTGAAAACTATATATATACACACACATATATATATACACACATATACACACACATATACACATATATATACACACATGTATATACACACACATAAAGTGATCCCATTTGTAATTACTCCATGTAGTCCCTGATACTCAAATGTATATATACATGAATAGAATAGCCTGGATGACTATATGCCAAAATGTTAGCAGTGATTCTGTCTGGGTAATAGGTTTGCTTGAATACATATTTCTTAAAATGTCTGTGTTTTCTGAATATTTTAATAAGTATACATTATTTCAATATTATAAAACTTTTATGTTCTTAATGTTAGGTTAGAAAAAATTACTTGCTTAAGGTTACAGGTAGTTCATTTCAAAGCAAGACCCAAGCCCTCCCTTGAGAATCATGTTATTTGCTTCTTTTCCACTTAAGGCACGTTTCCTGGCAGAATGTTTCTCAGTTTATGTGTAAATAGGTTTTGGTTATGTCTGTTCTACAAAGTGTCTAAGCTTGGGCCAGACACACCTGAATCACAGCATTGGCCCAATCTGGGACCACCACAGGCAAGACATACACACAGGCAAGACATGTGCAACAGGTATCAAAGGCATTGAGAGGACAGAATAATGGTCAATGTCAAGGTCATTGTGTGAAGCTGTGCAGGTTGAGCTCTGCACATCTCCTGAGGTTGAGGGGACTATTTATATTAGAAACTATAAAAGTTTCTGTGCACGATGGTTCCCTGAAGATGTACAATGCCCAATCTGTACAACGGTGTGGCAAAGACCCAAGTTCCACTAGGGAAAGAGGGAACTTCCTGGAAAGGAAGTCGCCTTGAAATCGACATTTCAATACAACCCAATTCTGAGTGATTTAGTAACATTACGTCGTTGTGCTAATATTTAATGGTGTTTGTTTGTTTGTTTGTTTGAGATGGAGTTTGACTCTGTCACCCCTGCTGGAGTGCAGTGGCATGATTTCTGCTCACTGCATCCTCTGCCTCCTGTGTTCAAGTGATTCTTTTGCCTCAGCCTCCCGAGTAGCTAGAACTACAGGCACATGCCGCCATACCCAGCTAATTTTTGTACTTTTAGTAGAGATGGGATTTCACCATTTGGTCAGGTGGTATTGAACTCCTGACCTCAAGTGATCTTCCCGCCTCAACCTCTCAAATGGCTGGGATTACAGGCATGAGTCACCGTGCCCAGCCCCAGTAAATTTTTATAACACCTACAGTGAATGTATGTAAGACCAAAAACTATAACAATTAAAGATGTTGAGACTCTTCTCAGAGATCAAAGAAATTCTCTTAATTGAAAAAACATCTTCAGTGAGCCTTTAGTGTACTCTTGGGCATATTAGGTTTATCTGTGTTTAAATTAATCAGATTTTCTCAGAAGTAATTCCTGAATAATATGAAACTGCATATACACTGATGAAAGTGTCTTTCCTACATTGGCTGACATGAATCAGCTTTTTCTTTCACTTGACTGCTTAAGATAATTACTTGTATTTGTGAAGAATGCCTCTCTTACCTAGACATTTCCAAGACATTCCAATGATAGAATTACCCCCAAGTTTCACACAGAACATTAGGATTTATTCAGTTTAAATTAAGAAGTCTGACTCAACATTTATTTTTAAATAAAATGGAAATCCCCGCCCTTTCCACTTTTCTTTCTCTTTCCTTTTGTTTTCCATTTCTTTTTTTTCCTTCCTGGTTTAAATTCAGCACAGCAGGTGAACAATTTTATAAGTAACTATATTAGGGGTACTGAGAGCCAAGTTTCTCAATGCCAGAGAAGATAATTACAAATGTGGAAGGAATAAGGCTAGAAAAATCCCAGTAGTGTTGGATTGGAATTTTAAATGACAGTATAAACTAATGGTTTTATAAAATCTATACACAGAGGAACATAGTACTTATAAATATCTGTTTATATATATATGTCAATACGTACAAATATTTTCAAACGCTCTCTATTGCAAGAGCCAAGGAACAATGACAGCCCAGTAGCTACAAGCACATTGAGCACTCAGATCTTGGTTTCTAAATACCGTCTATTCTCCAGGTACTTCTCAGAGAAATGGTTAGTTCCAGGGTTGGGGCAGGGAAAGTGCAATGTGAATATGAAACATCATTTTGTGTCAGAATGTAAGGAAATGCTCAATGAACAATGCATTAAAATATGTAATAGCTAGCTTGAAGCAGCTCCCAGTTGCCAATTAGGGAAGATTTTGAACATCAAAATAAATAAGATAGTAAAGTATTACCCATTCAATAAAATAAGAATTCATGATTCTATACTAACATACATAGATAAATAACAAATGGAGAAATAGAGGTGGTAGATTCAGGTGGGATTCATCAATGGATATTCATGCTGGTAAGTGGAGATATGATAAGAAATGGAATTTGGGTGTAATTATAAAAAATCTCCCCTATAAAATACTAATCAATGACAAAGGGAAAATTGGTGAATGTAAGGTGCAAAACTGTAGACAGTAATTTGACCAGGCCTTCAAGGTTAGCATCATCAGTGAGGAGACAAAGCAACATCACACACCTCCCTTTGTGATGTGCAGAGAAGAGCACAGCATCATTTCTGGGTGTTCCTGCTGAGAATATATGACCAGAATTTGATCATGAGGAAATACTTGTGAACCCAGAGGGAAGGTCATTCTACAGAATGAAAAGCCTTTCCTCTTTAAAAGTGTTAAGTATGTGACATACGGGAAAGATGGAGGAACTGTTCCAGATTACAGAAGTTCAAAATGGCATGATAACTACTAAATGCAAAACATATCCCTGGACAAGAAAGGAAAAGCTGGCAAAATTTGAAAGGGATCTGTGCATTGGATCTGTGTTGTGCCAACTGGGAGGACTGGATGCTGGTTTTGTAAGGGCACGTCCTTGTTTCCTGGAAACAGACACTGGAATATTTAGGAATGATGGAACATCATGTCTAGCTTGCTCTCAAAAAGGTTCAGAAAAATGATAGTGACTATGTATAGAGAGCATGGGAGATGGAGTCAATGCAACACCTTAACAACTAGGGAATCTAAGAGAAAGAGATTCAGGACATTTTCGTCCTGTTCTGGCAACTTTTCCTTAAGCTAGCAATGATTGTTTTTAAAAGTTTTTTTTAACACACTTAAATAAGTGGGGAACCACAAGTGGTTTTACATAATATAAAAAACATAAAACAAATAGCAGTATTATCTCCCACTTACTAAGTGCCAGGCACTGTAGGTACCTTATCTCTTATCCTGAGAGGAGCCATCTGGAGAGAGATTATTGTCCCCTCTTCAAAGAGGAGATAACAGGCTGATAGAGATGAAGTTATTTCCCTAAAGTCACTCTGCAAGTCAGGGGCAGAGACCAGATTCAAACCTGGGCAATCTGATTCCAAAGCCCACACTCCCAGCCACCATGCCATGTTGCCTCTGTGTAGAATGATCCAAAAGACCATGACATTATTAGTATTATGATTAAGCACTCCTTATGGACCAGACACCATGTTATGCACTCTTTCATGCATTCTGTCTTCCAAGCTTGCAACTCTGTGAAGACAGCAGCTGTGTTACCTCCATTTTACACTTGAGACACGGGGGCTAAGAAAAGCGTGGTTCACACAATTGGAAAGTGTGGGAGCTGGCGTGTGGAATCCAGTTCTGTCATTACACCAAGAAGAGAGAAACTTCCTGCTGAATGGTGACAGTGCAAAAGGCACAGAGGGGCCATTTACAAGTTTTAGACCCCAGGCTTTGGGACTCCACTAATTCTAAATTGCCTTGATGAAGTTGCCTTGGTAAATATACAGAACAGACATACCCTTATGCACGGTGGACACAGTGCCTATGACCTAGGACACATTTAGGAGCCCCCGAAAATGTGATCATTTCTTTTAAAATCAGATTACAAAATCAATATAATCCAGCTTGGATTATATTTGTCTTAACACCAAAGTAGTGATAAAATATAATCTTTTAGAAGGAGCTCATGAAGGCAAAAGTGTCTAGGGCCTGTGAAAGTTACAATGTAGCCCTGCAAATGTATTTTATACAGATCTGTGATTGTGGAAATGTGTCTTGGTCAGGATACTCACAAGCCACACTCTGCAAATGAACAACTCTGGATTAGGGATAGCTTCACTCAGGACAGATTGCACTATTTAAGATCTACCGCAGCGGGGAAATTGTAACTGTATTGACTTCATGAAGTTGACAAGAATTGGCCACAGTGAAAAAAATACTCAGTCTACAGGGATAAAATATTAAAGTCATATCTCAAAGCAGCAACAAGATAAAAGCAATAATGGGCTTGTGATTCAGCAGATGTCCTTTTATTGTGTTTTTGTTGTCATGAGCTATTCTCCTACAGATCTTTTCGTGTTTGTGCTTGACAATATCATGTTAGTGTCACAATTTTATATGATTCTACTAGTCAGCAATTGAAAAACTGGTCACATGAAAAAAGTAGATGAGGATTTTTTTTTCTTTTTAATTCTGTGGTGTTCTCTATCAGCTAGAGTACATTTTATTTTGAATCAAGGGAAACTCAAACTATTTTAAGCCAAAAAGGAAGTTATTGAATCATGCAACTCAAAAGACCAAGACCAATCTGTCTTTAGGCAAGGCTTATTCAGGGTTCAAACAAAGTGACCAGAACCTAGTTCCTTTCCATCTCTTACTGTGAGAGCTGTCTTCAGTGTGTCACTTTCCTTCTCAGTCTACATGTGATGGCAAGACGGTGACAACAGTTCCAAATCTCAAGGAAAAGAAAGATGTTTTCCTAACATTCCCATAAAACTCTTAGGATTCATTGGACCAACCAGCTTGGAAAACATGTCCACCCCTAATCACTGTGGCCAGTGCTCATTGGCAGAGGCCCAGGTTATAAATTCTGCCCCAGGCTAAGATATAGTGACAGCTGGATCCCTCAATGAGAAGTAAGAGTGTGTAAAAGCTATCAAGAAAACAAACAAACAAAACAACAACAACAACAACAAAAAACCCAAAGTCTCTATGTGCTCCCAGAACTTTGACTTCAGCCTCTACTGAGATATCCCCAGACATATATATAAGAGGAGGTCTTGGCTAGGCACAGTGGCTCATGCCTATAATCCCAGCACTTTGAGAGACTGAGGCTGGCAGATCCCTTGAGGTCAGGAGTTCAGGACCAGGCTGGCCAACATAGCAAAACCTCATCTCTACTAAATATACAAAAATTAGCCAGGCATGGTGATGCATCCCTGTAATCCCAGCTACTCAGGAGGCTGAGGCATGAGAATTGCTTGAACCTGGGAGGTGGAGGTTGTAGTGAGCCGAGATTGCACCACTGCACTCCAGCCTGGGTGATAGAGAAAGACTCTTTCTCCAAAACAGAGGTGGGTTGGGCTGGGTTTGGTAGCTCAAGCCTGTAATCCCAGCAGCCTGGGAGGCCAAGGTGGGAGGATCACTTGAGGCCAGGAGTTTGAGACTAGCCTCGGCAACCTAGAAAGACTCTGCCTCTAGAATAGAATAGAATAGAATAGAATAGGTAGCCAGGTGTAGTGGTGCACGCCTGTTGTCACAGTTAGGAGGCTTGACTCCACGAGTTCAAGGCTGCAGTGAGCTATGATCACCACGGCACTCCAGCCTGGGCAACAGAGTGAGACCCTATATCTAAAAAACGAAAAAAGAGGTGGTCTGGCTTAGTGTTAGGGACACAGCCTCTAGAGTTACAGCACCTGGCTCATTCCCTTACATGTTGGGCCCAGAGAATTCTGTGCCCAACATCACACAGCTAACAATGTGGGAGAGTCATGGACCCAGACCCAGACCCCTGTACCACTGGCAGACACTGGCTGGCAAAAGTCCTTCTCTCCAAAACTCCTTCCCTCCCACTGCCCGACCTCCAGCAGTTTACATTTTCACTGTTTTTGGTTTATTTACTAGGTCAGTTACTCTATGAAAACAAAACGACATGAAGTTTTGTAATACAGTGTCAACTCTCTCCCTGGTTTGAAAAAAACACTTCTCCCACAGCGTTCAGACCAATGATGTGAGCTTTCAAGGAACCCATATATGGAAAGAGCTGAATCCATTATTTTTTCTTCTTTTCTCATTAGCCCATCACTCTGATAAGAAAAAGCAAACTAATTAAATGAACTCCAGGAGCTTTCTGATAGAAACCAGGAGACATCAAAGTCTTTCATGAATAGTACTAGGCAGGTCTAAGAAGTCACCTTATGTCTATAGCATTCCATTATTTCCCAAACATCGTCATTACTGAGCATGAATGCAGGAAAATGGGATTAACTTCCACAAAAACTCCCAAGCTTTTATGTATCTAAATATATTGGCAATGTTTATTTGTTCGTTTGTTTGTTTAACATAGCTTGCCTAATGAAATTCTTCTCAATGCTGCTTTCTTGGGAATTATGCTGGTGGCTCTCCCTGGCTTTAGGTCACATACCTCTTTTCCTCAAGTGCAAAGATGTCATGGTTATAATGGTTACTACAAGGGACAGTCATTTCCAACTGGCTTGCCCTAGTCGCCTTCTGTTCTGAAGGTTTGTACAAAGGTATCCACCCACATCTGGGCAGGCTTCTTCATTCACTCAGGATTTTGAAACTAAAATCTGAATATAACTCTGTGTTCTCTTAGCAAGTTCCCGATCAGGAGAGCGAGATACAAATGGAGACCTCTGCTAATCCTTAGTCCCTCTTTTGTATAGATCCATACCCCACTTCAAAATGTCTTTCTTTTCTCTCTCTCCTATTTTCTTCTGGTAACTAATTAGATATTCACTTGAAATCTCCCTTTAAAAAAAAATTAGATAACTTTGTCCAGGAGTTTTCTGAATTCAAATCCAGCCCATCTCTCCACATCAAACATATCCCATTTGAGTGATATTTCTGGGCTCATATTTGTTTTCTCCTTAGAGGCTTTAAGCTCCCCGACGATGAGACCTTGTCCAGCTTCCTTCCAGGACCCACAACAACATGCCATACTTTTAAGGCCCCCAGTAAAGATTAGGTCAGTTCCTCTTCAGAGTAAGTGAAGAGTTAAAAACACAGACTGAAAGTTCCTCAAGGGGTTTTGTTATTTCTAGATTTTGTATCTTTATTTTGTTATTTACACATACAGGATTTATAGTACAGAACATCTTATGATACAAGTTACATATAAAAGGCATTGTTATTCCCTCTGCACTCTGAGTCTCTCTTTTCTGGAATCTGCAGCACAATGTTAAATTAGAATTCGAGGAAAATTAATATATCAAATAGGGTTCTAAAGCTGACCAGCAATTGTTATTACTACATTATACAAGTCCATATGTATGCGCTGAGAACCTTCATGTCCCTGGCACTGTTGGACAGCCTGTGGGCATACATGGGAGGAGGCAAGGGCAATTTCTATTTTCAAGGGTTTGGAATGTTAAGGAAATCCAAGGGAATGTCTTTTTCATAGAAAACCTATAGGACCCTATTGCATTAAGTTATGGAAGCTGCCCCTGAGGGTAAGCTTGGATTAGTGATTCTCAGACATATGTGTGTTTGGACAATTTATGACGCTACCCATATTTGAGGTCTGACATGAGACTGTCGATAAAGACACTAGACACACACATACCTGCTGCTTATTATGACAATTATTTCATAAAAGTGAGGACATCTTAGTATTTTTTGAAAAAAAGATAACAATACTTTCAATGGATTAAATTCTGATTTATAAAAAGAAATCATGCTGTATGTAGTTTTTTCCCCCTAATTCACTGGGAAGTGACAGAAATTCTGCTACCAGTCCCAGTCTGGGAGTCACTGTGCAGTAATTGTGAGGGCTCTCCATGTGTGAAGTGCTTATTTGTATTATGTCTAAGGGAGACAGTGAGTAAGTGGCTTGGCAGCTGCAGGGATGTTAATCAAGATCTAGCAGGCTCAGGAGCTTTCTGTCTGCTCCCCAGAGCCCATTTCATAGCAAACATCAGGGCTATTTGCCTCTGGTTCCTGGGAAACGAGTACACATTGCAGGAAGGAGGTTTAGCTGGCTGTCACCTGCCCATGGGCACCCTAGGAAGTTTGCTGGGTGTGGAAAGGAAATAGTGTGAATTGCAGGAAGCATAAATCCTGATAGTGCTCTAGGGTGGGATCATGAGCTCTGGGCTTCCCCAGGTTTTAACACAGCCTTCACTTCAATTTCATTCCTGGGCAGAGGGAGTAGCCAGAAATAAGCAGTAAGACCCTATATGCTACACAATTGTAAGCTGATATTCTATGTCTCACTCTAATATTGTCCGCCCTGGTGGAGACATTGAGCAGGAATGATTGATTCTGGTGTGCTATGGCCTCAAGTGAGGAGCTCAGGACACCAGAAAGCTTTCTGTATGTTTGCTAGACCCCTTGGAAGGTTCAGCAAACAACGTAGATCTGAGAAAACTCAGACCCAGAGTTTCTAGGTCAGCCACACAGGCACATACTGCACCTCAGGGTGGAGGTAACCTAGGCAGACCTGGAATCAGGAAATGGGGTTATTCTTTCCACATTATTTTTTACTGCTGAAGAGGAACTGAAGAGGATAATTAGAACTGAAGGTGCCGTGAATGTATATGAGCGGGAGACTAAGAGAAATAGAAAGGGGGCCATATATAATTTTCAATGTTATAACAGCTACATTAAACAAAGTAAGAAACAAAGAAACAGGGTGAAATTAATTTTACTAATTTTAATAATACGATATATAAATATATCAAAATAGTAATATTATAGTACCAATGTATTATAATACAAAATATATGAAAATGATCATTTCATCATGTAATCAATATAAAAATTATTAATGAGATTTGTGCATTTGCTTCTTTTGGCATCAAGTCTTTGAAATCCAGAGCGTATGACACAGCACATCTCAATTCAGACAAGCCACATTTCAATTGCTTAGTAGCTACATGTGGCAAGTGATTATTATATTGGACTGTATGGATCTAGATATTAACAATCACATTTTTTTATTTTAAATATCTTATTTTTTACTTAGTATCAAAGCAGAAAAATGTGCGAAATAAAATAAAATTTAAAACTAAGTTACAAAACAGTACTGAATTTTTGCTTTTATTTTTTAAAATGTGGATATATAGATAAAAGTTGAAGAGTTATTTGTCAAGATGAAAACAGTAGTTGCCTATGAGAGGTTTGGTTAAAGTGGATTTTTTCTTTTAATTTTTTTCTTAATTTTCTATATATTCCTTTTTTCTATAATGAACATGTAATATTTGAATAATGGAGAAGTAATACATACATTATTTATTTTCATCAAATAATCCAAAGCAAATATGACAAAGTGTTGACATTGTTAGTTCTGAATGATGACTAGATTAGGTATTTAGTGTAGTATTCATTATGCAGACGCTATTTTAAAATTTTTCTCTCATACAAAATTAAAACCTTTTTAAAATTTGCATATGTTCACTAAAGACAAATTTTAAAAATATAAATAAAAATAGAAAAAGTTAATGCATGATTTTGTGAAAGCATATATAGTATGTATATTTTTATTTTATTTTATTTCATGTCATTTCATGTCATTTCATGTTATTTTATGTTATTTTATTTTATTTTATTTTTTTATTTGAGACAGAGTGTTGCTCTGTCGCCCAGGCTGGAGTGCAGTGGTGTGATCTGATCTTGGCTCACCGCATCCTCCACCTCCTGGGTTCAAGCAATTCTCCTGTCTCAGCCTCCCGAGTAGCTGGGATTATAGGCACACGACGCCCAGCTAATCTTTGTATTTTTAGTAGAGATAGGGTTTCACCATATTGGTCAAGCTGGTCTCCAACTCCTGACCCCAACTGAATCCACCTGTCTCAGCCTCTCAAAGTGCTGGGATTACAGGTGTGAGCCACTGCACCCAGCCCATATTTTTATTTTTAAAATAAATATAGAATAGTATAAGGTTTCATTCTGATTTTTTCTTTTTCACTTTAGTTTTTCTCATTTACTGGAAGTTGGCACTTCTACCGATACGGCATCATTTTAATGACTCTGTAGTAGATAGCAGCCCAGCAGGGGTTGCCTCATAAAGGAGTTGTAGGACTGGATTTTATGCCTGCACTGCACAGGTTTAAATCCTAGTTCTGCCACTTTCCAGCTACATAACGATGGAAAAATTACATATGTACCTTAGTTGTTTTTTGTATTTTTATTTTGGTTTTGTTTTGTTTTAATCTGTAAGATGGGGCAAATAATAGTATGCACCTTAGAGGTTTTAATGTTTGTAAAGTACCTAGAATAATGCTTGGCACAAAGTGAACTCTATGTAAGTGTTTCAAAAATAATCCTAGAAGTCAATTCTCTGTAGAGTTGAATCTACCTTACTTGGAACCAACTTATTATCATAACACTGAGTAGCCTAATGTTTAATTCTTTAACCTTTTGATGAAGTAATAAAGAATAATTTCAGTACATTTTAAATTGTTTATTTTAACCAGTTCATGGAGATGTTTGCTTTCTAACTAAAGATTATGAAACTCCTCCCACTCCTGCGACCTTAACTTCTCATCTGTGCCTTTCACTAGTATTTCCCAAGATATGTTCTAAGGAATACTTGTTCTGGTGAGTATTGACAGGCAATAACTGAAAAAAGAAGAGGGGCTTCCAGGTTAAATTTCGGAAATTCTTGATTAAAGAGGTGTAATGGGGTATGTTTTGTGCAGGCCTTTACCATGCAAGTCTGCGTTGACAATTTCCAACAAAGGACATAATATGAAGTTGTCCCATCCTTTCTCAGCACACTGGGGACTTGTGTTCTTCTCAATATACTTTAGGGAACACTACTTTATACTTTGAACAACAATTTCAATAGTACGATGCTTTGTTAATGGAGGTCTCGTGTTATTCAAATTCCTGGTAATCTCAGGCTCAGGCAAAAAAGATTTTGGTTCACTTGTTTCTGTAATTGTTTTTGGAATATCTTTCCCAATGGTTTCTTCCCCAGAATATAAGTGAATTTTCTATTTTTCATGTGGCATCTGGGCCTTTCTACCTGAGGATTGTGCAACATGGGTTCATACTCAAGTAGCAAGAGATGCAGATGAGGGTGAAGTGAAACTGCAAGAGCCCCAAGGCATTTTCTGAAAATTGTTACGTGCGTTAGTTTTCTATGCTGTATAACAAATTACCAATTTAGCAGCTTAAAACAACATGCTTTGTCTGAGGGCGGTAGTTCATGCCTGTAATCCCAGCACTTTGTGGGGGCCAAGATGGGCAGATCATGAGGTCAGGAGTTTGAGACCACACTGGCCAATGTGGTAAAACCCCCATCTCTACTAAAAATACAAAAATTAGCCAGGTGTAGTAGCAGATGCCTATAATCCTAGCTACCTGGGAGGCTAAGGCAGGAGAATTGCTTGAACCCAGGAGGCGGAGGTTGCAGTGAGCAGAGATTGCACCACGGCACTCCAGTCTGGGTGACAGAGGAAAAACAACAACAGCAAAACAAAACAAAAAAAGAAAAAAACCACCACGCTTTATTATTTCAGTTTCTGCGTGTCAAAATCTGAGCATGGCTTAACTGGTTTGGAGTTAAGCAATGGAGGGGTTGTCTGGGGCTGAGGTCTCATCAGAGGCTCAAGTGGGAAAGAAATGGCTTCCAAGCTGTGAAGGTTGTTGGCAGTACTCATTATTATTCAGCTGTAAAAATTATGGTAGTGTCCTTCTTCAAAGGACAATCTCTCCCCATTTTACTAGGACAGATTCTTATGTAATAAACATAATCACAAAGTTGACATCTCATTACGTTGCAATATTTATTGGTTAGAAATAAGTCACAGGTCCTGGATTTGCTAAAGGAGAGGAAATTATATAAGGTATGGAGCATTGGGAGTCACTTTGGGGCGTGTTTTCTTTGGAAGAGTTAATGGTTGCATCCCAGTTAATCCAGTTACTTCTTTATGTCATTTGTATCAACAGATATATTCTAGTTTTTTGTTTTAATGTGCCCTCTTTCTGAATCTATCTCATCTCTTTGACTAGATTTTAAAACTAAAAGGTAAGGCTAACATCTCTGAGTATTCTTCATAGCTACTAGTGTGGATCTCAAAGTAGGCTTTTACTAAATGCTTGTTGCATACATGAATGAAGCTTTTGGCCTATGTTAGGTCGCCCCTTCCAGGCTGAGTGATCTTTGGCAAATTGTTTAATTATTCTAAATCTCAGTTTCTTTGACTATAAAATGGGGATAATCATACTCCATGAAGAAATCTTGTAAAAGAGTAATTTGAACACTATCACTCCTCTGTCCTCTGCTTTAAATCTTCAATGACTCCCCATGCACTTGTAGTTAGTTCAGATTGCTCAATTTTGGCCTCTAGGCCCTACATGATCTGGCCTCTGCCACTCTCTCTAACCCCATCTCCTGTCACTGTCACCCACTCAATAGGGTGGACCACAGAGAACCCCTTAACTTGCCTAATTATCCCCAGTTCCTTCCTGCCTCAGTGCCTTTGCATTTGCTGTTCCTCAGCCTAGAATGTTCTTCTCCCAGATCATATCACCAATTTCTCTCTCTTTTTTTTTTTTTTTTTTTTTTTTTTTGAGGCAAAGTTTTGCTCTGTCGACCAGGCTGGAGTGCAGTTGCTAGATCAGGGCTCACTGTACCCTCGACCTCCCTGGGTCAAGTGATCCTCCCAAGTTGCTGAGACCACAGGTGTGCACCACCATGTCCAGCTGATTTTTGGTAGAGACTGGGTTTTGCCCTGTTGCCCAGGCTGGTCTTGAATTCCTAGGCTCAAGCAGTCTGCCTGCCTTCACCTCCCAAAGTGCTGGGATTACACCACATTTGGCCATTTCTCTTTCGCGTTATCATTCAGGATTCACCTCAGAAGTCAACAACTCTAAAAGGCCCAGCCAGACCACCTCCATTTGCCTGTGCAATTTATTACCCTTCTTTATTTTCTTTATAACAATGATCACTTCTGAAACTCATACTATTTGTATATATGTTTCTTATGTGTCTCTCCTTGCCAGAATGCAAGCTTCATAGAGGCAAGGACTTGATTTCCTTTCCACTGGATCCTCAATTCCAAGCAGAGGACCTGAGATATTTGTTGAATAAAATAGTGTCATTTTGTAATATATATGTAAATATACATATATATTATGTGTAAAAGCACAGTTCCTGAGACATAATTTAAAACAGACATATAAACAGAAGGTGGTACAAAAAATAAGTAGAAATAGTTTTATATTCAGGATAGTAAAACTGGGGTTCTAGCCAGAACTGGTAAACTCTAAATTCCTTCCTCTAACCACTTGAATTTTTTTTCTATTTATCATTACTCAGTTATAACAGAAAAGGAAGATACCTGGCAAACAGATTGTAATTTAGTGCCTGGTACACATGAATAGCAGCAAAATCTAATGATATTGGAAATTCATGAGGCAAAAAGAAGTGATGAATCACCCCTGTTCAATCCATACTTTTTTTTTTTTTTTAAAGAGATGCCCTGGGGTATCCCTCTGATGCCCACTGGTCTCGAACACTTGGCCTTAAGCGATCTGCCTGCTTTG
The DNA here is from genome assembly GCF_024542745.1 of Macaca thibetana thibetana. Taxonomy (NCBI): domain Eukaryota; kingdom Metazoa; phylum Chordata; class Mammalia; order Primates; family Cercopithecidae; genus Macaca; species Macaca thibetana. The sequence continues at coordinate 124,035,061 of NC_065579.1, forward strand.
GCCTACCGAAGTGCTTGGATTACAAGTGTGAGCCGCCACACATGGTCTTTTTTTTTTTAATGATTTTTAGTGATGCAAATTCATTTCTATTATCTTAATCTATAATTATGATTGATTTATTGAAATAAACCCATTGTTTGGGATATTTAGAAAAGCAATCCAAATTAATAATTTAATTTTGCTTTTCCAAAGGACTGAAACAGTTAAGTGTCAGCTGCAGTGTGCTCTTGTAAGAAGTGAACAGTGCCTATATTTTTGCATCTATTTGCTACGGCTTTTGAAAACAACTTTTGGGAAGATGGGTGAGGGGAAGGTAGGTAGAAACTAGCAAAACTCTTTGTCAGACATTGCCATCTGCTGGTGTATTCCCAAATTGCAGCCCTGGACTCATTTCTTGTCAAAAATGTAACTTAGGTGTTCCAAATTCCTCTGTTATTCAAATTCATGTAAAATCTGGGATTCAGATTCAAATTATGTTTGAAAGTTAATGTATTCTAAGTAAAATTTCAAGGCATTAGAACAACTGAATAAATGGTTTCTCTATTGTGCTGAAAAAAAATGCCAATTCCAGATTTTAAAAAAAAATCCCCATTAAAAAAGATCATCATTATTGTTTAATCGTCTGCATGGGGTAAATCAGCAAATTAAAGAGCCTGGAGCCCTATGCGCTCTGCAGTTTACTAGATTAGGGCTAAATTAGCTTAATTCGTTTGGTCAAGTGCCCATCACAGCACTCCTCCTTCACTCCATGTGGAGCTAATAAGAACTGACAAGTCTAAAATATGAGACTTGCCTTTGCTCAGCACTAACCCGGAGCCTGTTGCTAACCATAGCCTTTAGTGTGTCCTAGTCTGCATCTGCTGCAGACATGGTCGGCAGCAGCGCAGGACTTGGCTGATGTTCAGGCCACAGAGAACTGTGAAGGGAGCTGACTGTTCCTGTGATGATGGGTCACAGCACAACAGCAAAAGGAGTTGACTATTCCTGTGATGATGGGTCCACAGATGGGGAGGCAAAGCCAGGATTGCACCTGATGGCCATGCTGGCTGCTCTTCTATGGGATGCGCCCCAGCCACATGGGTTGGCGTGAATATTCTGGACTGGACTTTTCCCGCTTTCAGATCTTCCCTGAGTTGGAAAGCAAATGCACTTTCCCCAGGGTTAATGGGGTTTTACTAACAGTTGCGATGATCTTCCTTAAAGTTAGCATCCGGCAGTCTTTACAGGAGGTTGCTTTCTATTTTAATTTAAGTGTGTGTGGGTTTGAATTGACTGTCACCGCTTGGGATGCCATAGGGTGTTCAATGAAGTCTCTGCTTAAACAGATGTGAGTTCCAATATACCTGGCTCCTTATCAGTTAGGTGACCCCATGCAATCTACTGATGGTGGTGGCACTGAGTTTTCTACCCAAGATTTTTTGACTTCAGGTCCACATATAACCTCATATAGGGACTTAGGAAGTTCATGAACACCCGCTTGAAAGTATATGGGTTGTGTATGAGTTTGTATCATGTGGTTATACACATTTTTGTTCCTAAGGCATCCCTAAGCTTTCATCAGTTGTTAAAAGTGGCCTATAACTTCTCTCCACACTCCCAAAGAGTTCAGACTTTCTGTGATTCTGCTGTTAACTGATGATACTAATGGCATACAATTCACAGGGGTTGCTGTGAGGATAATTTAAAGTGGGTAAAAATCATAGGCAGTGTGCCTGATACATGTAAATATTAGTTTAGGTAAGAGTATCAGAGCAGAGTTCAAAACTATTACTAAAATTAAGAGCTACAGTAAGTGTAATTTGGACTTCCTGTGAATGGACTTACTGGGAATCACTTAATGACTGGCAGCACCCTCCTGACCCGCTGCAGTGTAACTCCTTTAATTGGTCTGATGATGTTATTGCTATTATCCTCATTGGGCCTGATTTTCCTGAAGGGAATTGAGCTGTGTGACCTTAGATGAGTTCAGATTTTTACCAACAATCTTCCATTATCAAAAGCAGAAGAAAATGCTTCCTGTGAAATCAAGGGCTTTCAGGTAAATATAAGGGTTTAGAGAGTACATCTTATATTATGTAGTTAATGAGGAACTTAGATAATGTTGAGGTAGATGCTTGATAAACATTCATTCCCATTCACTATTTTTTTTTATTTTTTTATGCAAGGTCTCATTCTGTCGCCCAGGCTGGAGTACAGTGGCACAATCTTGGCTCACTGCAACCTCTGCCTCCTGGGCTCAAGCAATCCTCCTGCCTCAGCCCCTCAAGTAGCTGGGACTACAAGTGTGAACCACTACACCCGGCTAATTTTTATATTTTTTGTAGAGATAGTGTTTCACCATGTTGCCCAGGATAGTCTTGAACTCATGAGCTCAAAGCGATCTGTCCACCTTGGCCTCCCAAAGTGCGGGATTACAGTCGTGAGCCACCGTGCCCGGCCCTCATTCACTATTTAGGAAAAACTGTTTCATAAGAGAAATCCAGCCCCACTAAATTTATCAAGTTTTATTTGATGGCTGATGTTGTTGAAAATTCTGTTTCATTACTCAGGGAAAGCAAATATTAGGGAGTGAAAAAGGCATTGATTTGGAAATCGGAAACACCTGCTTTTAAGTTTCATTTACTGGGGATGATCTGGAGATATGAGTTTGGAGAAGTAACAGACTACTAAGACTCCAATTCTTCATCTACAAAATGTGGATTTTCAACTCTGCATTATTAAAAGACTCACTGAAATAACCAAGCACATGGGAACACTCAACAGATGGCTACTAGGTAAGAGAGTTCCTGCCCTCACAGCACTCACAGTCTTGAGAGAGGAGACAGGAATATGTCAAATACTTGCCAGATTGTCCTCTTGAGAAACATGGGGCATTTATCAACCCATCCAGACCCCAAGGGCATTAACTCCTAGCAGGGTGAGAGATCCACACAGAGTCAGGGAGGCAGCCCTGACACAGAAAGAGGAAGGAGGAGGTGCAAGCTTGGATGCTGCAGGCACTGCAGGCACAAGGCGAGGTTGGGGGTACAAAAAGTCCACTTCAGCTTCGGCTGAAGTCAGACATGGGCTTTGAGGGTGGGAAGCAGGGCATGGTCAGTTTTTTTTTTTTTTTTTTTTTTTTTTTTTTTTTTTTTTTGGAGGCAGGATCTCATTATGTTGCTCAGGCTAGCCTTGAACTCCTAACCTCAAGTGATGCTCCTGCCTTAGCCTCCCAAGGAGCTGGAATTAGAGGCCTGCACCACCTTTAAACAGAGATCTGGATGCTAAGAAGGGACCACTTTTGTAAGACCCAGGCAAAAGAGTTCCACGCAGAGGAAACAGCAAAAGGAAAGTGCAAAAAGCCACGAGGCAGAAACAGATGCTGAATTTAAGGTGCAGTGGGAAAGCAGAAGAGTGGAAGAAGACCAGGTCCTCAGCACTTGCTCCTCCCTCTGCCTGAAAAGCTCTTCCCATATCCCCATGGCTGCTTCTTGTGCTCACGGAGACTCAGCCTGACCACCTTACATAAAACTGTTCACCTTACACTGGCCTCCACCATTCTGCTTCCTTACTGTGGATAGCACGTTGAATGTGGTCCCCCAAAAGATATGTCCACATCTTAATCCCTGGAACTTGTGAATGTAATCTTCTTTTGGAAAAAAAAAAAAAGTTTTTGCAGATTAAGCTAAGGATCTCAAAATAAAATCATCTTGGATTAATGAGGTGGCCCTAAGTCCCATGGCAAGTATCCTTACAAGAGACACAGAGAGAAGAGGAGAAGGCGATGTGAAGGTGAAGCAGAGATTGGAGTTATGTGGCCAGAAACCAAGAAATAGCTGGAGCCACCAGAAGCTGGAAAAGGCAAGGAAAGAGGGTGCATGGCCCTGATGACTCCCTAATTCAGACTTCTTGCCTCCAGAACTGTGAAATAATACTTTTCTGTTGCTGTAATCCACCCAGTTTGTGGTAATTCATTACAGCAGCCACAGGACACTAATACACCCTGCCCAACCATGTGACATTATTTGTGTCTTTGATTATTTTCTGGGTCCTCCCACTAGATAATGAGCTTTACTGGGGCAGGGACTTTGTCCTGGTTGCTGCTTTGTCCCCAGACAAGTGTTGCCATTTTCTACCAATTCTGTCTTTTGAAGTTGCCCTCTTAAATACTAAAGCCAAAGCCAATACCTTCTCCTGCCTTTGTTAACAGAAAGAATATCTGTGCTTCTACTTTTTGGATACAACTAGGCTCAGAGTGAAATCATATGTCAGGCAGGAAAACAGAAAACGTACTAGGTGTTTTAATAGAGGAGATTTAGTATAGGGTATTAGTATACAGATGCCGAAGAACTTAAAAAGCAAAAAGTGGGCCGGGGCAGTGGCTCCTGCCTGTAATCCCAGCATTTTGGGAGGCTGAGGCAGGCATATCACCTGAGGTCAGGAGTTCAAGACCAACCTGGCTAATATGGCGCAACCCTGTCTCTACTAAAAATACAAAAATTAGCCTGGCATGATGGCAGGTGCCTGTAATCCCAGCTACTCGGGAGGCTGAGGCACGAAAATCTCTTGAACTCAGGACTTGGAGTCTGCAGTGAGCTGCGATTGTACCACTGCACTCCAGCCTGGGCAACAGAGCAAGACTCTGCCTCAAAAAAAAAAAAAAAAAAAAAGCAAAAACTGTAGACACTTAGACAATCCAATTTTCACCCCTAGAGCTGGTGAAACAAAGGGGAAGTTTGAAGTTGTTAGTGTTTTAGGAGCTTAGAAATGAGGGAACAACTCTGTGAGGGCTTCTTTGAGGGGGCCTGAGACTGCTCCTGGAAGGGGCTGGAGCCTGGAGCCAGTTGCTGCTGCTGGGCTGGTGCAACTTCTTAACCAAGCGGGCAGAAGGAAATCCCTTCTCTAAGGCCTCCTACTTCCTTCTCGCTTTTGCTTGACTTCCAAGCTTCCTCTATGCATCCCATTAACTGGATCCAACAGGAAGGCCCCTGACAAAGGCACCTGGGAAATGTAGTTTGTGTGTAACTCGAGGACAGAATACAGAGAGATGGATTTGGAACTCAGAGATAATAGCTTAATAATAAGCATAGTGATCAAGTGTGCTTTTTGGCCTGGCATCAAAAAATAGAACAAAGATGAGTACTTTGCAGGCCTGGGCATACGTGTAATTGTTTAATTAAACATGCTTGTAATTTTTTTGCGTAATGTCTGTATTCCTCATTAGACTTCAAACTTCATAAAGGAGTCTATTGTTTATTTTTCCTTGAGGTATCCCCAGGGTCTAGAACAATGACCACCATGGAGTTGGCACTTATAAAAAGTTGTTCACTGGCTGACTGCTTTTCTGGGTTTTTGTCTCCTTTGATTTAATGTTTCTGGAGGACTGTGCTATCCTTTATGTTATAATGAAAAGTCTTCTTTCCTTGTATAAATATGACATAGCTCTTCTTTTAGTGCTATTATTCCAGAGGCAGGGCGGTGAGTGAAGGAGAAAGTTGGCAGGTGGCCGCTCTGGAGTCTAAATTACCTCATTGTGCTGTCTGCAGCAGACCAATTATTGTCAAATCTCTAATATCTGGTTCTACTTGTTTCATGTTGACATACCCATAGACTTTTTCCAGCAGGCTTTATTTGGGAAATTCCTTACATCATATTTATGAAAATTCAAAACTGATCATTTTTGCTCCTGAAAAATGTGAATATGATTTAGTACATGGCTCTTAGCCAGAGATTATTTTGCTCCCCACAGGCCTTTGGCACTATCTGGAGATATTTTGGGTGGTTGTAAGTGGGGGATGCTGCTGGCATCTAGCAGGTGGAGGCCAGAGATGCTGCTGAGCATCCTCCAATGCACAGGGCAGCCTCCACAACAACAAACTATCTGGCCCAAAATGTCAATAATGCTGAGGTGGAAATATCACGATAGAATTTAAAATGTATTTTTATTCATTCTTCTATTAAAGAAATATAGTGGAGAAAGCATCAGTTTGGAAATACACAAGATTTATTTGACTTTAAATCTTGATTTTTCTCTGCACCAGCTGTATAATCTTAGGGAAGAAATTGCATTAGAAGTTGTCAAAGACTTCAATTTCTCACCTGTAACAGAGAATTAAATCCTGCTTTACTGTATTGTTATGAGGGTTGCAAGAGTTAACCAATGTAAGGTTCCTGACACGTGGCTGCCACTTAATATCTAAAGAAAGCATATATGTTTAAATGCATTTATACTACAAGATTCTACCCCAGAAGCACTTCTTTAGCTTTTTAATTACTTTTTACTCTTAAGGAATAGGAATCTGGAAAACCAAATAAAATGCACATTTCCCAGAGCAAACTTTTCATTAATGGTGTCTAACAAGACCTTAGTCTACACAGTCTGATTTATTTTAAGGACTTTAATTGGAGTCAACACATTCTTGAAAGCAATAATTTTATGAGAATCAGAGTAAGAAGATATTAAAATATGCAAACATGGAGATAATAAAAACAAATGTTTGAAACTGGGATATATCAATGCCATAGTTTGAGACACTTTGTTTGTTTTTTTTGCGATGGAGTTTGGCTCTTGTTGCCCAGGCTGGAGTGCAATGGCATGATCTCAGCTCACTGCAACATCTGCCTCCTGGGTTCAAGTGATTCTTATGCCTCAGCCTCCCCAGTAGCTGGGATTGCAGGCATGCGCCACCACGCCTGACTAATTTTGTATTTTTAGTAGAGATGAGGTTTCTCCATGTTGGTCAGGCTGGTCTCGAACTCCCAACCTCAGGTGATCCGCCTGCCTCGGCCTCCCAAAGTGCTGGGATTACAGGCATGAGCATTAAATGTTAAGAAATTACGTAGCAATTAGATTCAGGCTGAACAAAAAAATCCCTCAAAACATTCACCTTTAGTTTTAAAAGATTATCTTAGCAATACAAAAATGTTCATTTAGGTATACCACAAATTAATTGGGTTTTTTGCTCTTTCTATGGCTTGCCTAAGTGAACATATTTGTAAAAAATTTTTTTTCTAACAATTGAAGTAATGCTAGTTCATTCTAGAAAAACTTGGAAGATACAAAAGAGTAAAAAGAAGAAAATAATAAAAATGACCTTCTAATCCAATAATGTAGAGACAGACACTTAAAATTTCAGCAAATTTCCCTTCTTGTGGTCACTAATAAATATTCCTGGGGGCTGGGGCTACTGCTTCAGATTTATATCAGACTGAGTAAACTCATCGGGTCTATTATAGAGCTTTGCACCCTATCTAGCACAGTTTGGGAATACCTTTCCTGCAAAAATATTTATTGGCTGATAAAATGGGCCCTCAATTCAATATATGTATTAGGCTATAAAATTATATGAAAATAGTGTATTATCAAAGACTTAAAATCATGTTAGCTTTAATAACTGCTTATATGTTAGATTGTATCATATGAAATTGCCTATGTATAACAATTTTTTTTTTACCAAGGGGACAATTTGATTGCAGCCTCTATTCTATCACAAGCTTTTTGAGCACTGCAGGTGAATTTGTTTCTCTTTTATACCACCTGCAAAGCTTGGGTGAGAACTCTGTAGAAGGAAATGCTTAAACATTGCATCATGAATCCATGTGTGTGCTGCAAAGCACTCCCAAAACCTTTACAAGAAGCCAATAATTCCACAAGATCTTTTGTGTAATTTTATTATCTTGCCTTACATCTAAAAATAGCTATGTTTCTACATTGCTGGTCAAATAATGTAGCCATTGTGGAAAACAGTTTGGCAGTTCTTCATAAATTACACATAGAATTACCATATGAGCCAACAATTCCACTCCTGCATGTGTACCCAAAAGAATTAAAAACAGGTATTCAAACAAATACTGTACCCAAAATGTTCACAGCAATATTCACAATAGTCAACAGGTGGAAATAACCCAAATGTCTATCAAATGATGAATGAATCAACAAAATGTGGTATATCCATACAAGAATATTATTCAGACATAAAAATGAATGACGTGTTGATACATGGAGGAACCTTGGAAACACTATGCTAAATGAAAGGAGCTGGACATGAAAGGGTACCCATTGTATGATTCCATTTATATAAAATATCAAAAATAGGCAAATCCATAGAGAAATAAAGGAGCTTAGTGGTTGCCAGAGGCTGAGGGGTAGGTAGGTATGGAAAGTTATTGTTTAATAGGTCCAGAGTTTCCTTTTAGGATGATTAAAGTGTTCTGGAACTAGGTAGTGTGGTGGTTGCACAGTATTTTGAATGGTAAATTTTATGTGTGTTTACCACAACGGAAAACAGAACCAAATAAACCCATGTTTTATTACCGAATTTAATCAGGATTCTTTTGTTTGCAAGGGATGGAATCAGACCACTTTGGTTTTAGAAGGAGGGTGAGGAGAAGATTCATTATCTCACAAAAATTGGGAAGTCCAGGGGTAGGGTTGACCTTAGGGATTGATTTCAGGAACTCAGACAATGTTGTCAAGATATTCTGTCTCTCCATCCCCACACCTTTCCCTCTCTCTCTTCATGTCTCTCCCCCTCATTCTGTCGCTGCTGTCCTCTATATACTGGCCTGATTTTCGCCTATTACAGGTACCCTTTCACTGTGTGGCAGGAGAAGAAGGCAGCAGACAGCCTCTTACAGATCCAGGCTTCCATCACCGGCTGAGGGACCCCAGATGAAAGGCGTACGAAACTGGCAAGGCAGTATTGGGTAGTGGGAAGAAAAAAGACCTCCTAACACTTCTACTTGACCAGATGCGTGATTTTGAGCAAGCTACTGAATCTCTTTGAACTTCTTCTCTAAAATGGAGATAATCATAGCATCTACCTCCTGGTGTTGTCATGATGGTTAAATGAGTTAATATATGAAAATTGCTTCGAACTGGGGCTGGCACATAGTGCTTTATAAGTGTTCGCTATTTTAATTATTACTGTCATTGTCATTATCATTATCATAGCATATGTTAGTAAAATCCAGGGGAATGACTTAATTGGCTGGTGAACTTCCCTGTTCCCAGGGTGCTGGCGTTGGCAGGCTTACCAGAGACAGTTCTTACAAAAAATGAAGTTGGTTATCAGAAAAACAGAGTAAGGGAGAAGGGCAGAAATAAACAGGAACTGGCTACACTTTAGCCTACCACTGTTACAGAGTTTCAAAATCCCCACTCTCTCTAATATAAAGACATATACACATATAGTTGAAGTTAGTGCTTGTTTCTTCAGTTGTTTGTTTGTTTTTGAGACAGGGTCTTGCTCTGTCTCCCAGGCTGGAGTGCAGTAGCATGATCGTAGCTCACTGCAGCCTTGAACTCCTGGGCTCAAGTGATCCTCCCTCCTCAGCCTCCTGAGGAGCCTGGATTACAATCACACACCACATGTCTGGCTAATTTAAAAAAAAATAAAAAATTGTAGGCTGGGCACAGTGGCTCATGCCTATAATCCCAGCACTTTGGGAGACCAAGTCAGGTGGACCACCTGAGGTCAGGAGTTTGAGACCACCCTCACCAATATGGTAAAATCCCACCTCTACTAAAAAAAAAAAAAAAAAATACAAAAATTAGCTAGGCGTGGTGGCGTGCGCTTGTAGTCCCAGCTACTAGAGAGACTGAGACAGAAGAATTGCTTGATCCCAGGAGGTGGAGGTTGCAGTGAACCGAGATTGTGCCACTGCACTACAGCCTGGGTGGCGGAGTGAGACTCTGTCTGGAAAAAAAAAAAAAAAAAAATAGAGATGGGGTCTCACTTGGTCACCCAGCCTGGTTTTGAACTCCTGCTTCAAGTTATCCTCCCACCTCAGCCTCCCAAAGTGCTAGGGTTACAGATATACGCCACTGCACCTAGCCTAATTTTAAAAAATTTTTAAAATTTTTGTAGAGATGAGGTCTTGCTATTGCTCGGGCCAGTCTTGAACTCCAGGCCTCAAGAAGTCCTCCCAACATGGCCTCCCAAAATGCTGAGATGATGGGCATGAGCCACAGTGCCCAGCCCAAGCACTGTTTTAAGTCATTTATGTTTAGGATGTCATTTGTTCTTCTGAAGACCCTGTAAGATAAAATATCACTATCATTACAAATGAGGCAACTGCAGTACAGAGAGATTAAAGAGCTTGCCCAACGTTGCTGTGTTGGGCTGTGATTTCAGGCAGTCTGTCTCCAGAACTTGAATTCTCAACCATTCAGCTCTGTTGCCTTCTCCTTAACGGCAGGTAAAAGATCAAGTTAATGAAAAGGTAAGGAAAAATGTCACCAGTTTGCACAGGTGACATCTGTGTTGGCTGAAAACAACAATAGGACTGTTGTTTTAAGAGTACAAGTATCAACTATGTAACCGATTCTGTCTTAAAGCCAATGAAATAAAACCATGAAATAAAGGTTTGTTTGCAGCTCCATTATAAAGAATAAATGTTTGTCAGCTTGAATAAATAGTTACACTTTCCTGAGTTTAAATTCCTCAGTGCCACTGAAAACTTCTAGAGACTTGAAGGCAGGAGTCTTTTAAGACACGCAAGACTCACAATTCTCACATATTTCTGATCTTCAAGTAGGCATCTTTTACTAACAGGCTTAACCCAGGGACTTCAGGTTAAGCAAACAGGTCATTTGCTTTGACAATGGAAGGGTAAACATGACCCGGTGGCAAGAATGAGTTAATTGTCTTCCATTGCTGATTCTTGCTCAAAGCACCTCTCTGGGTTGCAGGACAAGGCAAGTGCCACAGCTGGCAGTGAAATCAAGTGAAATTTGCTTGTTTTGGCCAAACATCCCATCCTACTGAATAAAGACAGAGAAAAAAAAAAAAAAAAAAACTTTAAATAAGCAAATAAGAAGAATGCAGAGGACTAGACTCATACCCTGCATGTGACAAAAGAGAGGCTCTGCTTTATTTTTTGAGCACTGAGATAGATTGAAGTCAAGCATATTTATTTAATAATAGAATAAGAAGAAACAGCTGTGGAAAATATTTAGCAGATGATACATAGAGAATCGCACACACAGACAAGACATAGTTACAGCCTAGACAGAAGAATGGTGCCAGGGTAGCAGAGGGCTTTTCTTTTCATAAGTTTTATTTTCCTGAAATTAAAACCAAAAACCTTTGTGATTTAAATAATAGAGTTTATAAATGCCGTTTATTATAAAGATTCAAATAGCACAGAGGTATAACACCTTTCACTTCTGAGTACCTATTATGTGCCAAGTAATATTCTCAGTATATGAATTGATTCATTTATCTGAATTCTGTGGAGATAAAGCCTGTTTTAGCAGATGAGCAGTTGAGGCCCAGAGCTGGGAAGTATCTTGCAAAGATGACCCAGCTTCTAAACTGGACCTGGGCAGGTAGATTCCAAAGCTTATGGTCAAAACAACTGCTATAAATCTCTGAAGTCTAGAGAAGTTGTTTAAAGAAGAAAGGAGAAGGCCGCAGTTCTGCTCCATGCCCTGTCCGCCACCACACCTCCAATCTCATCACAGCCAGAGGTAAGGAGACCAACACGTCTCTATTTTCCTGAGACCTTCCCAATTTTAAAACTGAAGGTCTTGGGCCAGGTGTGGTGGCTCACGCCTGTAATCCCAACGCTTTGGGAGGCCGAGGCAAGTGGATCACTTGAGGTCAGGAGTTCAAGACCAGCTTGGCCAATATGGTGAAACCCCATCTCCACTAAAAATACAAAAATTAGCTGGGTGTGGTGGTGGGTCCTGTAGTTCCAGCTACTTGGGAGGCTGAGGCAGGAGAGTCACTTGAACCCAGGAGGCAGAGGTTGCAGTAAGCTGAGATCGCACCACTGCACTCCAGCCTGGGCAACAGCGCAAGATTCTGTCTCTAAATAAAAAAAATAAATAAATAAAACAAAACTGAAAGTCTTGTTTTTCAGGAATCCCCCAGTCCTGAGCAAACAGGATGGTTTTTCACCTTACCCAGAGGCATATCACAGACAGCAGTTTATTTTGTATCTCTTCCATGAATATATAAGTGTACTTTCAAAACTTTGTTGTGACATGTACACACACACACACACACACACACACACACATGCTCCTCTGTGAGCTGTTTTTCTCATGTCTCAATGTATTAGGCAACCCTTTCCCTTTCCTTTCTTTTAAGGTGTCAATCAAAAAGAACTGCATATTGCTTTCATTTTATGGATGTACACTCACTCAAAGAGCCACCCTCTCTGGTGCTCTGTAAGAGTGAAAAAAAATGTACTATAAATGAAGAGGAATAATGGTGCTATCTGAGCAAGAAAATAATAATTCAAGGATAGAATTAGGGAGAGATAGAATAATAATTTTTAAATCTCCAAGAAGCAGTAACAAAAAAAGTAAAGGTGCTTTAGAAAAATAATGAGCATAATTTTGTTTTCAGAGAAAGGAAGGTCTCCGTGGATGAAAGTCAGGGGGTGAGGAATCAAGTTCTGGTTTCCCCTTGGTGAGCTATGGAACCATGAATGAAATGCTCCATCTCAGTTTCCATATCTGTAAAATGGGAATGGTAAATCCTGCCTAGCAAACTGGAGAGAACGCATGTGAGGATCTGGCAAGTAGAAAGCACTTCGATGCATTGTACAAATATAAGGCATTATTATTAGTAGCCTAAAGAATTTGCCAAAAGCTTTCATTGTGATCACTGAAGTCTGGTTCAAAAGAAAACATCACAGAGGGATAAAAGTGTCTAAGTTGGTGATCTTCACACTGGAGCATGTGGAAGATATACCCAGGGAGACTGTTAAAAATAAAAACCTGGAGGTCTACTGCAGACTTCTTGCATTTGATTCTCCAAGAGTGGAACCTGTGCTTTTGTCACTGTAATGAGTTCACCCAGGGGATTCTGGTGCAACCATCCAGCTTTGTGAACTAAGGGTCAGGGCACCACCTAACAGGGGGTACCATTCACTTGCTCAACTATGCAGATAGCAGCAGCAGGGGTGTGCAGCACCCAGCCTAGAGGGAAGCCTGGCCCCGTGACAATCAAGCCCCATTGAAAACTGTCAGAAAGACCCCTTGACCCTTTGCTAATAACGGAGAAAAGGCCATGAACTTCTGCTGACCACCTGCTGTGTATTAGAGCATTTCACATTATCTTTTTCAGATTTATGTTTTGGAGGTAAAATTCATGTAAACTAAAATTAACCATTTTAAAGTCTACAATTTGGTGGCATTTAGTGCTTTTACAATGTTGTGCAACTATCACCTCTCTCTCGTTCCACACATATGTTACCTTTATTTAAACCTCACAAAATTTTGAGAGATTAAATATCTGTTAGATGCATTTTCAGTTGACAAAAGGAAGGCTAGAAGAGCTTTAGCAATTTTTCCATGATTGGACTATCAGTAACAGTTGGAGTTGGGATTCAAATCCATGCCAACTATCCAAAACACTTTCAAATACACGAGTGATAGGAGGAACCCCCAGGATTCCGTATTTTCAATGAAAATATTGAAACAATCTAGAACATTGTCACTTTAATTTCATAATGTTACTCTAAATAAATTCAGTAGGTCTAATGCTGTACCTCTCACCACCTTTTCCCATTCCCTCCCTTTCGTAAGGCAAGTTCTACATGGGTGCCCAATCACAAGTTTAAATTTAACCACAAGGTAAATCAACAACTTTTCCCTGACGTACAACCTCAGGAAAGTAAAGAGAACATAAAGAATTTTCCCCGACTGTAGGTTTACCCATAGAGAACAACATATGATAGGATGTCTTCTGTCTTGGGACCCGTAAGACCCAAGTGTATTAAATCCTGGTCTGCCAACAGCAGTGAAGCAAACACACTTTTAGATAGGGCAGCCATGTCATATCACCCAACTGACACATTCTCAAAAGGATACTTGGACTGGACATCAAAACCACAGGCTAACGTAGGGCTGTCCAAGACAAATGAGGGCATATGCTCACTTTACTTTTAGAGCCTCTTACTGGGAGGCTGAAAGGCCATCACTCCTCAGCAACATACAAAAGCAAGAGAGGAACAAGCAAAGCATATTGAGAAATAAATACTTAAACAGTTAAAGTCAACTAGCAAAACCCAAGCCAAGTGAAATAGCTATGAAGATTTAAAGTTAGTCGATTGCAAAACTCACTAGGGGAGTGAGGAGTGAAGAGGAAGAAAGGATGCAAGAAAATACAGACCTGGCCAAACTCAATGAATCTCAAAAACCCGGCACTTATAAAACAAGCAGAAACATAAAACTTCAGTGAGAGCCCGTACCAGACCAATTAAGTCCCACTCAAAAGGCTGTAAAAGAAAATGCATCTTGAAGCTGGAGCAAAATCTAAATGGAAATCAGATGACTTAGGAGAAGAAAAGCCAGCACATGACTCATAAAAATACCCCTTGAAAAGGAAAGTTAGGAAAACAGAGAAACATCCAAATGAAATGAATTCTACTAGTTCCGAGTCTAGTCCAACAGAAGGTTCTTCGTGGCCTGTCAAGTTACAGACACAGGGGGATTTGAGATCCTCTCTGCCATAGCTCCCTCCATTGGGTTGGGGAGGTTAGGCAGATGGCTGGGGTGTGTGTGTGTGTGTGTGTGTGTGTGTGTGTGTGTGTGTGTGTGTGTATGTGTGTGTGTGTGTGTGTGTAGCTGAGCAAGATAAATTGGAGCTGCCGCAGGCCGCAGATGAGTTACCTGACTCCCAGTCTCCCTGACTCCCAATTCTCAGTCCATCTGCCTGCCAGGCCCTGGCTGGGCACCCTGCAGCGTAGAGGCTTCCGGTCCGAGTGGGCCTAGAGTAAATACCACCTGCTCCTTGGCTGCAGGTGTTGCAGTAGCTAAGATGAACTGCAGCCCTGAGCAGGGTATGTAATAAGGAAAGAAGGAAGTTTTACTGAGTACAGCAAAACTCTCTAACCATTTTGAAAGAACTCTTGCTTTCTCTGCATAGCAGTGTTCTGCAAGGAGTGTTGTCCTTTATTATTGGATTATGATTTCTTTCCCCATCCCGTCTTGTGTGATGGAGGAGTAAAGGTTTTAAAGGCCTGGATTCAAGGCTTATTTTTTTCCTTGGTGGCTGAGTGACCTTGGGCATATATCTTTTGATCCTAGTTTTCCTCTCTGTAGGTGGAGAAGCATATCATTTCTTTTGGTACTCGTGAAGACAGAGATAACCCCTGGGAATTCCCAGAAGATGGTCTAGCACATAGTGTGTGCTCATAATAAATGTTGCTTGTTCCTCATTACCAGAATAGGGAATAAATGGTTAAAGGCACGGAGGACTTAAGTCCTTACTCAAACTCAAACAGTATTTGGGAGCCAAGTCGGAACTAAGATTCAATGCTTTTGCCTTTGCCCCCAGTGTGGATGCTAACCTAGGCTGTTCCGTCTCCCTGCAGCCCACCCTGTGCTCAGTGGCAGCTGTGGTGGACAGTCTCTAGTGTTCAAGTGCCTGAATGCCTCTGCTCTGTGTCTTAGGGCTTTCCCTAAAACTGCAGAAGTCACTCCATTTCCAGCAGGACAGACATGGAAGTGTGGGGTGGGAGGGGGTTCATATACTCCAGAGGCAAACACAACCTATGCAAGTCAGAAGTCAATACAAAAGGCCCCTCTGAAGTTCCCTTACGTGATTGAGCCCCAGTTGCCTAGAGCAGTAACTGGCTTATTCTATACTTGTTATTGGCTTTTATCCCTTTCCTTGTCTTAGTCCTCTCCACTACCTCCTTCTGCTTCCTGGGTCTCAGATAAACCAGCTGCATCCAAGTCTTTATCTTAAGCCCTGCTTTGGGGAAACCCAACTAAGGCACCATTTGTTTACTCTGTCTTATGTAAGGACCCTACATGGTTTTGCTTTTTGCCTCTATTCTTAGGACTGTGAATACCTTACCCAAAGAAGAAGGTATAATGGGGGCCATCATTTGTTGAGAAGGAACTATGTGCCAGAAACAGTGCAGAGGAAATAAAGTTAATACAAGTCTAATGTAACAAAAAAAGCTCCTCCTCCTCCTCCTCTTTCTTCGTCTTCTTTCTTCTTTCTTCTTCTTCGTCTTCTTTCTTCTTTCTTCTTTCTTCTTCTTCATCTTCTTTCTTCCCTCCTCTTCTTCCTCCTCCTCTTGTTCTTCTTCTACTCCTTCTCCTTCTCCTCCTCCTCCTCCTCCTCCTCCTTTCTCCTTCTCCTTCTCCTTCTCCTTCTCCTTCTCCCTCTTCCTCTTCTTCAACAGAGCTTTGCTCTGTCTCCCAGGCTACAGAGCAGTGGTGTGATCTCAGCTCACTGCAACCTCCGCCTCCCAGGTTCAAGTGATTCTTGTGCCTCAGACTCCTGAGTAGCTAAAATTACAGGCATGCTCACCACACCTGGCTAATTTGTGTATTTTTTAGTAGAGACAGGATTTTGCCATGTTGTCCAGGTTGGTCTCGAACTCCTGGCCTCAAGTAATCCACCACCCTCAGACTCCCAAAGTGCTGGGATTACAGGTGTGAGCCATCATGCCTAGCCAACTTTTCTTCTAATAGTGCTGGTGTGAGTTATATCTGTGGAAGGACAAATATATCTACCTCTTCCTTCTTCATACAGAGAGCAAAGGGAGTAGCCAACCAGATCTGAGATTTTAATCATATTAAATAACAGATGAGATGTCATAGGCTCTGTGGCTGCTTTGTTGTGCCAGAGGACAAAGGTCCTGGGTTAGATGGCTTCTTCTAGAACAGAGCCCCCTAATGAGCCTTGGGAGATAAAGAGGTAGGTGCAGTGTTAAGGTGGGGGCTGAAGAGCTAAAAACACAAACCTTTAGGAAGAGGTGATAAGTGACTATAGGAAAGAAAAAGTGACCAAGGTCTGGGAATGTGGCAAGGGAAAGACCCCAGTGGTGACATGTCCAGTGACAAATTTCCACAGGGAAATATCGAATGAGACTTTAAGTACAGGTAGTGTCTTACTCTGTTTGCGTTGCTGTAAAGGAATACCTGAAACTGGGAAATTTATAAAGAAAAGAACTTTATTTGACTCACAGTCCTGCAGGCTGCACAAGAAGCATGGTGCCCGTGTCTGCATCTGGTGAGGACCTCAGGCTGCTTCCACTTATGGCAGAAGGCAAAGGAGAGCTGTCTGTGCGGAGATCACATCACATGGCCAGACAGGAAGCAAAGCAGAGATGGGGGAAGGTGACAGGCTCTTTTTAATAACCAGCAATCACAGGAACTAACAGAATGAGAACTCACTCACACCTTCCCCTTCCTGAAGGAGGATATTAGCCTGTGCATGAGATATCTGCCCCCATGACCCAAACACCTTCCACCAGGCTCCATCTCCACTATTGGGGATCAAATTCTCACATGAGGTTTGGAGGGGCAGATGTTCAAACTATAGCAGGGAGGTTGGCTTGATTGATGTATTGTGCTGGGAGATAATTACCCTCTGCTGCCCCTAACCATTTTTAGGCATGGGCCACAGAATTGTCTTGTGCTAACCAACTCTTTATAGGGATGGATAATGAAATATTCCACATTTCCTTCAACATGGGGCAGAAAAAGATACAGAAGAAACAGGAAATCAGAGAAGCTACTGGAAGAAAAGCAACTCCCCCACTAAAAATACTGAGAGATCCCTGGGTTTCATATATAGAGGGGATGGTGAACTTGAGCCAGAATTTTCTATAAGGCAAAGAGACTCAAAGAGCTGAATTTTAGGGTTTGGGGAACACCAAATGATTGTATTACAAATTCATTATCCCATTTAATTCTCAGTGAGGATGATGAGGCTCAGGGGAATTAAAGCAACTGGTCTGAGGTGTCAAAGGTGGAATTTGAACTCAGCTCTGACTTCAGAGCCTCACATTATAGGCGTGCTCCAATTGGCTATGTTAGACTAGAAAATGATTCAGTTCTCACTCAGATATACCCATTCCATTTCAGACCAGGCTTTTTAAATCCCTGGTTTAAAATGGTTTTCACATGGGCTAAAAATATAAGATAAAGGACTTGAAGATTCATCAAATTTGTTCTTCCCTCTTTTACCCTCTAATCATCAGAGAAGAATTTAGTCTTCCTTCCACATTTTATTCATCTTCACAATCTTGAATGGGTCACATACATGCACACACATACAGAATCTACTGGGAAAGTGAAAACTGACATTGTGTATATGCCACTGCATTTTTGTTGCTGATCAAGTACAGAAGGAAATGTTTGGTTGGGTGCTTGGGACTTCTGTATAGGAACCAGAGATCAGGTTGTTGGAATGATACCCATTCTAGCATTTGAATTGTGTCAGAAAAGAACAACATGGCCTGTGGTCTTCCATGCATATGTTCAGCACAATAAAAAATATCTTTAAGGTTTCCAACTATTTCATATCACGTTATAGGAGAAAGCATTCATTCATTCAAGAAATACTGAGTTCCTTCTATGCGTCAGGCACTGTTATAGTCACTTGAGATCAAAGTAGACTAAAAAAATCATTTTTGCACCTGTGAAGTAACAAAGAAAGACAGAAAATAAACAATAAGAATAAATAAGTGATACAGTGTGTTAAAAGGCGATAAATGCAATGAAAAGGGGGAAAAACTAGCGTGACATGAAATGGAATGGGAATGGGTAGGTTGTGAATTGCGGTTATAAATAGGGTAGCCTGACTACCACTCATTGAAAAGGTGACAGTTGTGGCTTGAATATGGATAATACGTGAACAAAACAATTAGAAAGCCTGGGGGAACGTTTCTGATTCTGGCTTTTGGCATCTACATTCTGAACTGGAAGCTTTGCCTGTCTCATGACTGTGTCTGTGAAATTCCACAGGGAGGCAGCATGTCCTAGTGATGACTACAGCCTTAAGGGATTTGCAAGGTGACGGCTTTTGCTTCCGATTACAGAGGAGGGTCTGAGGAATCTGTCTTTGGACTGTTTGTAAAGGCATTTTTCCCTTTCCTGATTTCAAGATGTTAGCTAGATGTGGCTGCATGGCTCTTTGTAACCATGACAGGAACACTTGCTTTCACATATTGAGGATTTAATACTATGTGCCATATGTTAAACACAATATCTTATGTAACCTTCTTATAATCTCTGCGCTTGATCTTGTTATAATGTCACCATTTCTCAGATCAGAATTCAGAGGCTCAGAAGCACATCACAAGAGAATGTGGGAACCAGGATTAGCCATAAAGTCTTTGGAAAATCTTTGGACCCTAAATTGATAGAAGAAAGGAATCTTTTTAGATGGGGTTGTGAAACCCAGTTGTTTCAGATTGGATTCGATTCAGTGAATTTGAAAGCTAGAAGCCTGAAGATCAGCAACAACAGGGTGATAGTAATAACCAGTTTCATTGAGCAATACCGAGTGCTGTGCTAAATGCTTCACATACGCCATGTCATTCAATCCTCAATCACAGTGCTGAACTGCTTCAGATGAGGAAAAGAAGTCACCGACTGTGTGCTCACTGCATGGCAGGCATTGTATACATTGCTATATCAATGTCTCTCCCAAAATAACTTCATTTGTCAATGTAAGATGTCATCATTATAAATATTCAAACAATACAAAATTATGTTAGGTGAAATAAAACCAAGACAAAATCTCTTTCCCTAATCTTAACCCCACAACGTGAGAGTCTGTATGTATTCTTCCCAAATTAAAAAAGTAATTATCTGTATCTGAAGCTATATCAATGTGATATTTGAACATTGTAAATTTTTTTTTAAATAGTGTAGTATAATATGAAAATTACATCTCTTTCAATCTCACTACCTAGAAATAATTTCTTTTAACAGATTTTTTTCTGACAATAGCTACTATAACTTTAAACAACATATTTCTGCTTTTTGTTCTTGATTTCTCAGTTTTGAAAAACAGCTACTCCCTCCTTGCTGGCTTGTTATTAGCCAACAACGTCCGATTTTTGTTAACTCTTGTTTTTAATGTTTTTTCTACTGATTACTTTTGGGGCATTGAAGAGTCTATATAAATCCCTATTTTGATATATAAAACTTAGAATATGCCAGTTAACTTTTTTTAAAAACAAATAGATGAAATTAATGCACTTATATTTATTCTGTCTCCTGTGGTTCAGCATCTTCCTGACCACTCACCAGTTAGTTTGCCCAACTGGGAGTTAAATCATCCCCAATGTTAATTATGTCATAATCTCATCCCTTTGGCAACCTCTTAGGAAGCCAGAACCCACACCATTTCCAGAACAGTGGAAGGAGCCAGGAATGATGGGTGTGTGACTGGTTGGCCTCAGGTGGTAAAAGTGTCTACAGCATAAGAAGTTGCTGCAATGTTAGGCGGGGCTGAGGCCACACATCTGTGTGTTTTTGACTTTGGTGAGGCCCAAAGAATCTGAGGCCATATGTTAGTTGTGTTAGTTGTATCCAATACTGTCTGGTTGGTCCTTCTGGCGCATTAATTTCTTGTTTCATATATGCAGTGTTTCTTGAATACTATTAATCAAGCTCTTTATTAAAATGTGTCAATCTTCTGTTCTATTCCTTGAATGATTTTCTGAATCTTTCCTAGAGATTCAATTGTTCTGTTTGTTATTTTAGTCCTTGGATTGGATTTCCTTAGATGTCTGAGGCTTATGTACTTGTTTATTTTAATAATTGTAGAATATTTATGATGACAACAACAAACACTTTAGGAATGCTTACCACATATCAGAAACTGTTATAAGCAATTTTTAACATCAACTATTTTCATCAACCCAGGATCTTGGTCATACTTTTAGTCTCATTTCACAGGGAAGGAAATGGAGGCCCAGAGGTTATCATAGAGTTGCTAAGTGTATAATCCAGGATTCACACCCCGGCCCTCTTACGCTAAAGCCTGAGCCCTTACCCACCACATAACACATGGTACTGTATCTCATTTGTGTTTAGGTTTTACTTTGATGAAGTGTTACAATAGCAGTGCAAAAGTCAGTAGTGTTTGTGGGAATAAGTTTTAGCTGCCCCCCCATATCCATTTTTCTGTTCTCCCACAGTAAGACATCTTTTAGCTAGGCATACGGCTGTCCTAAATAAAGATTCTGCATCAAAGCTTCCCTTGCAAATAAATAGGGGCATGTGATAAGTCCTGGCCAATGGGATGTAAACAGAACTGTTGTATGGTTGCCTCAAGGGTCCCTCCCTAAGAGATAACTAAACTGCACCTGATGTGCCTTCTTTGTTCTCCCTTTCCCCTCTTGTTGACAGGAGGGTGGCTTTGGACTGTGACGATGGGGGCCCCTCCCTAAGGGTGGTGGAATGGGGAGCTGAGGAGAGTCTTGTTCCCCTGGGCACTGCTGAAATGGATCTTCCCTCCCAGAACTGAACCACTCCTATGGACTTTTACTTGAACAAGGAATAAACTTTCTCTTGTTCAAGCTCTTGTTATTTGTGTACACTTTGTTACTATTGTTGTTACTTGCAGCCTAATATAATGCCAACTAATGTGGTTTTAAAAGGCTTGTTAAAAAAAAAAAAAAAGAAAGAAACAGCAGTTGCCAGGCCCCTATCCTGTTCCTCAGCCATACACAACACATTTTACTGTTTCTTCCCACATTTGCATTCACATTTCTAAATGATATGCTTTTGCTGCTCTTTCTTAATTAAGGTTGGCAGTATTATTGATTTTTTTTAAAGTTGATGAGGACTTAACTGTCTTCAATCTGTCCTTCCCCTTCACCCACCTAATTAGTATAGTTCCATCACAGTTTATTTAGTTAAATTAATATTCTTTATTTACATTGATATGATTAAGTTAATATTATTAACTACTGAGACAAATAGTTAATTTTGCATTCATTTCTTCTTCTTCTTTGTTATCATTTTCCTTTTCAGAGGTGTGAACTTTCCAAGCAATTGTGAAGTTTTCCTTTAATCCTCCTGTTGGATGGGTATTTTTATTTCCATTGTATAGCTGAAGACTTTGAGACTTTTTGTTCCCACTCTAATAACAGTGAACATACACTCGGTATGTGCATTCCACAACAAGTTTGATGCTCACTGAATGCTCAGTCATGCTTACTACTGTCCCCACCTTACAGAGCAGGAAATTAAGGCAGTAGAACTTACAAGACTTACCCGAGACCACAGTCAGGATTCATACTCAGGTCTCTCTGACTCTGGAGCTCACATGCATCTTAACCCTCTTACTTGGACATGGGGTGAAGGAGAAGAGAGGGACACAGTCTCTATATTTCAAATTCAGAACAGTGTGAGCATGAGCATACAGAATAGCTCAGACTAGTCTGATCAGAAAGGCAACTGTTATTAACTGTTGCATACTAGATAAATATCAGCCCACTCTCAACTAAGAACTCCTGACTTGGTCTGAGATGAAAACACAGGTTTTTGGTTTTTTGTTTGGTTTTGTTTTTTTGCTCCTGGACTGTAGATGAACCTGAACATTTTGCTTTGAAGTGAAAAAGCAAATGGCAGGTGCCTAAGGGCTTCCACTTTCCAAATAGAAAACTGAGCCTCCAGGGAATTAAGCAACTTGCCTGCATTCCCATAGCTAAAACAGCAGGAGGAGAATCTTTCCCAGGATCCTCGGTTTCCAGAATCTGGGTGTTTTCCCTACACTGAGACATCTTTCATAGCTGTGCTCTCAAATTTATCACCTCTACTATCTATGGGACTTGGTGGGGATATTTTCCAAGAAAAAATCCATGCATATATAATTAAAAAATAGAGATGATTCCATTTCCAGTCAATCTGGGAGATGACTTGGGCTTCTCATATTGACACTTCCTTAAAGGATATTTTGATAATTTGAGGGAGATAGTATTAAGATCTTTAAAATTGGAGCTGTTCCAGAAAATCTGGGGACCTGTCACCAGGATAGAGATATTGGATGTAATGAGATTAATAATGAGACAGTAATGAAGTAATGGCCTAACTCCTGCCTGTTGAGTTAGCGCCTGCCTGTGCGTAAATAAATAATGAATTACAGGAATCACATTACCTGAGATTTACAGAACATCTCTCAGCTGTTTGAAAAAGCTGTCTCTCCCTGAGGATAAGTCAGAGGAAGATTTTTTTTAATTATCTTGAATTATTAAGATTACCATTTAGTGGTGAATAATTGTTTCCTATTGGACTCTCAAAAGTGCTTAATTATACTTAGAGAATAATTTACTTGAGCTTTATAAATAAACCTGAATATTGCTTTAGTCTCTTTTTTAAAACCCCTATGGGGATATGCAACTAATATAAATGAAATCAGTGTCTTCACAATTCCCAGAGTAGCAGTGTATCCTTATCCCAGTCTATAAAATTAGTTTTATAATGCTTACCTCTTGGGGTTTTTGAAGGCTGAGTCATGATAAGCAGCCAGTAGCTACAAACCAGCCTGTTCCAAGTGCTTTACATATATTAACTCATTATCCTTGTAAAAACCCTACGAGGTGATAACTGTGATAGATTGAAGCACAGAGGAGTTAAGTAACTTGCCTTAGTTGCACAGCCACTAAAGGACAGACTTGGAATTTTTACCCAGACTGTCTGAGAGTTTCTGCAGAGCTCATACTCTAGGAAACAAGAAGGTGGTCAGATTGGTACAGAAAATGTCTAATAAAATCCTGTGGGAGGGAAAAGCAGCTAGCTAGAGCAGGAGAGAATGGTTAGGTTATGGCTAATTGATTATGCTAGGTGCTAAGAGTTGCAAGAAAGTGGAAAGAGAAAAGAAACTGTGTCTTCAAAATTAGGAAAGGACTAGAGGTCCTGAGGTGGAGGTGAAACTTGACTCAGGAGGCGGGGCTTGGACACTGGACCAAATTGAAGACTAGCTAAAACAGGGAAGGGCTGAAGCAGCTTTCTATAAGCCATGCCCCCTCGGGTGCCATGTCAGTTTATCATTGCTATGGCAACACCCGGGAGTTACCACCCCTTTCCATGGCAATAATCCAACAACCCAGAAGTTACTATGTTTTCCCTAGAAATTTCTGCAAAACTGCTCCTTAATCCGCAAGCAATTAAGAGTAGATATGAATATGACTGCAGAACTCCCCTGAGCTGCTACTCTGCCTGTGGGGTAGCCCTGCTCTGCAGGAGCAGTCATGTAGCTGTCCCACTGTAGAGACCACATGGACCTCTAATCCTTTCCTAATTTTAAATATGTATAAATACACTGAAGCTAAACATTTCTGTGCAAAGTGAAGATGCCCTCCTTTGCTTGCCTTCAATAGCTAACATTGGCATTAGCCCACTTATGGCTCTAACACACATCATCCTAGCTGATTTTTACAACACCTGTGACATGGGAAAAACATGTTATTATCCCTACTTTTCAAGATTAAAAATCAAGCAGAGAAATTATGATTTTTCCAAACACCCATGGAAAGCAAAAAGGAGCCAGGAATCAAGTCTTTAAAAGTTAAGCACTGTGTTGCTTTGATTAGCATCTCCCAGAGGACTTTGCTCAATACTGGGGCTATAACGGGCCCTTGAGTCTTTATTGATTAGCTGGTTCCATTTGCCGTAAGTAACTTATTTAGAAACAGTTTTGGTCTTGAACTCCTGGCCTCAAGCAACCCTACTGCATCAGCCTCCCATAGTGCTGGGACTACAGGCATGAGCCACCACGCCTGGTGATAGGTACTGTTATTATCCCCGTTTTATAGCTAAAGGAACAGAGACTTAGAGAAATAATGAAATTCACCTTTGTCATACATCTAGTACATTGCGAACCTAGGAATCTGACTCTGATGCCATGGCCAGTGTTTTGTAAATTTATGCCATTATGCCTCCCTGCAAGACAAAGAGGGAAAAACCCAAGATTTAGAGAATTGAGTTCTCAGTTCTGGAACTTCCTCTGCCAGTCTTCGTTGTGCACTTGTGGGCAAGTCACTTTCAGCCTTAGAGCTACCCCCTGTAACATGGGGACATCAACAAGGCTCACAGCTTAGGATTGCTCAGTGGGTTAAAGGAGATCTTTTCTAAATTGTAGCACTTTAAAAATGTTAATGAAACAGTTTACGGCTTCTTTATGTTTGGATCTTTGGTGTCTACTGGGTACTCAGTGATGGATGTTAAATAAATGAATGAAATGAGAATTCCTATTGGTTCAAGACCTAGATTTTGGCATGATTTGGAAAACAAAAGGCAAATGAAAACAGCTAAAGTAAGCTCAGTAATATCCTATTTTAGTTCAAACATCTTTAATTATGAGCCATCAAAGGGAACATACACACGCAGTCACACACACACACAACACACACACACACACACACACACTGCATATACCATACACTGCAAATGATTCTCAAGTCTCAGTGTGACTAGATTAGGCAAAGTTTTCAATGAGACCCAAAACTTCCTTTTAAATTGTCACTGACATCACACTACCAGATTAATTTTTAAAAATTGATCTGCCTTGGATGTATCTTGGAGATAAAAATGAAGAACTATATTTCTCTCTTTCTCACCTTTCTAGTGTAATTTTCAGGTACGAATATAGAATGAAGTGTTGCTGTTGTTAAAATGACACACTTTTTCACATAGGCTAAGATTGGAGAGTTTCAGGAGAGAAATTCTCACAAGCCTGTGGTCCAGCCTGGGAGCCAATCATTACTTATTTTCCAAAGGAAAAAAAAAATCAGCTCACTTGAGTTTACTGAGCATCTTCTATGAGCTATGGGTAAGTCCAAGGGACATCTTGAAAATATTCTTGCTTAATGTATTTGCAATGTTGTTGAAGAAGTAAGGCATAAATATAGGTAATCATACTGACAGTGTAGTTAGTACATCAAAGTTAGGACTCTTCTGGACTGAAAGTATTGGAACACCACTTGAACTATAATAAAGAGATTTATTATAATAATTATAAATTATAATATAAAATATTATATAATAAAAGTATGTAATAATATATTATACTAATAAATTATAATAAATCTCTTCATAGAGATTCAGAAATGTGATGGTGCAAGGCCTTATCTAGAACCAAGAGTTCATCTCCATCTGAACTCACTTTTCTTCTTTTTTCTTATTTCCTCGTATTCCAGCTTTCTCTGCTTCCCAGTCCACATGGCATAACAAGACTATTCAGAGCTCCAAAGTTTGTATTTCCCCAGTTCAGAAGAAAAGATGAATAAGTGCTGGGATTTCTGAGTCTCAATTCCAAATCTTAGGGCTTATTAGCCTAGCTTGAGTCAGATGCCCAGTCCCGATCTAACCAACTGTGGCCAGGAGGCCAAGGTGAAATTATACAATCACCATTAAAGAAACCCTGTCCCTGTAACCACAAAGGTCAGGGAAATGGGACTGTACTCAAACGGGCTATGTAGTGAGTCCAATACCTGGTCCCTGTGTTAACAATATGATCTTATTAGCAGGAATGTTCAAGGGTTGCAAATAGCAAAAAGCTAACTAACAGACGATTTAATAATAAACTAATATGATTAACCACATACTAAGATATTTAAAAGTAGGCAGTCCTAGAGTTGATTCAGTGGTTTAATCACTTTCAGGGCTCTGAGTAGGTCTCTGAATGGTCTTGACATTTTCCTCATGGCCACAATACAGTCGCTGTAGATTTAGACAAGGCATCCTCACATTAGATTAGGGATATTCTGATGAGAGAGCTCTCCTTGCACACACACTTCTCTCTTTTATCATATAAAAGAGGTTTTGTCCAGAAACCCTCCCAAAAAGCATACCTTTAGGTTGCGTTGGTCAGTGCTGAGTCACAAGAGCAGGACTAGTTTCAAAGAAGTCTAGAAAAAGAGGTCTGGGTTTTTCAGGCTCTGTCATAGGAGGCAACTAAGAAATAAGGGAGTTGAGAATTGGCTGTTGAAAAGCCAGTCCAAAGTCAGAAACAATGATGAACTGCCAAATAAATGGCATAGATCTAGATGTTCAGCAGAATTTTCTGAGATGAGGAGAATGCTCCATCTCTTTGCTATCCAGTAGGGCAGTCACTAGCCACTTGTGGCTACTGGGCACTAGAAATGTGGCTAGTGTGGTTGAGAAACTAAATTTTATTTAATCAATGATCTAAATTTAAATAAGCATATGAGGCTAATGACTACTATATTGGTCAGTGTGAAGCTATAGATAATGTCTTCTTGGGAATACTTTCTTGGAGGTCAGAGGAAAATCAGGGACATCACCCTGGGTCGGAATAATTTAGTAGCCTTCATAGGGGATGAGGAACTTGAAATGGATGTGAAAGATGGTTGGGGTTTGAAAGTTTTTCAAGACAGTAAGCTTGCTCTAAGGCAGAGAGGCAGAATATGGTAGGGTATTCTTAGGAGATGTTAATTAGATTAGTTTGGTAGAGGTAGGCTTTTTGTGGAGGAGTGGGCAAAAAGCTGAAAAGTAACTTCAATTCAAATGGAAGAAATATTTAAATGCCAACTTGTACTATGTGCAATAGGCAACTGATGCTATTGAAAGAAGGGTAAGATATTAAGTGATACTTAGGGAAGATTAACCTGGTGATTGTAAAGGAGATGAATAGAAGGCAAGAAATTTAGTTATGATAGTGTTTTCCAAATTTTTCATGTTATGACACATACAAAAATTGATATATGCATTGCTCACTGGGGCAGACGGACAAGACAACTCCTGGCCAAAGGTGACCATCCCAGAGACTCCAGCTGCTATAAACTTTCACCCCAAAATCCTGAAATGAGGATTACTATCTTCTTACACCTATAACCCTTTTACAGCACAGTAGTGAACACCAGCACACAGTTGGGATGCTCTAACTTAGCAGACTGTCCTGAACAAAATAGGTAGTGGTATATATGAAAAAGGAAGGGAAAAGAGTGAAATATTTTATTGAGGGTATGGAAAGAAATTGGGAACTAATTAGAGGTAGTTATGGTAGATGTCAGAGATGACAGTAACTCCTAAGTTTCAAGAATGGTGATACCAGAAATAAAAATACTAATATGAGATTGTTTTGACAGGACATGGTGATTTCAATCTAAAATATGGAGGTGATAACTGGACCTCTTATGGAGGACTATTACATTAGTGTCACCCAGTGATCCATGGCTCTGGTAGTCATGCTATGTGATATTCCCCTCCCATATTGACTCTGGGCTTGGACATGTAAGTTATTTGACCAATGAGACATCAACATGGTACAAGCAGAGGCTTGATGAGCATTTGTACATTGAGGCTTTTCCCCTTGGAACCAGCCAACATGCTGTAAGGAAGTTCAGGATAGACCACTGACTGATGAGAGGTCACAGGCAGAGAGAGCAGGTCTGTGAGAGTCCATGTTTTTTTCTCTCTCTCTCTCTCTTTTTTTTTTTTTTTTTGTAGAGACAGGGTCTTACTATGTTGCCCAGGCTACTTTCAAACTCCTGGCCTCAAGCAATTCTTCCATTTCAGTTTTTCAAAGCACTGGGATTACAGATGTGAGCCACCGCACCTGGCCTCTGAAAGTCCATCTTGCATGTTCCAGCCACAGCCAAAAACCTACTTGAAGATAGACACAGGAGTGACCTCAGCAGAAGAACCACTCAGCTGAGCCAAGTCAATCCTAAAATTGATGGAAAATAACAAATCATTGTTGTTTTAAGCCACTAAGCTTCAGGTGTTATGCTAGTCAGTAATAGGTAATAGAAACAATATCCAAATAAAAATGTTCAATAGGTCCTTGATAACATGGATATGGATACCAGGCAAGAAATCTGGGCCTTAGATGTAATTCCATAAGATATGTTTGCTTCTGTCGTAGTAATGACATTGTAATGAAATTGGATGATGTGTCCTTCACTAGAACTGTGAGCTCTGTAATGACAGGGACTGGGTTTTTGGTGATTTCTAATACACTATTCCTGGTTCAAAGCAGATTCTCAAGAGATCCATGCTGAGTAATAGAACAAGAGAATGAATAAAGATAGTGAAGTATAATGGAAAAGGAATAGACTTCGAAATCAGACAGGCTAGGCTTGAACTTCAGCTCTTTTAATTACTAACTGTATGATCAGTAAATCATCAATCCTAATTGTAAACTTTAAGTAATGTGAGCAGCCTCTCAAGCGCCACTGAGAGGAGCCAGTAAACAGAAAACACTCAATAAATTAAAGCTTTTCATAACTGGGGATGAATCAAGTGATCACTGAAATGTGAGAATGAATGAAATCAATAAAAAGGTGAGTATAGTAAGAGAAGAGTGATGAGTCTGGGGAGGATGAGTAGGAAATAGAAGAAGGAAAATGATTCCAAGAGAGATAAAAAGGAAGAGAGAAAGTATGAGAGAGGAAGACCCAGATCAGTCGGAATGACAGGAAAAGAACCAAGATAGGGTACATTGTACTAGACAAAAAAAGGGCAGCGATTTTAAAGAAAGACCAAGTCAACATTGCCATGTTTAGCGATTATAGTTTTTGGGGTATTGTTTTGTGTATTTATGGCATCTCAGACATTGGTCCAGGACTGTCAGCAGGGAAATTTTTGAAGAAAAAGATTAGGCCGTCATGGATGATGGAATGTATCCTAATTAAGGACAGTGGTTAAGGCAGCATTTGAGGTCATTATAAAATGTCAGCTGGGTGCCTGGTAGTTGATAAGAAAGAGCAAATTTAAACTCTGTGGTTGGACCTACAGCTTCTAGTAGAATTGTTGGAAGGAAGGAATTTACATAAAATAAAGAAGTGGTATGAGAAAGGAGAGCATTGTCTGCCTTAGGTCTCCTGGGAGAAATCAAACCTTAGGGATCTAATACTCTGAAGTAATTTCTCTCTGGAGAGATAAATATAAATAACTGAAAAGACAGTTATTTGAAACATTGCAAAAACATCCAATAAAACCATCAGCTCTAAAAACAGAATCATCAGTTATACAAATATCTCTATGCCATTGTCCTGGAGTTGGAAATAAATTAGGCCAGACTCTTGATGATATCAGATTTTGTGGGTGAGAACTTTGAAGTTTACATTTGTAAGTTTTGCTGTTCACTTTCCATTCTTAATCAGTTAACAGCATCCTGATCTTGCTTTGGGAAACCATTTTTTTCCCCACACTTTTTCAATTTATATGTTTGAGTCGAGTTGATTTCACTGTCCCTCCACCCTCTGCTCCAGGAGTAAATGTATGACTAAGGCCTAGTCAGCAAAGTATCACATCCATGTGACAATGATGATTGGTTCAGAGATGGGTACATACCCTGAATGAAGCCAATCAGGTTCACTCAGAGATAATTCTGAGACTTAGCTTGGGCATCTGGCAGAGATAGGCTTCCTTTCCTTTTCAACTTGTGTTAAAGATAATGTAAACTTGGAGCTGCCAGATGCCATCGCTAAAGAGAACTTGTCTAAGGATATAATCAATAGGCCCAGTGTGGTGG
Organism: Macaca thibetana thibetana; assembly: GCF_024542745.1. Lineage (NCBI taxonomy): Eukaryota > Metazoa > Chordata > Mammalia > Primates > Cercopithecidae > Macaca > Macaca thibetana. The sequence goes on from NC_065579.1 coordinate 124,065,258, forward strand.
TTCATTCCTATAATCCCAGCACTTTGGGAGGCTGAAGTGGGTGGATCACGTGAGGCCAGGAGTTCAAGACCAGCCTGGTAACTTGGCGAAACCCTGCTTCTACACAAAATACAAAAATTAGCCAGGTGCAGCAGTGCATGACTGTGGTCCCATCTACTCAGAAGGCTGAGGCAGGAAGATCACTTGAGTCCGGAAGGTGGATGTTGCAGTGAGCCATGATCACACCACTGCACTCCAGCCTGGGTGACACAGTGAGACTGCATCTTTAAAACAAACAAACAAACAAAACAGAAGAATAAAAAAGTAGCTTGCCATGGTGGTGTGTACCTGTGGTCCCAGCCATTTTGGAAGCTGAGACAGGAGGATCACTTGAGCTCAGGAAGTTGAGGCTGCAGTGAGCTGCATTTGGCCCATTGCACTCCAACCTAGGTGACAGAATGAGACTCTGTTCAAAAAAAAAAAAGAAGATAGGCTATACAATGGCATTGCCTAAGCCTCTGGATGCAGTTATATCTGAGCTTTTCAGCGGCATAAACCAACAAACATATTTTATTGTTGAAGCCAGTTTGAATTTTTTTCTATTACTTGCAATTAGGATCCAGACTAATAATAACAGCAGAATATATATGTATTAGTATATGAAGAGGGAGGGTATCAGACATATATCATTCAATGTAATTGTTTCTGTTATAATGGGCCCAATAACAACTTCATTTTAAAGATGAGAACTTTGTAGCTAAGAGAGAGGAATAACTTTGTAGAATATCAAAGAAGGGGGGAACATGTTATTTAAACTAGATGGTAGAGCAGCAATCAACAAATTATTTCAGGGTGGCAATTCTAGTCCACCACTTGTTTTTGTATGTCTAAGTGAAGAATGGTAGAAAAGAAATGGAAGGCCGGGTGCGGTGGCTCATGCCTGTATTCTCAGCACTTTGGGAGGCCGAGGCAGGTGGATCACAAGGTAGGGGAGTTTGGGACCACCTGACCAACATGGTGAAACCCCGTATCTACTGAAAATACAAAAAGTAGCCAGGCGTGGTGGCGCCTGCCTGTGATCTCAGCTACTCAGGAGACTGAGGCAGGAGAATCACTTGAACCTGGGAGGTGGAGGTTGCAGTGAACAGAGATTGCGCCGTTGCACTCCAGCCTAGGTAACAGAGTGAGATTCCGTCCCCAAACAAACAAACAAACAAACAAGAAATGGAAAAGATCGTTTTTCATGACACATACAAATTATATGAAATTCACATTTTGGTATCCATAAAAAAAGTTCTATTGGAATACAGCTATGTCTATTCACTTACATATGGTCTATGACTGCTTTTATGCTATAAGGGCAGAGCTGGGAAGGTGAGACAGACTGTACAGTCTGCATAGCTTCAAAATCCTCTCTAGGATAGGCATAGTGGCTCATGCTTGTAATCCCAGCACTTCCAGAGGCAGAGGCAGGAGAATCGTTTGAGGCCAGGAGTTAGAGGCCAGGCTGGGCAACATAGGGAGATCTGATCTCTATTTAAAAAATAAAAAAAAAGAACTAAAACACTATCCTGCTTTTTATGGAAAAAGTTTGCTCTCCTTTATGGTGGAGGATATATACATGAAGAAATCTGTCTTCCTATAGCAGGATGTCTGTGTATATGTATCATGTGGTGTCATATATATATACATATTTTTATATACACATATATTTGGGAAGATAAAGGTAGAAAGAAAAATTTGGTTTTTTGTCCACTGGGTTTGGACCATCACTTGCAAGAGATGTCATAGGAGTATTTTCCTTCAAATGGAGCAATAATTTGAAAATCTTTTCAAAGGCAGAATCTCTTTATGAAAAGAAATTTCTGGGAGTCTTCCATAATGTATAATATTTGAAAACAGGCCTTTCATGTGTGTGTCTCTAGCCATGCCTACCAATTGAAGCTTCATTTGCCCCAGCCACTTCTGCCCCCACCAGTTCCAATTATGGGCTCCAGGCAGTGGTATGACACGTTAAGACATTTTAAGGAGGATTTAGAAAAATTGGGTAAGAACTGAGATTTTGGCCCTAGACCAGTGGTTTCCAAACCTATTTGCACATCAGAGAGCAAGGATGTTACTTTTAAACATGAATTCCTCATTTGCCCGCATTCTGACACACAACCAAATTCTATTTTGGGAGCTCTGGGATAGGACTCTCAAAACTGTACCTTTAACAAGCTCTCCAGGTGATTCTGATAAGTGGCTATGATTAAAGTTACTGCTAGAGGTAATCTTAAATTTCTTCCGAACTCTGAAATTCCACAACTCTGGGATCTTTAGCACTTCCAAAAGAGCTTCCTGAAGAAAGATGTAGATATTCTACCAATCGTCTCAGCACTCTTTTTCTCTTTCATTCTCTTTTAAACAAAATATACATGCATCTATAAAAATAAAAACTCAAACTCTACAAAAGGAAGTTTCCCTCTGACCCCCAAATTCTCCATTGCTCCCGAAGAAGCATTCAGAGTTTCCAGTTTGTAGTTTATTCTTCCAGAGATAGTGTGTATACAAGTATTTGTGTCTCTTTTCTTTTTTATACTAAAGCCAGGAAAACGTATACACTTGCTGCTTTTCACTTAATAATATTTTTGATATCATATCATATAATATCTGAATAAACAGAATTATCTATTTTTTATTGTCTGCACAGTATTATTCCTGCATAGTATTATTTCTATTGAAGAATGGTTAGGTTATTAATCCAGAGTGTGATATGTACGTGTGTGTGTGTCCCATACAGTCCTGGACCTGCTTACTCACATATGCAAAAGTATCTGAGTGATACATTTCAGAGAGCTTTAGATTAATGTCTTATGATAGTGGTAGGAACATGAAGTAAGCACCTTTTTCATTTTGTTTTTCTTCAAATGTACTTGTTTGGCTTTGTAGTGGCAACAAAGCATAGGAAAAGAAGTGCCTGAAAATTTTATTTTTCATAAATCTAAGAAGAGTCTTCCTTTTTTCATTTCTGAAAAAAACTTACTGACTACCTATTATAGTTGATCATCATGCATATGGTTTTGCCTAAATCACCTTATCTAAGTCTCTGTGAAGTAACTGATCTTTTCTTTGTTTTGCAATTGAAGAAATGGAGTCTCTGAGTAGTGACATAAGCCACACACATTCCCATGTATGATAAGTAGCAGGATTGGATTTGAAACTTTGTCTTTCATTTCAAAAACCCAAGTTCATTTCGCAAAACATGGTATTAAGCCTTACAAACAAATCTACTGAGATGTTATCTATGTAATTTCAGGTTTAGGTTCTAGAAACCCTCCAGTGAGTAGTAAAGATAATATTACACTAAGTTCTCTTCTTACCAACACACCATTGAAGTTGGAGGAGAAAGGACACCATCTCCTTCCTTTCAAGAGACGGAAGATTTATTATGTAAGAGGGCTAAGAACAGAAACAATAGAAAATACTCATCCTAACTGAATCCAGTATCTGCTTATTATCCAGGTCTTTCTAAATTTCTCTCCTTGACAGTGCCAATTAGTTACATCTCATAAAGAGATTTGTAATCTGACAAGGCTGAAACCCTGGTAATTAGGAAGCATCTCATTATCACTCATCTTTTGAACAGTGCAGAGTGGCAGGCAATTGTCAACTTTAAATTGGTCAAGCTTTAAATTGGCCAAGGGTTCCTGAAGCCTCTCCTTCCTATCAGGAGGAGAAGAGAACAAAGCTGCAGAATTGGAGGGCCCTCTCTTGAATTCACTGAAACAGGGAACTCAGGCCAAATAAGGGGGCCATCTTAACAGAGCTAAAAGCTTACTCTTCCAAGGCTTATTTTAAATTTTTATTTTATTTATTTTTGTCAGAGATCTTTGACAAAGAAGACTTTCGAGGTTTTTAAATTGATAGTCTCCAGATAACAGCCCGAACTTTCCAGTTTATATCACTTGTGTCCCATCTTAATACATAAATTATTCAACAAGTTATAACCGTGAAACGTAAAATGCATCCACACTCTTAGTTAATAATGGTAGTTAATATTTGCTGGACATTTATTTTTTCAGTAGGCAAAAAATGTATGAAGATTTTTTACGTGAATTTCTTTATGTAATTTTAGCAATGACTCTCTGAGGTATGTTCTTTTAACTACTCCCATTTCATGGATGAGAAAGCTGAAACACTGAAAAATTAAATAGCTCTTCAAGGATACTGTTAGGAAGAGACGGGGCTGGGATTTGAACCCATTACCGACTGACTTCAAAGTCACTGACTATAAACATTAAGCTTTAGTACTCAGGAAAACAAATCTGGTAATCACAATTCTCCCAAACGGCACAATTTTCTGTTTGAGGGAGATAAATTCTTAATGTTACTTTGAGACTACGTATCCCTTTGGTGAAAAAAGTTGGTTATACAAATGTGATAGAAAACCCTTTTCTAGAGGAACTGTGATTTGAAGAATTGAATTGCTCTGTGGGAGAACATAGACTGTTTCACTCAGTGACAACGTTCATCTCTGAAGGTTGATTCCTACGCTGTCTATGTGTTATTGCAGTTTTGGTGGTATGTGGTGTGTGTGTGTGTGTGTGTGTGTGTGTGTGTGTGTGTTATTATTATTTAAACCATTACATGTTGAAGAAAGAGAACCAAGAATATACAATGGCAGGAGGGATGTGGAGAGCTCATTGTCAAAATGAACCAGAAGAGGAATCTCTTGAGTTGTTTGCACTTTCCCTTAGTGGAACTGTTGACGTCTGACAGTGGTTCTTTGGAAGAATTCCCAAAATCAACCTTGGGAAATACATGGCCCCACTGAAGCCCTTAGAGCTATGGAGAGAATGGAAATTCCTACCACCAGTCAACCTTGAAAGAGTCCCATCCTAGATTAAAAATAAGGACTTCATTGGAAAGCCTAAGACTTTGGTAGTAAAAGGAGATCTTTTCTTCTCTTTGGTTCTTACAGACATAGGCAAAAGAGATGTACCCAAAGGCCCCCGAATGAGAATATGTGAGCTATTCCATGAAACATGAGCCAAAGTGAGGATTAATTAAACACTCAACTGATGCCTCTTGACATGAATTGAACCTATGAACTCTGAGAGAAGCCAAGTTTAACATCTCTTGTTAAATTTCTCTGTGTGAGAATGCATTTTCATTACCCAAGTCTTTGATAAAGTCTTGCTAAACATTACAAACTGATCTCTGCTTTTATTTTGAGTTGAGTACGTTCTCTCTGATTATACTTGAAATGAAGGGATTCAAAAAGGAACAGCAGAAGACTAAGTAAAGACAGCCTGTAACTAAAGATTCCTGGCTCAAAATGCCAGATAGGCCACATGTGTTTATGTATTCTTCCTCCCCAAATCCCACAAAATGACAACAAACAATAAGTAAGTTATTAATCCTCATAGTAGATGTAGTTGGTACCTCAATAGTATCTCTTGGGACTCACAATGTCATTGGATGACCACAACAAGCACATTGGAAAATAAAGTTGAAGAAACATCTCAAGATGTAAATCAAAGTGATCAAGAGATGATCAATATCAGAAGAAAGATTAGAAGATCAGTGCTGGAAGAACAAAATATGACTCATAGAAAAAAAGAAGAAAAGAGATTATTAAAGAATAAACACACACACACAAAATCAAAATTGAAAGACATAACTGTTCAGATTGAAAGAGTACAGAAAGAGCTCAGCACATCGATTTAAACAAGACCCATAATAGAGTGGATACTCTCGTATGCCATCCAGATTTCCATACAGGACTAAGGATTCCCTCATATCGGGGCATGTTGGTAGCTGATGCTTCTCAAATGATTTTCTCTTGGGCAATTGCCCTTGACCTAAAGGTGCTGCCTCACCCACAGATATGCTGTTTTGGGGAATAGACTGAATCCATGACTGGTCAAAGAGGGAAGAGAGAATATAAAGGCCCAGCCCACCTGCCTAAGGTATGACAATTCCAAAGTGTTGCTCCAGTTCAGAACTCACCATGGGATTGGCTGAAGTCTCTGTTGCAATTGCATTGCAGTTTAACTTCTTCTCCCTCTGCCCAATCCTGCTTTCTTTATCCCTTAACAAACGTTGCTTTCAAGAGCAGACCCTCATAAACTTCCTGCACAACAGTCTCTGTCTCTGAACCCAAACTAAGAACATATCAAGGCATATTGTGGTGAAATGTCAGCATTTAAGAAATAAAAAGAAGATCCGAAAGGCTACCAGAGAGGAAAAACAACAGATCAACTGCAAAGAAGCTGGAAACAGAATGATATTAAATTTTTCGACAGCAACACTGGAATCTAGAAAAGTGCCTTTTTTAAATAATGGGGGGAAAATACTTTTAGCTTAGGTTCATATTTAATCCTACGTTATAGATTTCATTCTAGAAGTATAAAACTGTCTAAATAAGTGGAAGGATGGCATAAAGACATACTCAGGCTGGGCGCAGTGGCTTATGCCTATAATCCCAGCACTTTGGGAGTCCGAGATGCATGGATCACTTGAGGTCAGGAGTTGGAGACCAGCCTGGCTAACATAGTGAAATCCTATCTCTACTAAAAATACAAAAATTAGCCAGGAGTGGTGGCTGGCCCCTGTAATTCCAGCTAGTTGGGAGGCTGAGGCAGGAGAATCACTTGAACCCAGGAGGCAGAGGTTACAGTGAGCCGAGATCATACCACCACACTCCAGCCTGAGAAACAGAGCGAGACTCTGTTTCAAAGAAAAGAAAAGAAAAAAGACATATTCATATAGGCAAGTACTCAATAAATCTTTATCTTTCTCAAGCTGCTGGAGTAAAGTGATACAAGGAAGAATAACAGCAAATTGAGTATAAAAAATGTACCAAAATGAAAGAGTAAACCAAGAAAGAGGGAGACATGAGATGTAGGAAAATAGATGCTTTTCTGAAGATTGGCAAAGAGACAACCCCGGTAATGCGGCCATGCAGCAAACTAAGAGAAAGATCAGCCCAGATAGGATCAGGAGGACAGAGGACTGCGCAAGGAGGGCTCTAGGAACCAGGAGAAATTATAATAATAGTAAATAATAATAAATAACTAATTATAATAACTATTAACTCCTGCAGAAATATATGTTTGTACACAAAAGGAGGCATAATTCTAGTGAGCTGAGTAATGTTTGCATTATCATTTACTAACGTGAATCTTGACTACTGATTTAGTAAAACAAATGACTATGCTGGAATGTTAAGAAAAAGGAAATGGTGGAACATGGTAGTAAGCTAGATCTTTATGTAGTGTGTAGTGAAGCCTGGGATACCTTCTTAAATTAATGAACCAAGAAATGGAAGTGTATGCACAATTTTAGAAACATGAAAGTAAATATTAGGAGAAGTAACTAGAAGAGTTAAGGGGGCTTGCTTCTGGGGAGCAGAAGTGAAAAACCATTCAAGAAATGACTCCTTTTCATCATAAGCCATCAAGTACTAACTTGAGTATGTTAGACTTTTAAAGTCATGTATATGCATTTTTTTAAAAAATTAAGGCTTTTTTAATTAAAAAAGTTAGAAGTGGTAGGAAATGGCCTGCTATGTAGTGGTAGTGGTGAGTGGGGATTGCTAAGATGCAGAACTGGATGAGTGATGAAAATGGTATGCATCAACCACACAGATTCATGGAACATGCAAGCATTCCCTGGGGACTGCTAGAGAAACTTGGACAAAGGAATCCTGGTAAAGGAATGAAGTTTACCAGGACTCAAACCATCATGGTATGCCACTTTCACACTTAGGTTCTGCTGACAGGTTTGAACCATAATGTCAGCTACCTGCCTTCTGTTCTACCATAACCCCTTGTACCCATGGCAGACATTGCTAACTCAGCGTTGCTCTGTTTCATACATAGATATGATCAATTAATAAATGTCCATTGTGGGCAGAGAAAAGAGGCACGGTAGCACATTTGCCAAAATGCTTGTGGCCTTGGAATCCTTCTCAACACAAGGCTCTAAGAGCCATACCATTGGGACAGTGGGGCAACTCTGGAGGGTTCCTCATAGGATTGGCATCCCTATATACAATTTGCCATCCCTTGTAGGAAAGCCCACCTTCCTTATGTTAGTTTGGGTCCTTTGAGGAACAAGGACCGGATGCAAAGACAGAATTGAATGTGCATAAGTTGATTAGGCGAAATGTTTATGAGAGAAAATGGAGAGGTTGCAAATCTGCCCCTAATTCCCCTAATGAAGAAGAAAGGGAAGTTCTAAGTGCAGCTCTCAGGAATGTTAAGCAAGTCCATCAGGGAGTCCTGAAGCCAATGCCACCCATTAGAGGAGTCCTGTGCCCCCAGGAATGGGCCTGCCTCAGTATTCCGTGTTCAATCACTGGTGATGAGAAATATGGCCTTGGCCCAAAAGCAGTGATGCACTTCACAGCATAGAAGCTAGGAGTCTTAGTCAATTATACTTCCTGCAGTTGGAGGTCTGTGGCTCACATTCTTATGGCTGCCAAATCCCACCTTGGGAAATCAAGAGAGTTGAGCAGGCTTCAGACAGGCCAGTGGAGCCAAATACCTGAAATTGAGATAGGGGGTGGGGCTTGACTCCAGAGGCAGGGCTTGGACACTGGACCAAGTTGAGGACTAGATAAAACAGGGGTGGGGTGAAAGCAGCTTTTCATAAGACACACCCACCACTGTGCCATGTCAATTTACCATTGCCATGGCAACACCCAGAAGATGGTGCCCCTTTCCATGGCAATGGCCTGATGTCCTGGAAGTTACCACCCTCTTCTAGAAAATTCTGTATAATCCATATCTTAATTTGCATATCATTAAAAGTAGATATAAATATGACTGAAGAACCGCATCTGAGCTGCTAGTGTGGGCATGCTGCTTATGGGGTAGCCCTGCTTTGCAAGAAGCAGTACTTCTGTTGCTGCTGTACCCTCCTGCTTCAATAAAAGTTGCTGTCTGACACCACCTGGCTTGCACCTGAAATATTTCCTGGGCAAAGCCAAGAACCCTCCGAGGCTAAGTCCCAGTTTTGGGGCTCACTTTCCCTGCATCTAAATCAAAGGTGTGACCATAGAGTTACAAGGGAAGATTGAGACATTGGAGAGTGGGCCAGGGCCAGACCTTAGGCAGTAGCAGACAGACTGGCATTGTCGGTCATCTGCCTCCCTACAGATTTATCATGGCCAATGGCCAGATCTAGATGGGAAGAGTAAGATAGGAACTTTATTTGCCTGAATTTGGGCAATGAGATAAAGGGAAGGAATTGGAATCAAGAGCTAAGAAGACCTTTAGGAGTCCTCCTATGTATTTGTCAAGGACTCCGAGGTGCTGATCCAACATATTTCTGTTCTCTTTAATGACTCAGTCAAAGTTGTTTTAATCAGTAATTACATTAGAAGCTACAATTAGTTACTGCACTAACAACAAAAGCCATTAATAGGTACCGACTAAGTATTTATTCTTAGACAGTGAGTATTAAAAACAGAGTTCTTGACCTCTGGGTGCTCACGGTGAAATTGTAGCATTAGCAGATTCAACAGTGTATGATGCAAATAAATACACACACACACGCGCGCGCACACACACACACACACCCCCCCAAGAAATGAGCAATCCCTTTCATTTCAAAGAGAGACATTTGTAGAAAACAGCCAATAGAAGTCAGTTACTTTATCTGGTATTCCTGAAACAGAGATTTGCTTCCAATGCTAGATAAAATATTTTTAGACTCTGGTTCCTATTTTCCCCAGATTCATTACATAAAGGACTGCCTATTTTGAACTCATTCCTGATATCATCTCTACAGAGTCCCATGGGCCTAATCACTTAGATTAATGAAAAGCATTATTTGTGCCCATCAGGGCAAACATTGTTCATTTAGATACATCTTTGTCGTTGATTCCCATTGAAGGCTGGTGCCATTGATGCAATTGTCAAAACATGAATGATTGTAAACAGTAAACTTGGTTTGAGATACTTATAATATTCTTAAGATTGTCTGTCCTCTAACTCAAATATGTGGTGAGTTGTGTCTTTCTCTGCTTCCAAATCTGAGTAAAAAGTAGCACGAAGATGATTCCAAGTTTGGTTTATGTACACTGATTAAGCTTCAATACCCTGAAGTATGAATTTGTTACCCATTGAACGGATTAAGAAGCTGTGTTAAATAAGTCATTTGAGGTCGCATCGTGAGTCATGAGGCCATATCAGAACATGAATATTTGGCTTAATCTGTGCTTTTGTGTCAGATCATATGTTTCAACTAGTTCAACATCACATTGCCAGCAGAGGTCTTCAGCAAGTACACTCTAGTGATCAATCAGAGTACTTGGCAGAAGAGTCATCTTTGTCATCAAATTTCTAGAGCAAAGTCCAAACGACTCTGCCATTGGTTATTAAATGACACCACATGCTTTTTCCAAACTTACCTTTTGAATGTAAGCGAAATAAAGAAAGGACTTAAGAAATCTTTCAGTGCTCACTTTGGCAGTACATATACTAAAACTGGACCATGAAGCACTCTATATTTTTAAAAAATTAAAATTAAAAAGAAGAAAACAAAAATGAAACAAAACGAGAGTCTTTTAGTTCTTTCTTTCACCCGGGTAATCATATTCAAATAGTTAATCTATCATTTTATTCATTTGTAGAGAAGAATTCTGCTTTCAAAAGGTGGCATCAAGACCAGCTAAAAATGGTGGGAAGACACTGAAAAATAAGAGCTCCCCAAATGACAAATGCTAAAGACATTGATCATCGAGATGCTAACTGGCTTCCCCAAATAATCTAACACTTCAAGGACTGCATGTTTATTATGTGCCTTGGCCACATCCCTCCCATCAGCACCAATGAACATGTGTACATCTCAGGGACCTGCTTGACCACATTCCCATCATCTATACCAAATTAAAGACAAATACCACATTGGAAATTCAAAGTATTTCCCTCCCCTGGGAGTTGTTTAATCAAGTTTCATTTGGAGTATATTCCTAACTCTATTGTAATAAAAACAATTGAGTTAATAGCATGTTGCATTTGGGAGGATGATTCAGGATTTGTCTGAAAAGTGGTGGTGCTTTGTTGTTGTTCTTGTTTAAATACTGAAAATAAGGAAAAAGATTTGGCAGAGGCCCAGTTCTTGAAGTTATTGTGTCATTCTAACCGTTAAATATAAAAAGTTTAATATATGTTTCCTCTTAATCATTATTTTTGTCAAATATGTGACTCCTGAAATTTCTTTCATTAGCCTTAACTGTATTAATTTTATCACAGCTACAAAAGCAGAAAGAAAATCATGCTACAATTCCTACTTCACTCAGGTGGTTGTTCTACAGTTCATATGTAAAGTTAAGAAAACATACATTAAAAATGTAAAGCATTCACCTGAAGGGTGTAATTTTCATAAGGAAATCAACAAACCAAATAACAATTTACCATAGAGACTATCATAAGGGGGAAAACAGTACATTTCAATTTTGCTTTAAAAAAAATTCTGTTGACAATTTCCAGCACGCGCGCACACACACACACACACACACACACAGGCACACCCTAACACACCTTCTCAGATACCCACAGCTCCTCTCACATGTACATTCCCTCACACATAAGAACTCTTATTTACCCTTACACATTCACAAACCCATACACACCCACACATACCCTCAAATACCATGCATCCTATTATAAAAGGGTCTCAAAAGTGGAAAATCCAGTAGAGAGGTCGTTAGCTATGAGGGGGGAGTTTCCATACACATTGTTAGAAATTCTTCAAATAGGAAGATGTGCCCTTCTCTCCCACTTTTTTATTTATTCTATCATTTACTTACATCAGTATGGGTGCATAAACATTTACTCTTTGGGTTATAACCCAATACTATAGTTATTTATTTTGTTGCTCAAATTGTTCCAACTTATATTCATATACATGAACAAGAATGAATGAATCATTGCTGCATGACAGGGAAGGGTCACACAAGATGCTTCTAAGGTAATATCAATATTCAGCTGATTGGTAGGTACTTGGATGTTTGATTGTTAATATTCAAATTGTATGTATATACATATATACATACACCATATTCATTTTGTATATATTTACAATAACAAAATTACCTCCCACAAATGAAGTAGATACAATTTTTCACCCAATAGACTGGTAAAAACAGATATCTCTTAACATTAAATGTAGGCAAAAATATGGGCAGATAGGCAATAAAAGTATGAATTGTCGTTTTATTCTGCAGGGCATTTTGGCAGCATCGTGAAGACTTGAATTGGGCATTTCTGTGAACTGTAACTTCACTACTCAGGACTCACCTAGGGGAAGCACCTAAGGAGGCAGTGTGCAAAGGTCTTCAGCGCAGCAAATCTTAAAGCAGCCAAAAACGGAGAATAGCTTAAGTGATGTTAATTAAGGCAATGACTAAACTATGATCCAGCCATACTAACAAATATTATGAAAGACTAAAAAAGAGTGATGTGAAACCATTTATGGTTCACACGAGCAGATCTTCAACACAGTGTTCTGTGAAGAGGCAACTTGCGGAACAAATAGATCCCATAGAGATGTTTGTGTGTATTTTTTATTTGTTCTAAATTATTTCCAAAAAATAATTTGCTGTTTCAAAAAACCTTAAAAAATTGTTCCACTTTGGTCATGGGGAGCTCTTTGAGGTTGGCTCCTGTCTCCTCTCTGCAAACTGGCCTGAGGACTAGATTCGGCTCTTTGGGACAGGGATAGTGTCTTATTTGACTTTGCAGAATGGAAAAAAATGCCTTATTAATAGATGTCAGTGGGCTAGAAATTAAAAATCCAAATTATTCTTCTAACATAACAAATACTCTTTTTTAAAATTTTTTCTTTCTTTCTTTTTCTCTCTCTCTCTTTCTTTCTCTCTCTCTCTCTTTTTTTTGATGGAGTTTTGCTCTGTCTCCCAGGCTTGAGTGAAGTGGCATGATCTCAGCTTACTGCAACCTCCACCCCCTGGGTTCAAGCAGTTCTCCTGCCTCTGCCTCAGCCTCCTGGGTAACTGGGATTTATAGGCTCTTGCCACCACACCTGTCTAATTTTTGTATTTTTAGTAGAGACAGGGTTTCGGCATGTTGGCCAGGCTGGTCTCAAACTCCTCACCTCAGGTGATCCACCTGCCTTGGCCTCCCAAAGTGCTAGGATTATAGGTGTGAGCCACCGTGCTTGACCTAACATAGCAAATACTCTTGGGTGTGAGGTTGCACCACAAGCACCTTTCTCTAGGACAGTACATTTCACATATAGAGTGTGTAATGGGTTCTAAACCATGCCCTGTTATATGATGCCATTTCATCTCTACCACCACCCTGTATAGGTGATGTTCAAAATATTTGGTAACCAGTATTAGTGTGAGCATGACACCCAATCAGAACCTACATTGGCCTTGGCAGTGGAGCAAGATCTTAGCAGCTCCCAGCAGGGCCAGGTTTCTTCTTAGCTGCCAGAGAGGACCAGATCTGGGGGTTCTGAGAAATGAGGAAGGGTGGCTGGGGAAGTTAGTAGGGACTGTGCTGGGACGTACCAGTGCGTATGGACTGGAAATGTTCACTGTGTGTAAAACGAGGATTATTGTACCCATTTTATAAGTTGAGATCAAACAATGTGCCCAAGGGAGCAGAGTTGGAGCTAAACTAGATTTTCTAGCAGGGTTCTCTTCACAACAGCTTGAGTTTTGGAAATTAAGGAAATGAATTTGAATTTTGAAACTACCCCAGATTTAGAAGTACCTTCTATTTATTCTCAGAATTCCGTCTCATGGTTATTACATGACACATTATTGCATTTGAATTCTAAACCAACAATGCTCAGATTGACCCCTGACACTTTGACAAGACTTTCTGTTTACAGTGGGAAGAAAAGACACTTGTTTTCCCTTGTGCTTTTTTTCGATATATATCAAGTATGAAAGTGCATTTTCCTGTTTTCCAATCTAGGACTCCATCCTTTTGCAGCAATGCTCTGCTCCAAGTTAATGCCCGTGGTGGCCCAGTGGCTTCCTTCTTCTTCTTTTTTTTTCTTTTTCTTTTTCTTTTTTTTTTTTTTTTGAGACAGAGTCTCACTCTGTCGCCCCAGCTGGAGTTCAGTGGCGTGATCTTGGCTCACTGCAACCTTCATCTCCCGGGATCAAGTGACTCTCCTGCCTCAGCCTCCTGAGTAGCTGGGATTACAAGCACCTGCCACCATGCCTGGCTAACTTTTGTATATTTAGTAGAGATGGGGTTTCACCATGTTGGCCAGGCTGGTCTTAAACTCCTGACCTCAAGTGATCCACCCGCCTTGACCTCCCAAAGTGCTGGGATTACAGGCATGAGCCATCCCGCTTGGCCTTCCGTCTCCTTAATCTGCTTCATTTGGCCTCCTGTTGGCCTGCGCTGCTGGGTGGATTCTCACTGGATTGTACATTTTAAATCCTTCGTTTCTTCCTTCACTCTCTAGAACAGACCCTCGTTCCTGGGGAGAGGTGCAGGTTTGCATGTTCTGCCTTCCAATAAGAGTGTCAAGTTGAAGCATGCACCTGTATAAATGTGTATGGGGGGGGCGGGTGTGTAGATTTGTATGTCGGGTGGGGGGACTGTGGATTGTGGAATCAAATTTTCTTTTTGCTGACTCATTCAAAACCCCAGAACTCCTAACTTTGAACAGGTGCAATTAAAACATAAACAAAAAACCTTAGCAGGTATTTGTATAGGAAGACAGTCTTACTCATCACTCTACACAAGAACTGAATATGTACTCGTTTCAACATAACAGCAAGATCACAGCAGTACATTAGATTGTAGTTAGGGCATCCAGTAAAAATAAACAATATTGTTTTTCTGTACATTTTATACGGAGGTGGAGGTAGATGGTAATGGTGTTTACTTTTGGTGGGTGTGATTATTCAGTTTTTTTAATGATAGGAATTATCCATGAGCCTCAAATAATAGTGCTCATGTGGAGACTGGGAGCTCTGTATTGATATTGTGTTTATTTTAAACAAGAGAAGGTCTTTGAATCCTTATAGAAGTATGGCAAGGCCTTTTCTATTAAAGAAAAAAAAAAAACTAGAACTGAATCAATTGCCATGAACTAAAATGGTTATGCCTCGTAATAATATCATTCTCTTAATGGAGAATCTAATGAATATTTAAATATACCTCCTGGCCGAGGTTCACAGACCTTCCATAGCCTGACTCTCTCCTTCCGTAGCCTATCTTCCACAAGACCTTCCTGACTCCCTCCTTCCATAGCCTCTCCACCACTGTCCTCATTATCTACTAGAGCTGCCAATCCCTGGGCCGCCTGTCCCCAGCTCTTATAATAGGGACAGAGCCACTGAAGGTGCAATCCTCAGAGAAGATGAAGCAATAGACAACCATGTGTAAAGACAGAATATTTAATTTCTAAGCCTCAGGTTCACCAACTTTAAAATGGAGAT